>NC_135963.1:58834412-59134412 GCF_053455715.1 Rhinoraja longicauda | reverse complement strand
ACCTGGCCATCCTATTTTTGCGGTTAACCAGTGGTTTGCATCTTGCAGTGTAGCCTCTGTATTTCTGTTCATGAAGTCTTCTGCAGACAGTGGTCATTGCCAAATCCACACCTGACTCCTGAAGAGTGTTTCTGATCTGTCGGACAGGTGTTTGGGGATTTTTCCTTATTATAGAGAGAATTCTTCTGTCATCAGCTGTGGAGGTCTTCCTTGGCCTGCCAATCCCTTTGCAATTATTAAGCTCACCAGTGCTCTCTTAATGATGTTCCAAACTGTTGATTTTGGTAAGCCTAAGGTTTGGCTGATGTCTCTAACAGTTTTATTCTTGTTTCTCAGTCTCATAATGGCTTCTTTGACTTTCATTGGCACAACTTTGTTCCTCATGTTGATAAACAGCAATTAAAGTTTCCAAAGGTGATGGAAAGACTGGAGGAAAGACTAGGTGCTGAGAACTCTCTTATACCTGCATTAAGGAGGTAATTAAACACACCTGAGCAATTACAAAACGCCTGTGAAGCCATGTGTCCCAAACATGGTGCCCTGAAATGGGGAGACCATGTATAAACACAGCTGTAATTTCTAGATGGTGAAACCAAAATGTATAAAAATTGCCTTTAATAAAATCTGACAATGTGCACTTTAACCTATCAAATCTCAAATTGTGGAGTACAGAGGCAAATAAATAAATAATGGGTCTTTGTCCCAAACATTATGGAGGGCACTGTAACTGTGTAGATGTTGGGATGTAACATGAAGGGATGTCATTTAACATTAAACAAGATACCTTGAGTCGTTGGTAGATGCCTGTATGGTTACCTGGTAAACTGGTTTCTTCTAGAATTAACTAATATGAATTTGATATGTTTAAGTGATATGTTTTACCACCAGGGGGCTGCCTCGCTAACGGTCTGTCTTGTCTTTTTCCTTCTTTGTGTTTTTGGTTTGTTGTAAAATGTATTTTTTAGTTATGTGGAGGGTGGGGGAAACTTTTTAAATCTCTTTCCTCGACGGAGATGCAACATTTTCCTTGTTGTATCTCTGTCCGCATTGCGACCTAACATCATGGAGCTGGCAGTCCCTTTTTCGGGGATCGACCTCGGTGCTTGAACCACGGGGGCCTGCGGAGGCTTCACATTGTGGAGCTCGCGGTCCCTGGTTAGAGACCGACTTCGGGAGCTCCAACCGCTGGAGCTTCAACCGCCCCGATCACTGAGAGCTTCGATCGCTAGCTTCGGGAGCTTCAATGTTTCGACTCCCCCGACCACGGGAGAAAAGGAGGAAAGAAGATAAGACTTTATTGCCTTCCATCACAAGTGGTGAATCGGGAGGAGTTGCTGTGTGGATGTTTATGTCAAATTATTATGTAGTTGTGTTTCTTGGTGCTTTTTTGGTATGAGTGTATAGCAAACCAAATTCCTCGTATGTTGCAAAATGTACTTGGCTAATAGATTATTATTATGATTACTGAATCCCTAATGAAGCCCTCTTTTTGAAGGATGATCAGAAAGCTGAACAGATTGCAATGAAACGAGCAGCTCTCTTGGAGAAACGTGTGAGGAGGGAGAAGGAAAAACAGATCAAACTACAGGGGTTGGAGGCAGAGCTGGAAGAGAAGAAGGAAGAAGCAAGGTGCTGCCTCATTAAATATTTAACCATGTGATTTGCATAATAATACAAAAAGCAGTGATGAATGTTTTGTTTTTTTTTGGATTTCACTCTGGAGATAAAACTTGTATTGTGTGTTTTCCAAAATGTAAGTCAGGCCAACTGAGACCACATTTGGCCTGTCATGGTGATCAGATGTTGGATTCCACATCTGCCCACACCTGCCTCACATCTGCCTACCCTCTGTCAGACTGTCCTTTCCCCAAAGTCAGGCTTTGCTAATCAGATATGAAATCATTGACTGATCTCTTTCAGAACACTGGAAATATATCGAAGGAAATATTTATTAAACGATAAAACTGAAATTGTTCACAAAATGCTGGAGTAACTCAGCAGGTCAGGCAGCATCTCAGGAGAGAAGGAATGGGTGACGATTCGGGTCTTCAGACTGAATGGCGTCCAGCATTTTGTGAATAAATACCTTCGATTTGTACCAGCATCTGCAGTTATTTTCTTATACAAACTGAAATTGTTAGTCTTTTAAAAAAAAATCTGCTGAAGGCCTAATGCTACAAACAATCCTTTATAATCCTAACTAATAACATTTTTTTTTAAATTAAGGAGACTTTTTTCTTCGGAGCTGTTATGTTTCAGTCTTTATTCTATTAACTGATTTAACTGCGTAATGCGCTGCACTTGTAATCAGGAGTAATCGTGTTTGTTGTAGTTCTGATCCATTAAATCTATTTTCTACAATGTTTCACCTGTTGATGATACAAGAATGGAGAACTATATTCTGAAGTCCCATAGGTTTTAGAAGCAGAATTAGACCATTCAAGTCTATTCCGCCATTCAATCATGGCTGATCTATCTTTCCCTATCAACTCCATTCTCCTGCCTCCTCATAACACCTGATACCCATACTAGTCAAGAATCATAGAAACAACAAGCCCACAATTTCAGTTTAACATAGAAAATAGGCGCAGGAGGAGGCCATTTGGCCCTTCGAGCCAGCACTGCCATTCATTGTGATCATGGCTGATCATCCACAATCAGTAACCTGTGCCTGCCTTCTCCCCATATCCCTTGATTCCACCAGCCCCCAGAGCTCTATCTAACTCTCTTTTAAATTCATCCATTGAATTGGTCTCCACTGCCTTCTGTGGCAGAGAATTCCACAAATTCACAACTCTCTGGGTGAAAAAGTTTCTTCTCACCTCAGTTTTAAATGGCCTCGCCTTTATTCTTAGACTGTGACTCCTGGTTCTGGACTCCCCCAACATTGGGAACATTTTTCCTGCATCTAGCTTGTCTAGGTGTTTTATATTTTTATATGTCTCTGTGAGATCCCCTCTCATCCTTCTAAACTCCAGTGAATACAAGCCCAGTCTTTCCAATCTTTCCTCCTATGACAGTCCCCCCATCCCAGGGATCAATCTTGTGAACCTACTCTGCAATGCCTCAATTACAAGGATGTCCTTCCTCAAATTAGGAGACCAAAACTGCACACAATACTCCAGATGTGGTCTTACCAGGGCCCAATACAATTGCAGAAGAACCTCTTTACTCCTATACTCGAATCCTTTCGTTATGAAGGCTAACATTCCATTAGCGTTCTTCACTGCCTGCTTTACCTGCATTTACTTTCAGTGACTGGTGTACAAGGACACCCAGGTCTCGTTGCACTTCCCCTTTACCTAATCTGACACCATTGAGATAATAATCTGCCTCCTTGTTTTTGCCACCAAAGTGGATAACCTCACATTTATCTACATTATACTGCATCTGCCACACATCTGCCCACTCACTCAACCTGTGCAAGTCACCCTGCAACCTCCTAACATTCTTTTCGCAGTTCACACTGCCACCCAGCTTTGTGTCATCTGCAAACTTGCTAGTATTACTTCTAATTCCATCATCCAGATCATTAATATATATTGTAAATAGTTGCGGCCCCAGCACCGTGCCTTGCGGCACTCCACTCGCCACTGCCTGCCATTCTGGAAAGGACCCGTTCATTCCTACTCTTTGCTTCCTGTCTGCCAACCAATTCTCTATCCATGTCAATACCCTACCCCCAATACCATGTGCTCTAATTTTGCTCACCAATCTCCCATGTGGAACCTTATCAAAGGCTTTCTGAAAGTCTAGATACACTACATCCACTGGCTCTCCGTCATCCATTTTACTTGTCACATCCTCAAAAAATTCCAAAAGATTAGTCAAGCAGGATTTCCCCTTCATAAATCCATGCTGACTTGGACCAATCTTTTTACTGCTATCCAAATGCGCCGTTATTACCTCTTTAATAATTGACTCCAGCATCTTCCCCACCACCGATGTCAGGCTAACTGGTCTGTAATTCCCCGTTTTCTCTCTCACTCCTTTCTTGAAAAGTGGGATAACGACTTCCGGTTGAACGAGCCACGAGATGGCAGATTAGGGTAAGAGCTCCCGACATTTTGAGTTAATATTTACCCACTACAACTCGAATATTTCCAAAACTTTTGTTGCAGTTTCATAAATATTGTGGGTCAGGATTGTGCCTAGAGGAAAGAGTAAAAAGTCGACGCGGATGGAGTTTTTCGATGGTGAGGGGGAAGGGGCCTAGCCGAGCCTCCTCAGCTAGCAGTGCAAGGGAGGACGATGATAAGCAAATGCACCCAGATAAGGAACGAGAGAGAGCGGACCTCAGCCTCATATTGAAAGAGTTGAGAGAGTTTAGAAAGGACAATAGTGAGCAGCTGAACGGAATTCGGGAAGAAATTATTAAGACGAACACCAGAATCGGGGAGGCGGAAGAGAGGATTGACGCGGCTGAAAACAGGCTACAGGTGGCAGAGGACGTGGTGACGGAGCTGCTGCAACTCCAAATATACCTAGATGCCAAATTGACGGATATATCCGAATTCATGGAGTTAAAGAGGGAGCAGAGGAGAACTCCCCATCAATGGTGGATTTTGTGGAAAATTTGTTGCGGGAAGGACTGGGGCTCCCGGCCGCCTTTAAACTATGGGTAGAGAGAGCGCACCGAGCTCTGATGTCGAAGCCGCCCGGGGATGCCCGACCGAGGTCCATGGTGGCCAAGTTGTCAAGTTACAGGATGAAAGAGGAGCTGCTTAGACTGGCCTGGCAGAATAGAGGATTTCAATACCTCGAGAAGAGAGTTAACCTGGATCACGATTATGCGCCAGATGTGTTAAAAAAAACGGAGGGAATACACCGAAGCGAAAAGAATCCTGAAGGAGAAGAAAATCAGATTTCAAACTCCATTTCCGGCCAAGTTAAGAGTTTTCTACCAGGAGGGAACAGTGGTATATGGATCGGCGGAGGAGGCGACGGAGGATATGGCGAAGAGGGGACTCCCGGTGTCGGTCATCAAACACCCGGAGTCCCTTTTGGAGCGGATCCAGCATCTCACTTGGCGTAGTGCCGGGAGACCGGGGAACCGGGAGAGAACGGTCAGGAAAGTGGATTTCAAGGAAAAGTTACGGGCAAGATAATAGGATACAGTGCTAGACATAAAGAAAGCTAGACGTGAAAAGTTAGAGCGGCTGCAAGTGGAACTGAAACAACTGGAACAAAACCATAAGGATACAAATGATCAAAACATCCGAGAACTACTTGTGAAGAAGAAGAATGAAATAAATGATATTTATACAAAAGATATAGAAAAAAAGTTGATTTTTGTAAAACAGAAATATTATGATGGGGGAGGAAAAGCCAGTAAATTATTAGCCTATAAACTAAAAAAACAACAGGCAGAGAATACAATTCATAAAATAAAACACCCTGTAACTAATTTTACACACTATAAATTGAAGGAAATACAAAATTGTTTTGATATATATTTCAAAAGATTATATTTACAACCTCAAATCAGTGAGGAGAAAATGGAGGATTTCTTTAAGGAGATTCATTTGCCAAAATTGACCAGTGAACAGAGTAAGTCCCTTGTAGCTGAAATAACAGAGAAAGAAGTTAGGTCTGCTATAGTACATCTTAAACCAAATAAGGCCCCGGGCCCAGACGGGTTCCCTTCAGAATGGTACCGGGTAATGGTGGACTCATTGGTCCCTACGTTACAACGTACTTTCAATTGGGTTCTCAAAGAGAACGTAATACCCCCCTCCTGGAAGGAGGCAGTAATCTCATTGATTCCGAAAGAGGGAAAAGATAAATCTGTATGCAGTAATTTTAGGCCAGTGAGCGTACTCAACCAGGATCACAAAATTTTTACTCACATACTAGCCAAACGATTAGAGTGTTTGCTACCACAAATTATTAGCCTGGATCAGACAGGGTTTGTTCGAGGGAGACAAACCCAAGACAACATTAGAAGGACATTGCACATAATTGACCACATAACAAAATTTAACTTAGAAGCAGTCCTAGTGGGGTTAGATGCTGAAAATTGGTCTTTTTTGCTTAGAGCTTAGAGCTTTAGATAGATTTGGATTTCACAATACTTTTATTAAAACAATACAGGCTCTTTATGATAGCCCAAGTGCAAGAATTAAAATTAACGGAGTAATTTCAAAACCATTTTTGCTAGAAAGAGGAACAAGACAGGGATGTCCAATCAGCCCCCTTTTATTTGCGGTTTTTATCGAACCTTTGAGTCAGTGGATTATCCAGAATAATAATAGCAAAGGAATAGTAATGAAAGGAGGGGAACAAAAGATTTCCTTATTTGCCGATGACATATTGGTGTATTTGTCAGACCCTGAACAGTCTTTGTTACAGTTATTTTATGTTTTGGAACAATATGGATCCTTCTCTGGCTATAAGTTAAATGTTATAAAAACACAAATTCTTAGTTTCAAATATAGCCCCTCAGTAAAAGTAAGGGAAAAGTTTAACTTGAGGTGGGATGCTGAATCCATGAGATATCTGGGAATAAACATTCCAATAGATCTGACTAAACTGCGCTTGCTTAACTACCTCCCATTGAACAATAAGATCAGGGAAGACATTAGGACAATAGACAATAGACAATAGACAATAGGTGCAGGAGTAGGCCATTCAGCCCTTCGAGCCAGCACCGCCATTCAATGCGATCATGGCTGATCACTCTCAATCAGTACCCCGTTCCTGCCTTCTCCCCATACCCCCTCACTCCGCTATCCTTAAGAGCTCTATCCAGCTCTCTCTTGAAAGCATCCAACGAACTGGCCTCCACTGCCTTCTGAGGCAGAGAATTCCACACCTTCACCACCCTCTGACTGAAAAAGTTCTTCCTCATCTCCGTTCTAAATGGCCTACCCCTTATTCTCAAACTGT
Source organism: Rhinoraja longicauda (assembly GCF_053455715.1). Lineage (NCBI taxonomy): Eukaryota > Metazoa > Chordata > Chondrichthyes > Rajiformes > Arhynchobatidae > Rhinoraja > Rhinoraja longicauda. Next base: position 59,127,524 of record NC_135963.1, on the reverse strand, counting down.
GGCCCCTTGTTCTGGACTCCCCCAACATTGGGAACATGTTATCTGCCTCTAATGTGTCCAATCCCCTAATTATCTTATATGTTTCAATAAGATCCCCCCTCATCCTTCTAAATTCCAGTGTATACAAGCCCAATCGCTCCAGCCTTCCCGCCATTCCGGGAATTAACCTAGTGAACCTACGCTGCACGCCCTCCATAGCAAGAATATCCTTCCTCAAATTTGGAGACCAAAACTGCACACAGTACTCCAGGTGCGGTCTCACCAGGGCCCGGTACAACTGTAGAAGGACCTCTTTGCTCCTATACTCAACTCCTCTTGTTACGAAGGCCAACATTCCATTGGCTTTCTTCACTGCCTGCTGAACCTGCATGCTTCCTTTCATTGACTGATGCACTAGGACACCCAGATCTCGTTGAACTCCCCCTCCTCCTAACTTGACACCATTCAGATAATAATCTGCCTTTCTATTCTTACTTCCAAAGTGAGGTGGGACCTAATACCTTATCTTAATTTGGGATCTCCTATTGAATCGGTCAAAATGGTTATGTTACCGAGGCTGTTGTATCTCTTTCAATCACTTCCACTAGATATATCAGACCAACAATTTCAAGAATGGGATAAACAAATCTCGAGGTATATTTGGCAGGGACAAAGACCAAGAATCAGATACCAGGGGTTACAACTGACCAAAAATAAAGGTGGGGTTGCACTCCCGTGCTTGAAAGACTATTATGCAGCTGCTCAGCTGAGAACATTAATTTATTTGTGCAACCCCGACTATTGTGCTAGATGGAAGGAGATTGAGATTGCTATAACAGGGGAATTTCCGATTCAGGCTGCAATCGGAGATAAGGAGTTAACAAATAAGTTAATTAATTTGGGAAACTCATGGATTCAATTATCACTTAGGATATGGAATAAGGTCGTTACCCAAAATCATCTGAGGGATGCTGTGAAGGTTTTGAGATGGTGCACGTTTGATCCAGATTTTGTACCAAAAAGACAGGACACTAGTTTTAAAAGATGGAGTTCTCAAGGTTTGACATCATATTGCACATTTTTACATAAGGGGTCTATGAACAGCTTTGAGAATCTGAAGAGGCAATTTGGTTTGAATAATGATGATTTCTATAGATACCTTCAAATTCGCCATTATATAGATCAAATACAAAAGGAATGTGCAGAAGTAAAATGGGATAATAATTTGTTAAATGTATTTATTGATGCTTACCATGGAGGCTCAAAACAGAAAACCATCTCAAAGTTATACAAAGGTTTACGGCAGAGAAAAGGCAGAGAACATACTCACTGTATGTAAAACAGAAATGGGAAAGGGAAGGTAATCTGGTTCTAAAGGAAGAAACCTTGGAGAGCTTATGCGAGATACAATGGAAAACTTCAAGTTCAAATGTTTGGCGGGTGTTTTGCTGGAAAACCCTTATTAGGTTTTTTATTACACCAGTTCAAAAAAGGCATTACACAAATTCTTCTTTATGCTGGCGACAATGTGGGTGCCTTGAGGCAAACCATTTTCACATATTTTGGTCTTGTGTATCAGTGATCCCATTTTGGCAGGAGATTCATAAAGTTTTACAAAAAGTTTTTTATATGGATATTCCATTTAAATTTGAGTTTTTATATTTTGGTGCTTTACCAGTACAAAATGCTCCTATTAAAGATAAGTATCTTTTCCAGATCTTAAGTGCTGCCAGCAGGAAAGCTATTACTAGGAAGTGGTTGAAACCTGGAAAACCTAATGTGGATGACTGGATTAACATTGTATATGATATTTTTATAATGGAAAGGATAACTTTTGCTTTAAGATTGCAACAGGGAATATTTTTGAAAAGGTGGGAAAAATGGATGTTGTACATCATGCCCGTACGGCCATCATTCGTTTAAAGCGGATCTTTGTATCCTACTTCCGTGTCCTATCTCATTTTCCTTGATTTCATACCGCTCCAGAAGTAGTGATGAAATATTATAGAGGTATACCCCAAATGTTGGTGTTAGTTGTTTTTGTTTTTGTGTGTAGTTAAGTTTTGGATATGATCAAATGTCCAGTAAGCCATTACCCATCCTTGTAGTGCTTCCAATACCTGTGATATGCTTTATTTTGGGATATGCAGTATTTGTTAACTAAGGAGGGTTTAAGGTGAATGAGAATGTGTATCATTGCGGAATGTATGGAACTGGAAAATCAAAATAAAAATAGAATTATTTTAAAAAAGAAAAGGAAAAAAAAAAAGAAAAGAAAAAGAAAAGTGGGATAACATTAGCTACCCTCCAATCCACAGGAACTGATCCTGAATCTATAGAACATTGGAAAATGATCACCAATGCTTCCACGATTTCTAGAGCCACCTCCTTGAGCCACCTCCTGGGATGCAGACCATCAGGGCCTGGGGATTTATCAGCCTTCAGTCCAATCAGTGTACCCAACACTATTTCTCGCCTAATGCTAATTTCTTTCAGTTCCTCTGTCTCCCTTGATCCTCTGTCCTCTAGTACATCTGGGAGATTGTTTGTGTCTTCCTCAGTGAAGACAGATCCAAAGTACCTGTTCAACTCTTCTGCCATTTCCTTGTTCCACATAATAATTTCACCTGTTTCTGCCTTCAAGGGACCCACATTTGTCTTTACTAATCTTTTTCTCTTAACATACCTAAAGAAGCTTTTACTATCCTTCTTTATATTCTTGGCCAGCTTCCCCTCGTATTTCATCTTTTAAGCCCGTATTGCCCTTTTTGTTACCTTCTGTTGTCCTTTGAATGTTTCCCAATCCTCTGGCTTCCCGCTACTCTTTGCTATGTTATACATATTTTCTTTTAGTTTTATTCCATCCCTAACTTCCCTTGTCAGCCACGGTTGCCTCTTACTCCCCTTAGAATCTTTCTTCTTCTTTGGATGAAATGATCCTGCATCTTCTGGATTATGTCCAGAAATTCCTGCCATTGCTGTTCCACCGTTATTCCTGTTAGGATCCCTTTCCAGTCTACCTTGGCAAGCTCTTCTCTCATGCCTTCATAGTCCCCTTTGTTCAACTGCAACACGGACACTTCTGATTTAACCTTCTCTCTCTCAAATTGCAGATTAAAACTAATTGTATTATGGTCACTTCCTCCTAGTGGTTCCTTTACCTTGTTCCCGTATTAAATCTGGTTCATTGGACAACACTAAATCCAGAATTGCCTTTTCTCTGGTAGGCTCCATTACAAGCTGCTCTAAGAATCCATCTCGGAGGCACTCTACAAACTCCCTTTCTTGGGGTCCAGAACCAACCTGATTTCCCCAGTCTACCTGCATAATGAAATCCCCCATCACCACAGTGGCATTACTTTTGTTACATGCCAGTATTAACTCCTGCTGCTACTTACACCATATATTCAGACTACTGTTTGGGGATCTGTAGATAACTCCCAATTGTGTCTTCTTACCGTTACAATTCCTCAACTCTATCCACAGTGACTCTACATCGCCAGTCCCGATGTCACCTCTCGCAAGGGACTGAATTTCATCCCTCACCAACAGAGCTACCCCACCTCCTCTGCCCACCTGCCTGTCCTTTCTATAGGACGTATAACCGTGAATATTCAGTTCCCAGTCCCGATCCTCCTGCAGCCACGTCTCTGTAATCCCCACAATGTCATATCTACCAATCTCTAACTGAGCCTCAAGCTCATCCACTTTACCTCTTATACTTCGCGCATTCATATATAATACTTTTAATCCATTACTCATCTCATCTTTCACATCGATTCCTATTACACTTGGCCATACTCTCCTATCCGTTCGTGAGCTTTCTGTCCCATTAATTCTCGGATCTTTCTTAACTTTTCCTATACTCTCTTTCCTTTTAACTCCATCCTTGTCTATTCCATTTGACCCCCTCCCCCCCACACTATTTAGTTTAAAACCACCCGTGTAGCAGTGGCAAACCTGCCTGCCAGAATGCTGGTGCCCACCTGTGGAGGTGAAACCCGTCCCTTTTGTAGAAATATATCAATCTCCACCTTAAAAATATCTATTGGCTTGGCATCCAGTCTTCTGTGGCAATGAATTCCATAGATTTGCCACCCTTTCACTAAGGAAATTCCTTCTCATCTCCTTTCTAAAGATACGTCCTTTTATTCTGAGGCTGTGGCTTCCAATATTAGAAACACCCTCTCCACATCCACTCTGTACAGGCCTTTCACTATTCGTCGTTTCAATGAGGTCCCCCCCTACTGAACACAATGGATGGACCTGGCAAGGGGAGGCCATCTCAGGAGATTCTGACCTGTCATTAATCACCACAGTGTAGACTTCAGCACATCTTATTTCTGATTCAGAAGGATCATATCTCCAGGCTGACCCATCATTTAGCAATGAAAGATTGATGTACTTTTGGAAGTGACACCTTCGTGTGTGATGCAAAACAAAGTTGTATCTGATTTCTTGGGTATTTGACCCCTTAATCATTTCCCAGGGAAGGCAGAGAGTTAATCTGTACAGATTAACAGTGTGATCCCACAACACAACATGATATTTTTGAACTGCCGACTGTAAACCTTATCGCTGATTAGGAGCATTCATGTTGGCTGCTGTGTTTCCTTGCTTGACAAGTTGCCTCAGTTCAGATGTATGTCATTGGTTGTGAAGCACTTTGAAATCAAAACATAAAAGACTGCAGATGCTGGAATCTTGAGCAGAAGTGCTGGAGAAACTCAGCGGGTCAGGCAACATCTGTAGAGGAAATGGACAGATGATAGTTTAGGTCGGGACCCTTCTTCAGATCGATCTGTCACTGGTCTGTTGGTAGAGATCAGTAGACCAGGCAACATCTACTCCACTGCAAAACATCTCCACTATGCCCCCCTTTGAAAATGTTCACTCTCCAACAGGAGCTCTATGAGACCCTAACTCATCACTCCCTCTCTGAGATCAGTCTGAAGAAGGGTCCCTACCTGAAAGCTTATCTGTCCATTTGCTTTTTCAGATGATGCCTGTCCCACTGAGTTCGTCCAGCAATTTATTTTCATCACGTTGAAGTCACAGGGTTCAGATGAATATACTTACTAATGTGAGAACATTGTGCCTTGAATTCCACACAGACTCAAAGCAGAAGAAGAGCGACAAAAGAAGGAAGATGAACGGTCACGAAGAGACTTCATTAAACAAGAGTTTCTCAGGAAAAAGCAGTTGAAACTAATGAGCGACATGGATAACGTGATCAAGCCTCGTCCCACCAGCCTGAAACTGAAAAAGGCCCGTCCAAGATCTTTTCGAGAAGATTCATCAAGTCCACGAACGCCTGTCAGATCATCAGCAGGTAACTAACAGCTTGGTAAAAGGGCTTTGTTTCTTTGAAGATTCTGCCATTTGTAAAACATTTTTCGTAGTATCATTGATTGAGGAATGTAGAAACATGATCGGAACAGCTCTAAATGCACAGTGGGTAAAATTGTAAAAATGCGTTTTGCATTCAACCACTATCTTCTGTTTGTGCACACGCACACACACACACTCTCTCTGTGTTTCTCTCTCTTTCTCAGTTTCTTCCCCCATTCCCCCCCCCCCCAACTACCCCACCATCAATACCCATCAATATTGGTCTCGTATTTCACAGAAAACAGTAGAAAGTACTTTAAAGGAGAGCATTAATTTGTTGCTTAGATATTTTATCTTTGTATACATTCATATCTGCTCACAAAATGCTGGAGTAACTCAGCAGGTCAGGCAGCATCTCAGGAGAGAAGGAATGGGCGATGTTTCGGGTCGAGACCCTTCTTCAGACTGCTCATATCTGCTCATTGTTTTCCAGTCTCCTGTCTGTCTCTGGCATCATTGAACACTGCAGATGCTGATAGTGTACGTTCAGGAAAGAAATCTCCCAGGTAAGACTAAACATACTGGACACAATGCTTTCGTGTTGGGTCGGCTGTTTACTATCATATTCAGGAATCAGGTCTGAATAGCTCTGTGGAATCAAGTCACCTTTGTCCTAATTTGCCACTTGTATCTTGACATTTGATTTTGCTTGATTCATGGTTCTTCTGATGGTTCTTCGAACTGTTTCACTGTGATAATATTAAGTAAATGTTTGCTTTTACTTAGCAAAGAAATAAATTGACTTGGTCAAGTATAAATGTTTTATTATTTAGATCATTACATTGAAATAAAGAGTTGTGAAAGAACATTTGTGGAACAAGTAAAGTATATGATGTCACTTTCTTTTACACAAAGACAGCCATATTACTACTCGCATTCACTCAAAAAAGTAAGTTTGAAAGATATCTTAAATTCTGGGAAGCGGATCACTATCAGGTCAAACAGTTGGAATTTTACAAAAATTAACACCAAAGTGCTTGTGTCATTTGACACTGATATCCATGCAGGGCAATTTGTACATATTTTTAAAATACACAGTCTCTGGAGGACATAGCCAACATTTTGGATCAGGACCCTTCTTCAGATATACATCTCATCTCGTTCTCCACAGCCTTGTAGGTGATAGCATTTTCAGTTGTTCATTCGGGTTCTTTTTACATAGACACTGCATCGTTCACACTTTTGTCTGTTGTAGACCTCTTCAGATGTTAAGAGGTGCTTCGCTTATCTCCCCTCCAATCCATAACTTAATCCATGTCTCTTGGCTTTGAACCTTGCTGTTGGGAGAAATGGATCCTTCCCACCACCCCGCCCTGACTAAGTATTATAATTTTATTTATGGCAATTTAAAATTTTCTGCTGTTATTTTCTCCCTTTCTTATTTAAAGAGCCCAGGGTACATTTTATCTGTGCTTGTGATTTGAGTTACATTTTCTCTTTTTTCTCTTTTTTCTCTAATTGACAACTAGTGAAGCAACTTGGATACAGAAAACAACAGTTTTAAAAGTGCAATTAGTCATCTGACTCTAAACATCCACTTGTTATATTAAGGTGGTTCACAATATCAATATAATCACATGACTGCCCTTAAGGGAAATAATTTGTGTTGACTACATTAGAATGCTGATTTCCTGGTAAGATGTATACTTAACAAAGCATCTTAAAAATACAGCAATCTGCAGAAAAAATCAATATATTGTTTCAACCTTGCAACCTACCCCAGTAAGAATAAAGACTGTGCAAAATGTATTGTAATATTTACTATGCTTGATCATTGTTTAATTAACTGAACCCATTACAATGGCGAAAGGAATAAAGGATAACAGTAATCTAGAAGACTTGATTATTTTTCCTGCAGTGGGATAACTACCAATGGGATATGATGTACTGGATAGTTAAACCATGCGATGAAAATTTAAGATTTTTCTTTTCCTAATTAAACATCTAGGACAGAATCAGTGGATGGATTTATATCATCGGGTTGTTCTGCCAATCGGAATGGTGAAAAAGACTGGGAGAATGACTCAACAACTTCTTCAGTTGCTTCTGCAACGGAGTATACAGGTAGAATTCTTGGTAATATTTTTGCAGCCTTTTACTTTTATTTGCTCAACAATCATTGTGAATTTTCACAAAATTGTAGAGAATGAACATCACAGGATATCGAACAGTCGAAGTCCAGCCAAATCTGGTCATAAACCACACTGTACAATTAGACGAACAAAGGACATTGCCATCCTCACAAGATGGTGCAGCCCAAAACTGGTGGAACTATTGCTAAAGTATCATTGCCCCTTGTCATGAACTAGAAGTACAAAGTGGAACACCATCTCTGCCACCTTCTCAGATCCCCCACAACCCATTTCCCAGTCTTCAAACATATTAAAGCACCATTGTAGAAGCAGCTGACTGCACTGAATACAGAAACAGATTGAGAATGATCAGCCATGATCACATTGAATGGTGGTGCTGGCTCGAAGGGCTGAATGGCTTACTCCTGCGCCTATTGTCTATTGTCTAAACTATCATCCCTGATAGTATACTGGCTCTGACACGTGATCCAGAACCAGATACATATGTAGCTGAAGATAGACACAAAAAGCTGGAGTAACTCAGTGAGACAGGCAGCATCTCTGGAGAGAAGGAATGGGTAACGTTTCGGGTCGAGACCCTTCTTCAGACCTGCAATATCACCCATTCCTTCTCTCCAGAGATGCTGCTTGGCCCGCTGAGTTACTCCAGCTTTTTATGTCTATCTTTGGTTTAAACCAGCATCTGCAGTTCCTTCCTATACATATGTAGCTGACCAGTATTAGTATAGTTACATATCTACAGGACAGTGTGCAATGTTATCGGCATTCGTTCTGCCCACAAAAGGACAAATTCAGTCGGGCCAGTTCCCACCCCATCGATCTGCTCCTCTTATCAGCAGAGTGATATATGATGTGGCTGGCAGTCCAGTCAAGCTGAGCTTACCAGTCACCAAAGCTCAAACTTAGTTTGATCTCCTTCAGGATCATTTCAGTGCAATCCTCATGAAGACCTTGGTCCAAATATATATATATATATAATCAGTCTGCATTCTAGAAAAGAGGGAAGAGTAATGAGAGATTTCCATTAAGATCAAGACAGATTTGACCTAGTTAGCATCATGTTGTGTTATTTCTCCAGCCTTCAATGATGACAGATGTAGGGATATGCCTTCATGATTGAACATTGTTCATTCCCGTATATGTGCCACGCGATTACCATCTTTTTAAAACAAACATCCTAATCATTTGCTCTTTACATTCAACTAACATTGTCAAAATCCCCTTGCTTATACTAGGGTGTTTGATGGTGTGAGGGAGAGAAATGGTTAACATTGATCAGAAGTACTGACTGGAATGGTACTTTTATCCAATCAATATGCGGTGCTGGCTCGAAGGGTTGAATGGCCTACTCCTGCACCTATTTCCTTTAATCCTCGCATTAAGTCATCAATTTCCATAACATAAGAAGACATTTGATTTTGTTCTCTTGGTGTATGAATTTGTTTATTTATGTTTGCAGGACCAAAATTATACAAAGAACCCTGTGGAAAATCTAACAAACACATAATTCAGAATGCAATTTCCCACTGCTGTTTAGCTGGAAAAGTCAATGAAAATCAGAAGAGCAAAATACTTGCGGTAAGATTGTAATTTCCAATTTCACATCTGAAATGCTGAAGCTGGATTATGTTTGCACAGTATAAGAGCAGTTATTTTTATATCCCCCATATTGAATCTTCCATAATCATGAAAAATCAGTGGTTTTACTGAGGAAATGAAAAATACAATGATAGGCTAAAGTTTACTTTTTCTCAGAATTTATCTTTTCAGCTTTGCTCAATCTGTTTTTACATACAGACTTCCTTATGAATTGAAAATCTTCAAAATACATCACCTGTGCCATTTTAGTTATTGCATGCATAATGTGAGGACAGCACCCATTTAGCACAATGACCCTTGCTCTGTGACTCCAGACTGTGACTCTAAAAGTCAATCAATATATTTGTAGTATATTCAATAAAGCTTACAGTAATTTATTACCGTTTATTTTGTATTTTTAGGAAATGGAAAATTCTGAAGCCAATAACTTTTTGATCCTTTTCCGCGATGCCGGTTGCCAATTCCGTTCACTCTACACTTACAATACTGAAAACGAAGAAATCACTAAGTTGGCAGGAATAGGACCTAAAAACATTGTAAGGAAAATGATTGAGGCACTCTACAAATACAACTCTGATCGCAAGCAATTTAGTCGCATGCCTGTCAAATCATTGTCTGCCTGTGTGGATGCAATTATCATCCATGGCCATCTGTGGCAGCATAAAAGACCTAGCACTCCCAAAAGCCTCATGCCAAGATCATAGTGAGGACAACCATCACAAAAATAGTAATGGCATTAAGCAATTGCACTTCATCGTAACTGCCTGAGGACAGGGGACTTTCTAGTGGCCCAGAGCATTCCTGATGTTTGTAAATTTAAGCTGTCCAGTACAAACAATGGAAACTGGACACCAAACTTCGCTTTCAATATGCACAACTGGAATGTATAGGTTAAGGTTCTTAGAAGGACATCACTGTTACAATTAAAGGTAAAATGATTCATTGTGAAACTTTTTTTAGCTTTATCATGCTTGTAGTTTTCTATTTGACAATTTGTAACATCACTGCCATAACTTGTCCTCTGGTACACTGGAGAATCATTAATCTGAATGATACGTATTTAAACTAGTAATAGTTCTTTTGCCGTGTTACTTTTTTTAATGTTGTTACAACTGTCATACAATTTGGCTCATGTTTTAAAGGGGAGGTCTTTGATATCATTCAGACTTTAATGTTTGATGTTCTTCAGTATTAACCATTTCTGCATTAAGGGGCTGATGTCGGCAGTTTAGTGCAAAGGTGCTATGTCGCATTGATTTACTTAAATACAAAGCTATTGGCCCGATACGAATTTTTCCAGAATATATATTTGAAGCAGGTTTTATAACAGTATTACAAGTTAACCCAGGTTTACAGTGTTAGAAGTACAGCATCATTGACGTGACAAGATTGAAAATTTTCTTCTGTTGCATGCAACAAAGCCATGTGAACTCACATTAACTCCATTGACTTCAGTGGAACCTAATTTCAGTGGTGGAGTATTACATGCAGACTCTACTATATAGTTATATGGGGTAAATTTCCAAACCTGTGCTTTAAAGCTATGGCAAGAATCTGTAAAATTCCAGCGTAAAGTAGCAATTTCAGTGCTTCTGCTACAGATGTGCACAATAGTACTGCTACAAGGGAATGGTGTTTGCTTGCTGCTTCTGCTGTTTTACTTGGTTTTAACAGTTACATGGTTTCCTGTATATACAGAAGGGATGGTGATAGTTATTGTACTGTGAGTAATGGATAGAAGTAGAGGCTAAAATCGAAGACCAGACCAGTCATAATGACGCTCGACAGTGAGACAAAGTAAGATGACTGGAAAAGAAATAGTGGAAATGGTAAAGGAAGTAGTTTTTAATTGTTTTAATTCATGGTTAGACAAGTAGTTAGACAAATGAGCCTATATGTCTTTATTATATGGTATAAAACTAACAACATTCCCATCTCTTGAGGACCCATTCCATTTATGAATCACATGCATTAAGTTTTGCATTGAGATTAATTTCAGTAATTTATTGCGTACCACATATGTGGAAGGTCTCACATTGTGGTGACAATTCATATGCCATTCCAAAGTAAAAACAAAATGCTGGAAATAATCAGCAGATCAGGCTGCTGTTGTGGGAAGAAGAAACAGAGTCAATCTTTTAGGTTGAAGACTCTTCGCCAGAAAAATCATGGGTCATCACCTGAAACATGGACTCTTTTCTTTCCACACACACACAAGCTGCCTGAGCTTGTGAGTATTTCCACTGTTTTCTGTTTATATTTTAGATTATTTATTTTACATTTCTTGCATCTGCAGTTTTCTTGATGTTCTCGTGCCATTCCAAATTGCTGTTATTGTACCATCGTGAACGGATGACTCCAGAATATTGTGGACTATTAATTTATAACTACGTGTATGCTCCATATTCCTGAAAAAAGCTACTTCTATGTTTTTTTTGACTGGTGAATGGATGCACACAACTCTTCTCACACCCATGCCACCAGCCAAAGATAATTCTCACTGCATTTTCTTCAGCCAATATAATTTTCACTTTACCACCTACATTCCTCACTGACTGTTTGTCATGTCCATCCAGTACAATTGTTATCGTGAAGCTGCTTTCTCAACGTACTTTCTCAGTGTTCTCAAAACTGAACCCATTGTACGAAATTTGATATTTAATGCTGTTCTTAAATTTCTATTTTTATTTTGAAAGGCAGAGTAATCAGTTATTGAGGCTTTCAGATTTTTCGTTTGCTTTGTTGAGATATCAATCTTCAGAATTCTCAGTATGTTCCTCTCCGTTATTTACCTTGCCACCTTCTTTTCTTTCTGTATCTCAACCCAACCTGATGATGATCCTTTAAATTTCTCATACTGTTTTTTACAGCTGAGATGTTTTCAGATCTTGGTTTATTTCATACTACCCCACACACCTCTTATTCCTTTCAACTGACTGTTTGTTCTATTTTCCTCCTTCCTTTAATCGCCTTGCTATGGCGTACAACTCTCCCAGCCTGCCCCTTACCCTCACTATATCTCTCCCTGTCCGTCTGTTCTCTGCCCATAATGCAGGCACCCTTTGCCTAATTTCCTTACATCTCTGTGTTTGATCATCGTCCCGCTCTCTTTCACTCTGATTGTATTTAGAATTTGACTAAGAAGTACAAGTGACGGTATCTTGGCTGAATTGATTTTAAAATATTCTCATTGCAGATTTTCTGTGTGATTTTATGTGCCTTTAATCTTTTAAAGTTTTAGAATTGCTTGAAGAAGTTATGATTTGCTCACTCTTGCCTGAAAACTCACTTCTTTCTGCTTTTGCATTTGCCATGGTCAAGCTATTCCTGTCCCATATAAGGTATTTTGTGATAATCTGCTCACTCACATGTATCAGTATTGCTGCTTAGAATGATGGAAAGTTTATTCCAATGTTTAATTCTTGAAAAGCTGAATACCTTTTTGGTCTTTCAGTAGTTCATTGGACCACCATAGGAATCTTATTCTGACGGGTATACATTTTCATACATTAATTTTGTTTAGTTTGCTTTATTTGGCTTGCTTGGTCTCGGCTTTGATCTTTGAGTACGATTTCAATCTCCTGCCTTCCTATTAGATTTTTGACTTTTCTGCAAATTACTTGAGCACATCCTTGTTGCACTGTCTGCATGTACATGGAATTATTACAAACAATTATTTTAGGATTAGTACAAAAGTGAAAGTGCTGTAATTGTACAAGTATAATAGAATTCTAGACTGAACTCCACGGTGGAGTTCACCATTTGGTCTGTTCAATTGTTGAAATAGTTTGTTTTACATATTTAAGTTCTCAATGCCAGAAGTTCCGAGCAATTCAATTGCTTATTGCTGTTTTTGTCTAATTTTACATTGCCTATCCTTCTCTTTCCTAAATGCCCATTATCCTGCAGTTATCCATTTTGACAACCACATCAGTAAAATCAACCATCTCTAAAATAATATTTTAATGTGTATTAACCAAGAAGTGAACGTTAAAAGTTTGAATTAAATGCTCCAATACCTCAAGTATAATTTTTAGAATGAAAATATAAAAGCCCACTTAGCGAGATAAGTTGGGAGCCTAGATGATAGATTTTAGTAACAAATAATGTTTCTAAAAATATTTTTTTTACCTGGAAGCCACATCTGCACAATGAGGTGATTGGAGAGTATGTGAAATTTTTAATTTGTGTTAATGTGATTCGAGCTACATTTTGTAATGCTGTGATTACAATTGCATAGAAAGTTCAGCTGTTGGCATTTCCAACTCACTGCAGTCTTCCATTTCCAGCATTTTTGTAGTTGTTTGGCTCAGTTTTAATCTGTCACGCACACAAAGTAACTTGCAGGTGCTCGGAGAGCACTGGTTATTTTCCAGCTGCCTATCTTTGTTTGAAACCACGAGTAGATAGACTGGGTGGGCAGGTGTGCAAGCAACAATTTTAGAGCTGCTATCGTGTACAACCTATTTAAAAATCTAGTTTAGTTTAGAGATACAGCATGAAAACAGGCCCTTCGGCCCACCGAGTCCGCGCCAACCAGAGATTACCCATTCACTGGTTCTATCCTGCAAACTAGGGACTATTTACAGAAACCTATTAACCTACAAACCTGCAAGTCTATGGAATGTGGGAGGAAACTGGAGCACCTGGAAAAAACCTATGCGGTCACAGGGAGAATGGACAAATTCCATTCAGACAGCACTAGCAGTCAGGTTCAAACCACTGTGCTGCCCAAAAATACACTGACAATATTGAACTTCCGTCACCTACAACGGGACCCCACCACTGGCCATATCTTCCCATCCCCTCCCCTTTCTGCTTTCCGCAGAGACCGTTCCCTCCGTAACTCCCTGGTCCACTCGTCCCTTCCTACCCAAACCACCCCATCCCCGGGCACTTTCCCCTGCAACCGCACGAGATGCAACACCTGTCCCTTTACCTCCCCCCTTAACTCCATCCAAGGACCCAAACAGTCTTTCCAGGTGAGACAGAGGTTCACCTGCACCTCCTCCAACCTCATCTATTGCATCCGCTGCTCCAGATGTCAACCTATTTACATCGGCGAAACCAAACGCAGGCTCGGCGATCGCTTCGCTCAACACCTGCGCTCGGTCTGCGTTAACCAATCTGATCTCCCGGTGGCCGAGCACTTCAACTCCCCCTCCCATTCCCAGTCTGACCTTTCTATCATGGGCCTCCTCCAGTGCCATAGTGAGGCCCACCAGAAATTGGAGGAACAGCACCTCATATTTCGCCTGGGCAGCTTGCAGCCCAGTAGTATGAACATCGACTTCTCCAACTTTAGATAGTTCCTCTGTCCCTCTCTTCCCCTCCCCCTTCCCAGATCTCCCTCTATCTTCCTGTCTCCACCTATATCCTTCCTTTGTCCCGCCCCCCTGACTCAGTCTGAAGAAGGGTCTCGACCCGAAACGTCGCCCATTCCTTCTCTCCTGAGATGCTGCCTGACCTGCTGAGTTACTCCAGCATTTTGTGAATAAATACCTTCGATTTGTACCAGCATCTGCAGTTATTTTCTTATATTGAACTTGAGGGTTTTTCAGAAATTCATTCTACCTTTTAAATAATAAATGCATTGCTTTTCCCAAGGGCAACAAGGAAAGGAATAATAATGGGACAAATCAAAGTTCTTACATTTGGCATCCGAGTAAAATTTGCCACCATGTTTGGCTTTGATGCCCTTTTTAATACATATTTGTTTCCAAGTGTCATACTATTAAAGGATATGAATAAAGACTAGTTTCAGAACTGATCACAAAAGGAAAGTTGTGTTGAGCTGCATTATTCAATCTCTGAAAGGCAGGAACATGGTCTCCAAACCATCACTTCCTACATTTAATATCCAAGACAATATTTGTCTGTCCATGCATAGTTATAAACTCGAAATACGTTGGGTTCATGATGTCTGTAACAGTAAGAGAAATCTCTGAAACATTCCGTGATCATTTTAATGATTTTCTGTGGAGATTTCCTCGGAACTTTTAGAAAGGGACATTAGGTTGAAGGGACAATTTTCACACCAGTGTAACTTGTATACGGTTTAGAGTGGTACATTTCCCCAAAATATAGGTTACGGCATCAGCTGGGTTGTCATTTGGTTCTCAATGTTGCCTCATGTGTTAGAACTCTTGATCACTTTTTTTCCAAACCTTACGATCTGAGCGGCAAGTTTTCCCTGACTGCAGATACTAGTTTAAAAAGAAAGATACAAAGTGCTGGAGTAACTCAGCAGGTCAGGCAGCATCTCAGATACTCTAGCACTTTGTCTTTTTCTTTTTTCGCCAGACTGAACTGTGGAAATATGCTGGATATTTTATATTTAGCCTATTCCCACTCCCCCCAAATAAACAAAAAGGAGTGATTCATACATGTGGTGTGACATAATTTACAATAACTGACAATTTATTTGCTTACAATTGCTTTAATCTTTCACCTAATGTTATTCCATTTGTTTTTCTGCAAACATTATGGTTTCAGCTGGCACATTCTGATTTTACTCCGACCCTCACCCTAACTTTGGAAAGGCCACAGTGGTTTGAGGACAAAACAAAGATACATTTCTTGCTGCATTATTTTCTAGTTCCTTATTTCCTACATTAATTTAAATCATGTATAAACAAGTTATACAGCGTGGAAACAGGCCCGGCAGACCAACTTGCCCACTCCGACCAACATGTCGCATCTACACTAGTCCCACCTGCCTGCGTTTGGCACATATCCCTCTAAACCTGGCCTATCCATGTACCCATCTAAATGTTTCTTAAAGGGCCTGTCCCACTTAGGCGATTTTAAGGCGACTAGGCTGTTGCCGACAGTTCGCCGGGGTGTTGCGGGCATGATCGTGAGGAGTCTTCAAAGAATCGTAGTGGATCTCGGCGCGTCGCTGAGAAATGAATTGAAATTTCTCGGCGACAGCTGGCTTGTCGCCAGGTATCGTTGCTTATTGCGGGCGCTGTCGCATGCTGTCCCCAGGTTTGCTAGGTTGTCGCGGATGCATTTAGAAGCACGTAATATTAAATTAAGTAAAGTCATTTGAAGAGACCATGAAATACTTGTGTTTAACCAATTTATTTACCGTCAGGACATTTGACAGGTAGATTGGAGGCGACAGTTTGACGGTCAAGTAAGCGTAGGAATTTTGCGATGTTTATGGCCATCAGCGATTACTTTTAAAGTAGGCTCCCAACCCAGAAATGCATCTCCCGTACATTGTCATAGAATGCTCACACTCGCACAAAAATCCATTCAGCCACGTTCAAAATTAAATTTCTTAAAATCGCCTAAGTGGGACAGGCCCTTAAAAGTTGCGATAGTCCCTGCCTCAACTACCTCCTCCGACAGCTCACTCCATACACCCACCACCCTTTGTATAACAAAAAGTTACCCATCAGGTTCCTATTAAATCTTTCACCCCTCACCTTAAACTTATATCCTCTAGTTCTTGATTCCCCTACGCTGGGCAAGAGACTCTGTGCATTTACCCGATCTATTCCTCTGTCGATTTTGTATACTTCTGTAAGATCACCCCTCATCCTCCTGTGCTCCAATGAATAGAGTCCTAGCCTGCACAACCTCTCCCTATAGCTCAGGCCCTAGAGTCCTGGCAACATTTTCGTAAATCTTCTCTGCACCCTTTCCAGCTTGACAAAATTCTTTCCTTTAACGTGGTGCCCAAAATGGAACACAAAACTCTAAATGTGGCCTCACCAACTTCTTATATAGCTGCATCATGACCCTCCCAAATTCTATACTTAATACTCTGACCGATGAAGGCCAAAGTGCTGAAAGCCTTTTTGACCACCCTATTTACCTGCAACGCCACTTAGTTTCAAGGAACCAGGTCCCTCTGTTCTACAACACTCCCGGAACCGTACCATTCAGTGTAGGCCCTTCCCACGTTGAACTTCCCAAAATGCAACACCTCACATTTCTCTGTATTAAACTTCGGCAACCATTCCTTAGCCCACCTGCCCAATCGATCAAGATCCTGCTGCAATTTTTGACAACCATCTTTACCATCTGCAATACCACCCACTTTTGTGTAATCTGCAAACTTGTAATGTCTTTTGGTTATTTTTAAAATCCAGCTTAAAAACTGCAGTTCTAGTGATTTAATATCTGTTTTTTCTTTCAACTGTTGGATTTTGTCTGGCATTGATTTCTGTTTTTTTTCTATCATATAAATAACATTTATAACAGAAATTAAAAAATGAAGATATTAAATTAACTAACTTAGTATTATTTAACAAAGGGCAAGGTTGTGATACATTTAACGAAGCGAATGAAGAGTATTATCAAAATTGCAGCGTCAATGAAAATTTAACTAGGGCTTAATATTTGCACAATGTCAATTCTAATTACATTTCCACAAATGTTTCTTTTGTGTAGAAGTAGTTGCATGTTGGTAGAAATAGAAAATCTGTTTGTGTTTCTTTATAATTATGTTCTATACTACGTAATCTGATGCCAATAAGTTACCATTAATTTCAGAATGTTGTCCACCAGTAAGTGAAGACCTTCAGGTGAAGAAATATACACTGATTCGTGCATTGATACTTTGTCAGCCAAATCTCTGGTTTGCTATATGAAGCATTGTAAAATTGCTTACTGCATGTGTTCAGCGCAGTTGTGGCAATGGTTCTAGTGGGGGGGATTTTTTAAATGTTCTCCAGGTAGAGTGTGTGATCTAAGTTTTCATGGTATTGATTATTCTCCTACCCCATACACTTTGCTTGACCATTGCATTCATAATCAACTTGACTGCCAGATAAAATGCTGGACATACGATGTTTTATCAGCTGGTGATTTCTCTTCTATTTGCACAGAAGCTTCAGATTCTTTGTATATGACATTAATATCCAAAACATTTTGAATACTTAAATATAATTTATGCATTCATTTTTGTATTTTCCTTAACTATATACAAAACCCTAGTTATGGACTGCAACATTAGTAACTGAGAATCTCATTTAAATTTGTAAATTGCAATAGTTTGCATGTTACCAATGTTGAGGTTATATATGATGTATTGATTTGTGGAGCTGAGCATGTACACAACCAATATTCAAATCAGCCACATTTGGCAAGTTAATCTTATTGTTCCAGACCCATTAAAAAAATCTTGAATAGCAACTGTTTTTAAAATAATAATTACTACCGTGAATCAAATTTGATTAATACTTTGAAAACTGAATGAAATAATTATTTAAAAATCATGAAATACATGCGTAAACAAGGCAGGTTAGAAAATCTAATAATTTATGTTCCTTCACTCGTCTAACTTTGCACTTCCTTTTGGGTGACATTTTCAGTATTTTTTAATATGTTAGCAGCAGTTGCAAATAACCTTCTCTTGGATGGTTAAGCCAAAATCTTTCAATTACTGGGACCAGAGGTATTCAGAGTTATTTCAAGATGTCTCCTCTTTTGATATCTGTGCATCATTTTGCAATCTGGTTGTTAATGCATATGTGCAATAATGTATAGTTTCACTATTGTCCAGTATTAAACAAGCCTCTTTCAAAAGTCACTTTCTTTTCAAAATCTAGGTGTCCAAACTAAAAAGCTACAGGGGTTAGGAGCAATGAAGGACAATGGGGCAGGTCTTTGTATTGCTACTGCAGTTCCCTCATATTTGATCATTATTGTACTTGAAGGATGCTTGCGCAGTGTGTTCACAAACCATAATTAGTCACTTTTAATTTAATATCATTTTATTTTTTGAATTATGGTTGAGAAGAGGAATGGAAAGAGATATATGTTCGTGTCATTGGACTTATAGCTTTTCTTATGGTTACAGTTATTATTGGAAAGGCTCATTTGGGGATTGTGTGGTGTTCCATCCCGTCAGCTACATTGGTGCTTTCATCATGACTATATTTATAGAAAATAAAATATACTTGTTTCTCCATGAAAGTAATTTTGCCTGTCATTTGGTTACTGAAACATTCCTGGTTTTTCTCTGGAGTTTTATCTCAGTTGACTGTTTCAGAAAATGTTGGCTGTTTAAAGCCAGAATGAACTAATAATCTTTTCTTAGTCTTCGTTGCTAAATGTACAATATGTTCTATGTTGAAACCTCAGAATCTGTCCACTTTAATAGAGCTCTGCTTCAATTTATCGGATGCTGTGCTGTCTAATTCTGTCATGCCATCATTTAGTTTGCTAGATACTAGTACTGTGGAATACTTTTTTTCATCGAATAAAGTAAATAAAGCATGACACTTTGAAGATTATTTGGTCTTGTTTGGAGAACATATGTTATGACTATGGGATATTCTGAACAATACACTTCACTTTTATGTTTCCCTTCATTTTGTATTTCCAAATCTAAAAATATTCATTTAATTTCTCAGCTAAATTTCAAGTTAGTATTGTAACATAAATAATTTTCTAATTCTCCCTTTCAAATTCGCCTCATTTGCCATATCTTTGCGTTAATCTACCTTTAAAGCTGCAGCAGGTAGGGGTGTCATTGTTCTGTTCCTGGTGCATATTACAATTATACACTCTTGACTTGACTCTTCAAAAAAGTCAAACAATTAATGACACTCTCATTTCCTTGAACATTTGATTTTTTTTTCTTCTCTTGAAGTATGTGTCCCTTCAGTTAGAAAATTCTGAGATTTTAATCAGTCTCCATCGCACTGAATTCCAGATCACAATGCATTAAAAAAGATAATCTTTATCTCAACTAATGTTTTAATTTCAATTCTGCCCTTTTGCTCAATTTTGTTTTACCATTGAAAACAGAATTTTCTATTTTGCTAAGATTTTGAACTCCTATAAAAAAATTCTGCCTAAAGATCAGGAACTCGACCTTCACTTGATTTTCCAGAGGATGAGAAGGCCAGCAAAAGGGATTTATAAATGAATAATATTCTTTTGAACATTTTACTTTAATCTTTTGAAACATAGAAAAAAAAATTATACAGTGCATTCAGAAAGTATTCAGACCCTTCACTTTTTCCACATTTTGCTACGTTCCAGTCTTATTTTAAAATGGATTAAATTCTTTTTTTTTAAATCATCAATCTACACACAATACCCCATAATAAAGCGAAAACAGGTGTTTAGACATTTTTGCAAAGTAATTAAAAAGAAATAACTGAAATATCACATTTACATAAGTATTCAGACCCTTTACTCAGTACTTTGTTGAGGCACCTTTGGCAGCGATTACAGCCTCAAGTCTTCTTGGCTATGACGCTACAAGCTTGGCACACCTGTATTTGGGTAATTTCTCCCATTCTTCTCAGCAGATCCTCTCAAGCTCTGTCAGGTTGGATGGGGAGTGTCGATGCACAGCTACTTTCAGGTCCCTCCAGAGATGTTCGATCGGGTTCAAGTCTGGGCTCTGGCTGGGCCACTCAAGGACATTCACAGACTTGTCATGAAGCCACTCCTGCGTTGTCTTGGCTGTGTGGTTAGGGTCGTTGTCCTGTTGGAAAGTGAACCTCCGCCCCAGTCTGAGGTCCAGAACGCTCTGGAGCAGGTTTTCATCAAGGATCCCTCTGTACTTTGCTCCATTCATCTTTCCCTCGATCTTGACTAGTCTCCCAGTTCCTGCCGCTGAAAAACATCCCCACAGCATGATGCTGCCACCACCATGCTTCACCGTAGGTATGGTATTGGCCAGGTGATTAGCGGTGCCACTTGGCATTCAGGCCAAATAGTTCAATCTTGGTTTCATCAGACCAGAGAATCTTGTTTCTCAGGGTCTGAGAGTATTTTAGGTGCCTTTTGGCAAACTCCAAGCGAGCTTTCATGTGCCTTTTATTAAGGAGTGGCTTCCATCTGGCCACTCTACCATAAAGGCATGATTGATGGAGTGCTGCAGGTATAGTTGTCCTTCTGGAAGGTTCTTCCATCTTCACAGAGGAACTCTGGAACTCAGAGTGACCATTGGGTTCTTGGTCACCTCCCTGACCAAGGCTCTTCTCCCCCGATTGCTCAGTTTGGCCGGGCGGCCAGCTCTATGAAGAGTCCTGGTGGTTCCAAAGTTCATCCATTTAAGAATGACGGAGGCCACTGTGCTCTTCGGGACCTGCAATGGTGCAAAAATGGTTTTATATCCTTCCCCAGATCTGTGTCTCGACACAATCTTGTCTCAGAGGTCTATGGACAATTCCTTTGTCTTCATGACTTGGTTTCTGCTCTGACATGCACTGTCAACTGTGGGACCTTATATAGACAGGTGTGTGCCTTTCCAAATCATGTCCAATCAATTTAGTTTAGCACTGGTGGACTCCAATCAAGTTGTAGGAACATCTCACGGATAATCAATGGAAACAGGATGAACCTAAGCTCAATTTTGAGTGTCATAGCAAAGGGTCTGAATACTTATGTAAATATGATATTTCAGTTATTTCTTTTTAATTACTTTGCAAAAATTTCTAAACACCTGTTTTCGCTTTTTTATTATGGGATATTGTGTGTAGATTGATGATAAAACAATGAATTTAATCCATTTTAAAATAAGGCTGTAACGTAGCAAAATGTGGAAAAAGTGAAGGGGTCTGAATACTTTCAATGCACTGTATGCTTGATGCCAAATCAGATACTAGTTATAGCACATTTGTTTTTAAAGGCCACGAGTAATCTGGAACTGAATATCTACAAATGTACATATGATATAACTTTATTTAACCCAGAAGGGAAATTGATTTGCCAACAGTCATAATAAAACACAAGCTATATGAGATTAAAGTGACAAGTGGAAAGGATTGGGGATGTGCAAAGATTTGAGTCAGTCTACCCCACGACAGAAGGGGGAGGAGTTGTACAGTTTGATAACCACAGAAAAGAAGGATCTCCTGATCCTGAACCAGCCTTCCTGATGAGTTTGTTAATTCTGTTGGCATCCGCACCCTGCTGCCCCAGCACACGACAGCGAAGAAGATGGCACTGGCTACCACCGATTGGTAGAACATCTGCAGCATCTTGCATTGAAGGAGCGGAGCCTTCTCAAAAAGCACAGCCAGCTCTGTCCCCTGTACCGGGCCTCTGCGTTCCTGGACCAGTCCAGTTTACTGTCCAGGTACACTCCAAGGTATTTGTGCTCCTTGGTGAACTGCACATCCACACAACTGATGAAGACAGGGGAGAGGGGTGTTCTTTTCCTCCTAAAGTCCACCACTACCTCCTTAGTCTTGTCGGTGTTGAGCTGCAGGTGATTCAGCCCACACCACTCAACAAAGTCGTTGACTTTGTATTCAGCTTCCCTCCCCTCACTGATGCAGCCCACAATTGCAGAGTCATCCGAAAACCTCTGCAGGTGGCAGGAGTCCGAGTTATATCTGAAGTCCGAGTTATATCTGGTCCGAGATAGTGAACAGGAAGGGAGAGAGGACCGTCCCCTTGCTCACCACTATGTTCGTAGCCTGACATATTGTGGTCATCCAGTCATGTAGTTGGTAGTTTTTGCATTGGTTGATCTTTGATTAAACAGTTATTGGTGGGCTTTAAGGCATTAAGAAATCCACTATTGTGTACTCTCACTAAATTAATTGCTAACATGCTCAGCCAAACATTCTAAATACACAAAGCTATCTCCATAAATGTAAATTATTTGATGGAAATTTACGATTCAGTGATGATTCGTTCAGTCGTTGGTGCACGTGTTAAGTGTGTTGGAGTTGGGTCTATAAATTCGAACACCACAATTTCACCAGCTTATTTCTCTTTTTTCATTAATGTATTACCTGGACAGGTAATGCGTGACTTAATACGATAACAGTAAATGCTACTCCTGACTGTTATGATTTCAGTTTGTAATAACCAGGCATGTGAGTGAGGTAAAAAAAAAAAGAGGAAAAGAGCCGACCGCTTGCGCGAGACATGGAACGGGGATCAAAAAATTGGAAAATTTCTGAAAATGTACACACAAAATTACCAGTTTCAAGCCTCTTTTAGTGCATTTCAAAGTAAAAACATATTACAAAATAATGTGAATGTGTCACTGTACACTAATAACATTTTGAAGTAAATTCGCACAATAATTGATAATCAGCCCAAAAAGGTGGTAATTGGCTTTTCTGCTGTGCTTTATATTTTAACCCTGTCTTAATTAATTTAGTTATATAATCTTGCATTTAAATTTAATATTTACTCATTACAGTAGTTCCACCACTGATTTTCTGGCACTCTTGGTTGCAGAGCTTTGCTGGTTTATCCAGCAGCACAAGGAAGACAGCTATGGGGATAGATGTGCTGGCTCCAGCTGGGCTGGAGTTCCAGAGCCCCGGCCGCAGGTTGCAAATTCAACCCACCGATCGGCCGTGGAAGTCCCGATGAGGTTGAGATTGGCTGCCTTGCCCAGCCTAGGTGCCACATTTTCGGCGAGACTTCCAGGGCGCGGGTGGTGGAGATTTTTTTGCGGAACCGCTAGCGAACTCTAGCGGAACGTAGTGTTCATTACAAGTCTATACATCGTTTTTGTTTCTTTTTTTCGATCCGATTTCTCCGTTTATTTGGCAAAGTGAAAAATGCGGCACGGTGGCGCAGCAGTAGAGTTGCTGCCTTTACAGCGAATGCAGCGCCGGAGACTCAGGTTCGATCCTGACTACGGGCGCCGTCTGTACGGAGTTTGTACGTTCCCCCCGTGACCTACGTGGGTTTTCTCCGAGATCTTCGGTTTCCTCCCACACTCCAAAGACGTACAGGTTTGTAGGTTGGGCAAATGTAAAAATTGTCCCTAGTGTGTGTAGGATAGTGTTAATGTGTGGGGATCGCTGGGCGGCACGGACCCGGTGGGCCGAAGGGCCTGTTTCCGCGCTGTATCTCTAAATCTCTAAATCTAAATCTAAAAGAAACCATGCAAAAAGGAAAATGGATTTTAAAAACTCGGAAATCCGTGGAAACGCAGAAAATTCACATGCCTGAATTACTGAGTTATTTTACTCTACAACAATATCCACAACATTAATAAATTTAATTTGTTGTCTTCTTTATTAATTTTTTTTTCTTGCAATTGCAAGTGGTTATGAATACTAGCAGCTATTCCTTACCATCCATATTTAAACATGGCAAAACAGAACAGTACAATGCAACATGTAGGTTCTCACAATATCTATTAATGTGTTACATATGGAACTACATGCAACTTTACACACTAATCCCATTTGGGTGCAGGTTAGCAATTTTTTTGTTTCGGAACCTTCAAACATATGCAGATGTATTGCTGGGATTAAACCCACTCGATAAAACTGCAAAGCTTAGCAATGCTGAACACTAAAGAAGTACTTATTTATCCAACAAAAAATAATTGGCAATAGCTCACAAGGTTATCGGAAACTAAATGAGCAAAATTTGCCTTCTTGTAGGATTATCGAACTGTGTCCCATTAATGGATTAGTTTAATGCCTTGGAGCATTGTATTGGCACATTTATTAGATTACGAGACCAAGGTTGGGCCCATTCCTCGTAGAGGGGGGACAGGGAAGGGGAAAGTGAGCCCTATTCCCCCCTTCCCCTCTCCTGATCCCCACCTCCCTCCCTCCCTCCTCCCAACCCACTTTCCCCTCCTCCCCACCCCCACTCTCTCCTGCCCCCCACTGTCTCCCTCCCCCCCCACCCCTACTGTCGTCGTCCCCCCCCCATTTTGGCTGAAGTTCAGTCACAAACAAGATAACAAACGAGAGTTTTAGTATATAGATATAGATTATGGGGGGAATGGAGTGTGTGAGTGGGGCTCTGAAGAAAAATCCTAAACACAATTTCAGTTAATGCAGGAGAGGTTCGGGGGAGTTTTAAGGGGGGGGGGGGGTTGAGGTGGGAATGGAGTGCGTGACTGGGGGGATGGAGTGACTGAGTAAGGGGACGGTGTTAGACCAATGCAGTCGAGGTTTGGGGGAGTTTTAAAGGGGGTTCAGGGGGGATGAATTGAGCGAATGGGGGATGGAGGAGAGAGGATAAGGGGGCTGTGGGGGATGGAGTGGGTGAGGGGAGGATAAGGGGGGTTGTGGTGGGGATGATAAGTGGGGTTGAGGGAGTGTGGATGGAGTGGGTGAGTGCGGCTGTTAAAAAAGCCTGAAGCCAATTTAAGTTAATACAGCACAGGTATGGGGGGAGTTAAGGGGGATTGAGGGGGGGAATGGAGTGCGTGAGCGGGGCTCTGAAAAAAATCCTAAACACAATTTCAGTGAATGCAGGAGAGGTTTGGGGGAGGTTTAAGGGGGCGGGGTTGAGGTGGGAATGGAGTGTGTGAGTGAGGGGGGCTTGAGGTGGGAATGGAGTGCGTGAGTGAGGGGGGGTTGAGGTGGGAATGGAGTGCGTGAGTGAGGGGAGGGTGTAAGACCAATGCAGTGGAGGTTTGGGGGAGTTTTAAAGGGGGCTCAGGGGGGATGAATTGAGTGAATGGAGGGTGGATAAGGGGGCTAGGGGGGTGGAGTGGGTGAGAGGATGATAAGTGGGGTTGAGGGGGTGTGGATGGAGTGGGTCTCTTACAAAAACCTGAAACCAATTTACGTTAATGCAGCACAGGTTTGGGGGAGTTTTAAGGGGGATTGAGGGGGGAATGGAGTGCGTGAGTGGGGCTCTGAAAAAATCTGAAACACAATTTAAGTTAATGCAGGAGAGGTTTGGGAGAGTTTTAAGGGGGGGGGTTCAGGTGGGAATGGAGTGCGTGAGTGGGAGGTGGCGTGGCGGAGTAACGTGGAGGTGTTAGACCAATGCAGTAGATGTTTGGGGGAGTTTCAAAGGGGGTTCAGGGGGGATGGAGTGGGTGAGGAGAGGGGGGGATAAGGGGGCTGAGGGGGATTGCGTGGGTGAGGGAGGATAAGGGGGGTTGTGGGCGGGAGGATAAGAGGGGTTGTGGGGGGGATGATAAGTGGGGTTAAGGGGGGAGGGAGGAGTGGGTGAATGGTGCTCTTAAAAAAACCTGAAACCAATTTAAGTAACTGCAGCACAGGTTTGGGGGTGTTTTAAGGGGGATTGAGGGGGGAATGGAGTGCGTGAGTGGGGCTCTGAAAAAAAATCTAAACACAATTTCAGTTAATGCAGGAGAGGTTTGGAGGAGTTTTAAGGGGGTTTCAGGTGGGAATGGAGTGCGTGAGTGGGGGGGGGGGGAGGGGTGGAGTGGCTGAGTGAGGGGTGAGGGTGTTAGACCAATGCAGTATAAGAAAATAACTGCAGATGCTGGTACAAATCGAAGGTATTTATTCACAAAATGCTTGAGTAACTCAGCAGGTCAGGCAGCATCTCAGTAGAGAAGGAATGGGTGTCGTTTCGGGTCGAGATCCTTCTTCAGACTGAAGTCTGGGTCTCGACCCAAAACATCACCCATTCCTTCTCTCCTGAGATGCTGCCTGACCAGCTGAGTTACTCCAGCATTTCATGAATAAAGACCAATGCAGTAGAGGTTTGGGGGAGTTTTAAAGGGGGTTGGTGGGCATGAATTGGGTGAATGTGGTGTGGGGGGGGGGGGGGGATTAGGGGAATAGATAGGGCGAGTGGAGTTCTCAAATGAAACAAATGTAAATGAGGAAGAATGAAATTAATTTTATGTTTAAAATACAAAGCGTTTTTTACTTTAAATCGGGTTTTTTTTAAAGTGAAATAATGCTGTGAAAACGTATTTTTTTGACAAAAATGGAATGAATGCTTTTTGAAATGAAGCGTTTTTCTTTGAAATGAAAGGAATGTAAATGAAAGCGGCGTTTTATTTTTGCTCCTGTACACCGACCAATGGGGCGTCGAGTGCGAAGTCGGAGCTGAGCAGAAAAAGGCACCTTCCACAACAAAAAAACCCCTCCCCAAAGTATGAAATTGTAGGGGCATACGGATTGGCCAGGTAGCCTCGGATTGGTTTACGGGTCACGGGTTGCGGGAGCGCGAGGTATTTAAATGTCTGGCGCCAAACTCGGGTTAGAGATTAGATTAGCGAGCGAAGTTAGTGTTAGTCCAAGAGTAAGTGCGTTGCGTTTGTCACGGGTATTATCGACAATAAAGTCTTTGGATAATATCGCTCATTTGGACTCACTACATTGGTGACCTCGAACGTAAGAATCAAAGCAGCAGCATGTCGCAGGCGGGAGCGAGCGCGGGCGAGATTCATCTACCGCCGTTCTGGGCCCATCAGCCGCACCTGTGGTTTGTGCAGGCGGAATCCCAGTTCCATATTAAGAGGGTGGAGAAAGACCAGGAGAAGTTCCACCACCTGGTGAGCTGTCTGCAGTCGGAGGTGGCTGCGCGGGTCAGTCAATACCTGACCAGCCCACCCCAAACGGAGCAGTACGTGGAGCTCAAGAGGCTCCTTCTGAGGACTTTCGGCTGGAGCCAGAACCAGCGGGCTCTGAAGCTCCTCCATTTACCAGAGCTGGGGCAGCGGCTACCGTCGGAGTTGATGACCGAGATGCTGACCTTGGTGGGCGACCATCAGCCGTGCATGGTTTTTGAAGCGGCATTTCGGGAGAAACTACCCCGGGACGTCAGGTTAGTGTTGGCCGACGTCTCGTTTGAAGATCCGGTAGTGTTCGCCGAGAAAGCCGACGCGCTCGTCAGGGAGCGGCACACCCGAGACGACTCGGTTAATCGGGTCTCGAGGCCAGCGGTAGTCGGGAGAGCGGCACGTCGGCCGCTATTCCGCAGTCGTCCCGCCAAGAAAGGGCTGCGGCGCCTGTTCATTGGCAGCGGGCTCGAACAACAGGGCCGAATAGGCGTGGCTGGTGCTTTTTCCATCAACGGTGGGGCAGTGAGGCCCGAAGCTGCAGAGCCTCGTGTTCGTTTCCGGGAAATGCCTGGGCCGATCGAATGTAGAGGCAGTCTCGGTTGACCGTAACTGCCGCCTCTATGCTACAGATCAGAGTACCGGGATTGTTTTTCTGGTGGATACGGGAGTGGTCGTGAGTATTGTGCCCCCCCCTATGACTGCGAAGTTCGAGCGGGGGGGAAGGGCCCGCCCCTCATTGCAGTGAAGGGTAGCCCCATCCGTACTTATGGTAAAAGGGCCATGTCCCTGTCCTTCGAGTCCAGGACCTACCATTGGGATTTCATCGTTGCGGATGTGGGCCAGGCCATTTTGGGTGCAGATTTCCTATGGTCGTTTTCTTTGGTCGCGGGAGGGGCGAGGGTTGCCGTTTGTGTTTATTTACCTTGATGATATTTTGATTGCCAGCCGTTCGGTCCAGGAGCACTTGGTCCATCTCCACACGGTGTTCCAGAGGCTGCAAGACCACAGCCTGATTCTCCATCCGGCCAAATGCCAATTCGGCCTGTCAGCGGTGGATTTTTTGGGTCACCGGGTTACTCCGGCCGGTGCCACTCCTTTGCCAGCTAAGGTTGACGCGGTCCGCTCTTTCCCACGCCCCACTACCATCAAGGGCTTGCAGGAATTCGTGGGCATGGTGAACTTTTATCATCGGTTCGTGCCTGCAGCAGCTCGGGTCATGCGCCCCCTTTTTCAATGCCTCACGGGTAACCCTGCTGAGTTGGTATAGTCCGTAGCTGCAGAGACGGCTTTTGTCACGGTCAAACAGGCCCTCGCCAATGCCACCATGCCAGTACACCCGCGCTCCTCAGCCCCCACGGCTCTGACGGTGGATGCCTCAGACGTGGCGGTGGGTGGGGTTTTGGAGCAGCAGGTCGACGGTCGCTGGCAGCCCCTGGCGTTTTTCAGCCGGCAGCTCTCTCGAGCGGAGCTCAAGTATAGTGCGTTCGATAGGGAGCTCCTGGCCCTTTATTTAGCAGTCCGCCACTTTCGTTATTTTTTGGAAGGCCGCTCTTTTGTGGCCTACACGGATCACAAACCTCTGACATTCGCTTTTGCTAAGGTTTCTGATCCGTGGTCGGCTCGCCAGCAGCGGCACCTCACCCTGATTTCGGAGTTTACCACCGATGTCCGTCATATTGCGGGTAGGCTTAATGCCGTTGCTGATGCACTGTCCCGGCCGGCCATTCCCTCCGTAGCCGTGGTGGGTAAACAGGTGGATTTCCAGGAGCTAGCGGAGGCTCAGCGCTTGGAAGGGACTGCCGCGGTGTACGCCTCCACAGCCTCGGGACTGCGTTTGGAGCAGGTGGCGTGTGGCCCCACAGGTCCCAAGTTGTGGTGTGACGTTTCCCTTCCACGCCCTCGCCCGGTGGTGCCTGCCGCCCTGAAGCGTAAGGTTTTTGAGGCCATTCATGGCTTGGCACATCTGTCCATCAGGGCGACTTCAGCCATGGTGGCTGCCCGATTTGTCTGGCACGGCCTGCGGAAGCAGGTGGCAGCCTGGCAACGCGCCTGCATTCCGTGCCAGACCTCCAAAGTTCATCGCCATGTCCAGCCCCCATACCAGAGATTCGAGGTTCCCCCCGTCCGTTTTTTTCCACATCAACGTGGATTTGGTGGGTCCATTGCCCTATTCTGGGGGTTATACGCATCTGCTGACGGTGGTTGATCGGTTCACGCGTTGGCCGGAGGCGCTCCCGTTGTCGGACACCTCGGCGGCCTCCTGTGCACGGGCCCTGGCGTTGCATTGGGTGGCCCGTTTTGGCGTCCCGGCTATCATCACCACGGATCGGGGGGCCCAGTTCACCTCGTCCCTCTGGGCCGCGCTGGCACAGCTGTATGGTGCTAGCTTACAGCAGACCACCGCCTATCATCCCCAGTCCAACGGGATGGTTGAGCGCTTCCATCGGCAGCTGAAGGCGTCCCTCTGTGCTCGCCTGACCGGCCACGATTGGGCTGACCAGCTGCCTTGGGTCCTCCTCGGCATTCGTACGGCCCCGAAGGCTGAGCTCGTCTACGGTTCGCCCCTGCGGGTGCCGGGTGACATTCTCCCTTCCACTCCCGCCTTGCCACCGTCCGTCACGTCAGTTTTGGGCTCCCTCCGGGCACGGGTGGGTTCTCTGGCTCCAGTCCCGACCTCCAGTCACGGAAGCACAGCAGTTCACGTTCCGTCGGACTTGCGGGGCTGTGATTTCGTGTTTCTTCGGAAAGATTCCCACCGCCCCCCTCTTCGGCCGGTTTACCAGGGCCCGTTCCAGGTGCTGAAAAGAGGGACTGTCACCTTCACCTTGCAGGTGGGAAATCGCCAGGAGCTCGTTTCGGTGTCCCGGCTCAAACCTGCCCATTTGGACCAGGACCTCCCCGTGTCGGTGGCTCAGCCTCCGCGCCGGGGCCGGCCGGTGGCCGCTCCCACTGGTCCAACCAGCGGCGCCCTGTTTGCCGCCTCTCGGGCCCCCGCCGCCTATGGTTGGGCCCGGGCCGCTGTTGCCGATCAAGTGCCCCCCCCGTCACCTGCACCCTCCGCGCCAGGGGACCCCCCATTGCCTCCAGCGGCGGCGTCCTCCCCGCCTCCTGTCACGCTGGCTATATCGGTTTCCCCCTCCGTACACGTTCAAACCTCCCCAACTAAAGAAAGCCTCCCCGAAGTATAAACTTAAAGAAAACAAACGTAAATGAGGAAAAATGAAATGAACTTAATGTTTAAACAAAGCGATATCCTTTAAAGAAAATATTTATAGAAATTAAGTTTATCTTATATTGCACAGCAGCAGCCAGAGCTGGACGTCTCAGCGACTACTGGACAGTTCAGCGGGAGCTTTGAGCGGGAACAAGCCCTGTGGTACAAATAAAGGCGGCGGCGGCGCACCTCCCAAATGGGATGCGGACCAATTGTGCGGTTCCCATTGCTCCATCCCCCTCCCCTAGTCCATCCCTCCTCCTCCCCCCCCCTCACCCACTCAACCCCCCACTCAATCCCCCTCCCCTAGTCCATCCCCCCTCCTCCCCCCCCTCACCCACTCAACCCCCCACTCAATCCCCCCCTCCTTTCTCCCCCACTCTCCCATCTTCCCTGACCCCCTGTCCCCCTTCCCCCCACCAACCCCCCTCCCCCACTCTTCCCTCCTCCCCAGCCCCTCTCCCCACCCCCTTTCCCCCACCCCCCATTTCCCCCACTCTCTCCTTCCCCCACCCCCCATTTCCCCCTCTCTCCTTCCCCCACCCCCCATTCTCTGCTCCCCAGCCCCACTCACTCCCCCACTCTCCCTCCCACCCCCACTCCCCTCCCATCCCCCACCCTTTCCCCACTCTGTCCCCGCCACCCCCCCCATTCTCTCCTCCCCAGCCCCACTCACACTCCCCCACCCCCCCTCCCACTCTCCCTCCCATCCCCCACCACCCCCCCTCTTCCCCCCACCCCCCATTCTCTGTTCCCGCCACCCCCCCATTCTCTCCTCCCCAGCCCCACACTCCCCCACTCTCCTCCAACCATCCTCCCCCGCCTCCCCCACTCTCCTCCCCACCCTCATCCCCTCCTTCCCCTCCTAACCCTACCCTCCCCTCCTCCCAGTCGTCCCACCCCCATTCTCACTGTCCCCCTTCCTCCCCTACCCCCTCTACCCTGACCCCCACTGTCCCTCTTCCCTCCACCCCCTCTCTTCCCCCCACCATCGCCCCCCATACCCCCTCCACCCCCTTTCACTCTCACTGTCCCCTTCCCTCCACCCACCTTTGCCCACTTTCCCTCCCTCCCCCCTCCCCTCTTCCATGACCCCCACTGTCCCCCTTCCCCTCTCACTTCCCCCCACCACCATCCCCCTCCCCCGCTGTCCCCCTCCCCAGTTCCACCCCCACTCTCTGCTCCTCCCACCCTCCCCCTACTCTTTCCTCCCCCACCCCCACTCTCACCCCCCCACCCCCCTTTCCCCCACTCTCTCCACCCCCCCAACTCTTTCCTCCCCCACCCCTCTCACTCCCCCACCGCCCTTTCCCCCACTCTCTTCCCCCCCACCCCAACTCTTTCCTCCCCCACCCCCACTATCACTCCCCCCACCCCCCCTTTCCCCACCACCCCCATTCTCTCCTCCCCAGCCACACTCTCACTCACCCTTCCCCCCACCCCACTCTCTCATCCCACCACCACCTCCCCCCCACCCCTGCTGTCCCCTTCCCCCCACCCCTACTCCTCCCCATTCCCACTCTTCCCTCCTCCCCATTCCACCCTGCCCTCCTCCCCAGTCCCACTCTCCCTCCCACCACCACTCGCACTCTGTCACCACTTCAAATAAAAAGCAAAGTATCAGATTAAAATTGAAATTAAACCCAGCACGTCTGCGGGGGGGGGCATTAGTTAAAGGTCGGGGTGGGGGGTGGGGAGGGCATTAGTTAAAGGTCCGGGGGGGGGGGGGGGGGGGGGGGGGGGGGGGAGGGCATTAGTTAAAGGTCCGGGGGGGGAGCACGAGTTCATCTCTCACAGGCGCACGGTATCATTGTGACGTCACACGCTGAAGACCTTGAAGAGATCGTTTGGAAATGAAATGTTTTAACTTTAAAACGTCTGTAACTTTAAAAATATACGACCAATTTAAATAAAAATGTTATAGGCACTGGCTGGGAGTGGTGATGAAGGCGGTGCAAAAAATGTGGCGCTACGGTTGAATGGGGTGGGGGAGGGGAAAGGGGAGAGGGAGCCACTGACACCACGGTTCCTGCCAGCGGCCATCTTCTTGCTTCATCACTCTGGTGCTGCGCTCCTCCGGGGGAGCGCAATTAAAGGCGTGCGGGTCGCATTGTGACGTCGCACGCTGAGGACGATTCCTCTTATTGTTTCCATTGTGACCTGGGAAAATCATGTTTTTTCTTTGAAATAAATTGCTTAAAAAAAATTTAAATGCATCTCAATGAAATAGAGGTCCTATGTAAAATAAAAAGGCCACTCCATCCCCTCCCTCCCTTCCCCACTCACAAACTCAACCCCCCTCAGCCACTCCATCAATGAAAATCATTTCTCTTTAAAATCTTGTTTTCTTTTCTAGCACCCTCCCGCACTGCATCCCCCTCAACCCCCCTCCTCCCCCAAAAACTCTCCCCCTTCCCCCCACTCAATCCCCCCTCCTCCACTCTTAGGGGATCTCTGGCGGCGGTGCGGTCTTTCCTGCTCGTTGGGTTTCCATTGTGACGTGGAACACGGAAGTATTACTGCGCAGGCGTGGCTGACAGCCACAGCAAGTGGAAAAGGAATTTATTAAAGTCAAAAATGTGAATAACTCAAAATATAACAATTTGAACGTTAAAGATTTATTTTATTAATTTGTCAGTTTCAGTTTTGCGTTCTTCCTCATTGATCATCGAGACGTTGAGTTCTTTCTTCTTGCATCTCTTGTTCCCTTGTTTCGCATTCTTTCTCGTTGACCGTTAGGATGTTCAGTTTTTTGTTGTCGCATCTCTTGTCCCCCTCTGTTTTGCTTTCTTTCTCGATGATCCTCGACACATTGTTATTTGTTATTGCTCCTCTTGTTCCCTTCTGCTACTCACTGCCTCTCGATGTCTCTTTGCGTTGTTCCTTCCTTGACCATGCCGTGACTTGTTTGCTCCCTCCTCTTGGCCTGATTTAAAAAAGATAGAAATATATCTGGATATATATTTACAAATTCTAAATAAAAACCTACTTATTAATGAACACGAAAGCATTAAATGAAAATGGCAATTTTGTTTCTTGAAATAAAATAAACCTCAATCAAAAAGGTTTTTTAGTACCTGTCACTTTCTGTTTTGCGTTCTTTCTTGATGATCGACACGTTCATTTATTTCTTTGTTGCTCCTCTTGTTCCCTTCTGGTTCAAAAGCTGGCCGACGATCTGGATCAATGACGATTGATGCCTCTGGTAAATCTCTAATTCTATCCTTGGCAATGTTAAGTGAATTAATGTAAGGGTTATTTAATCTTATCAAGTTTTCAAGCATCTCAACAATTTCCCTTTGAATACCAGCATCTCGCAATATACCCATTCGCAATTCAATGCTATCTTGGGCGTCCATGAAATAGATCTGTAGGAATTGACTTGGCTGGTCTAGGTCAGGCATTAACGGACCAAGGTGATGATGAATCTGCCCTTGAATGATGACTGATGGACTCCATCCAGGCCTTGGTGGCACCACTTCCTTGGCACCGAATGACGTCATTTGAAAGAGGTAATTATATTGTCAAATATTCTTTCTGAACTCGTTTGCTTGTGGTGTGTCAACAGTGTACAATCTCATCAGTTCATCAGGTAGTGGCTGGAGAGAAGCAATGTTGACCTTACCCTTCATGCAGCAAAAGGTTGCGGTTTCCCCAGAGAAACGTTACGCTCGACACTGTGGGCAAATCTTCGTCATTTCACCAACATCAGCAGAAAGATTTCTCCTTGCGAGTTTGTGCATTCCGTCTTCTTGTATCAATCTCTGGACCGCTGTTCAGCCAGCCTTCTAGTTTCTTCACCTGCCGTCTCTACATCCCTTCTGCTTTGCGCTCTTTGTCGGAGATCCTCTCGACATTCAGTTCTCACTTGTTGCGTCTCTTCATCCCTTCTGTCTCGTGCTCTTTGTCGGAGAGCCTCTCGACGTTCAGTTCTCAATTGTGTCTTTTCATCCCTTCTTTCTCGTGCTCTTTGTTGGAGATCCGCTTGACGTTCAGTTCTCTCTTGTTGCGTCTCTTTATTCCTTTTGACTCGTGCTCTTACTCGATCGTACTCTAGACGTTCAGTTCTCTCTTGTTGCGTCTCTTGATTCCTTTTGACTCGTGCTCTTACTCGATTGTACTCTAGACGTTCAGTTCTCTCTTGTTGCGTCTCTTCATTCCTTCTTTCTCGTGCTCTTTGTCGGAGATACGCTTGACGTTCAGTTCTCTCTTGTTGCGTCTCTTTATTCCTTCTTTCTCGTGCTCTTACTCGATCACGCTCTAGACGTTCAATTCTCGCTTGTTGCGTCTCTTTATCCCTTCTTTCTCGGAGATATTGGAGACGTTGAGCTCTTTCTTGTTGCGTCTCTTTATCCCTTCTGTCTTGCCCTCTTTCTCGGAGATATTGGAGACGTTGAGCTCTTTCTTGTTGCGTCTCTTTATCCCTTCGGTCTCGCTCTCTTTCTCGGAGAGATTGGAGACATGCACATCGTTTGCTCCCTCCTCTTGGCATGATATTAAAAAGAGGACACCTAAACACAATCTCAGTTATTAATGAACACGGAAGTACTTGATGAAAATGGAAGACAATTAAAGTTATGAAGTATTAGATGAAAATGAAAATTTTAAAATTTATAAAGTCGTAAACACAATCTGTGTGATTAATTTATAAACTGCCAAACATAATTTGAGTTATTAATGAACACAGAAGTATTAGATGAAAATGGACTGCATAAAAATAAAAGACCAGTATAACATAGCAAAGAAGAGCAGGAAACCAGAGGATTGGGACTCTTTTAAAGAGCAACAGAAGATAACTAAAAAGGCAATGAGAAAAGATGAGGTACAAAGGTATGCTGGCCAATAAGATAAAGGAGGATAGTAAAAGCTTATTTAGGTACTTGAAGAGGAAAAAAATACTTAAGGCAAATGTGGGTCCCTTGAAGACAGAAGCAGGGGAATTTATTATGGGGAACAAGGAAATGGCAGACGTGTTGAACCGGTACTTTGGATCTGTCTTCACTAAGGAAGATACAAAGAATCTCCCAGATGTTCTAGTGGCCAGAGATACTAGGAACTGAAGGAAATTCACATTAGGCAGGAAATGGTGTTGGGTAGACTGATTGGACTGAAGGCTGATAAATCCCCAGGGTCTGATGGTCTGCATCCCAGGGTACTTAAGGAGGTGGCTCTAGAAATTGTGGACGCATTGGTGATCATTTTCCAAAGTTCTATGGATTCAGGATCAGTTCTTGTGGATTGGAGGGTAGCTAATGTTATCCCACTTTTTAAGAAAGGAGGGAGAGAGAAAACAGGAAATTATAGACCAGTAAGTCTGACTTCGGTGGTGGGGAAGACGAAATTGCGGAGCATTTGGATAGCAGAAACAGGATCGTTCCGAGTCAGCATGGATTTACGAAGGGGAAATCATGCTTGACCAATCTTCTGGAATTTTTTAAGGAAGTAACTAGGAAAATGGACAGGGGTGTAAGATTTGAGAAGTTTTCCCTCATTCTGCAATCAACACCAAACCAAAGAGCTGCAGTTTGGACATTTTACACGGGAGACTGGGGCTGATAGCGGAGAAAGGCTGCGGTCAGTTTACCAAGGGATGTCACAATCCGTGGGTCCCAAGTTGGCCGCGGGACCTCGTGACCAGCCACAAAAGCAAAAACCCCACAGCCCAGTCTCTAGGTTTCTGCAAAGCCAAGGCCAGAACAATGGATGGATATTGGCCGTGCAGAAACCCGCAAAACCAGGTCGAAGTCCAGACACTGGGTCGAAGTCCAGACACTAGTTTTAGTGTAGAGGGGAGGATGGCTTAATTAACGTGGTTGTATAAGTAAATATGTGTTGGCCAATTTTGCGATGTGTCGAACGTTCCCCATCTTACAGTCGAGTATATGTCTGATAGAACTGTGTAAAAGCATTCATGTACCATAGTCCCAAGCGCTCAATAAAAGCCTTTTCCGTTTAAACCCTGGTCTTCAAATCTGGTCTGGTTGAATTTTTCTGCACTATCAACGCTCCTGCATCTAAGTCCAGTGTCCAGAACCGTAGGGGGTGAGTGGGTCGAACCACTCACGGGGAACCAGTGTGCGTGGCCTGGTCGAGGGACCAGAGCAAAGCACGGGGACCTTAGGTCAGGCGAAAGCTCGGCGCAGAAACCCCTTACAGATAATGGCGACCACGAAGGGACACTGGCAGCAGGACGATAGTGTGCCAGAAAAGGATTTGAAAACTAGGGACGTAATGGACAAGCGCATTGCGGACTATGTCTTTAGCAAGGTGAATATCACCAAACAATGGATGTGTGTTTTATTAGAGGACAAGCGCCCACTGGATGCAGTGATCCGTTGGACGGCCAGCAAAGCCCACAAGAAATCTGTGGAAAAGGCGGTCTGGCTGACCTGCTACAAAAAGCAGGTCCAGCTCTTGGACCGCGTGATTGTGGCACAGGCAGCCCAGATCAGGGACCTTCTTGAGGAGGTAGAGGAGAAGGCCACGGGTGGGCACCAGTTGATTGAGGCTCTGGACTCCTTAAACAAGGAGCGCCAGGTCGTGACCAACCGCCACGAGGCCAGGGTAGAGCTGATGGAGTGCCAGATCACTGAGGCCATGCGCAGCTAGGGCAAGCTCAGGGAGCAGTGCGCTTCCCTGAGCCGCCAGCTGGAGACCCAGGAAGAGAACCTCAAGGGGGTTAGGGCAGCCTACAAAATGGTTTTGGAGGACAGGTCGGAAGGGGCCGACCACGGGGCCTGCCTGCAGGAGATAGAGGGTCTGCGGAGTGCTTTAAATAAAGCAAGCGGGCTGGTGTGTCTAATGAACCCCCCAGCGAGCCAGTCGCTGGCGGTTGCGAAGGTCCCGGTTTCGGTCCCCAGAAAGACCGTGATGGCTTCGGCCCCCAGACTCCGCGATCCCCCTAGCTACGAGGCATCCTGGAAGAGGGGTAGTGTAGGGGAGAGAGAGAGAGAGAGGAGCTCCCGGTCCAGGACCCGGCACCGGCGCCCATGTGCCCGGTCCTGGAAACCAGACGGGGACCCACCGCGCTGAATGGGGACGCCGGACCCATTCAGAGCGAGATCGTGGTGCCCCACAGCTCCCAGCAGTTAAGAGCTATGATCGGACATGTAATTAAATTGTCCGAATCAGGGGACCCTTCGCTGCATTTTAGGGAGATTCAGGATTCAGGATTCAGGATATCTTTATTTGTCATCCAAAAAACAAGTTTTTTGGACGAGATTTCGTCACCCACAGTCCAACAATAAGAGCAATAAAATAAGCAAATTACACAACCACAACTAACACAAAACACAAAACACAAAAAAAAAAGAAACATCCATCACAGTGAGTCTCCTCCAGTCCCCTCCTCACTGTGATGGAAGGCCAGAATGTCTTTTCTCTTCCCCTGCCGTCTTCTCCCGCGGTCAGGCTGTTGTACTTGCCACGTTCCAGGCCACGCCGGACGGTGAAAGGTCCGCAGCGGGCTGAACCCAGCCCCGCGATCCGGGGCGGGCGAAGACACTGCCGCTGCCGCTGCCACTTCTGTTGCACGTCGGGGCGGTCGTGGCTCCCAACATTGAAGCCCCCGCCGAGCAGAGAAAAATCCCGCGGCCTATTTCAGGCCGCGCCGGACGGTGAAATGTCCGCGGCGGGCCGACCCAAGCCCCGCGATCCGGGGCGGGCAAAGACACTGCCGCTGCCGCTGCCGGAGCTCCTGATGTCGGCATCCACGTGGCCCGAGCCGAAGGCGAGTCGCAGCCTCTCCCGCAGCCTCCGAAGACAGCCGGCTCAGCTGATGGTAAGTCCGGTTTGCGGGCTCTGCGAACCAGAGCCCTGGAGGCCGCCAGCTCCAGGAGTTTGGCCGATGGTTGGGCCGATGGTAGGCCGCAGCAGGAACGGAGACCCGACCCAGAAAACAAAAGTCGGGTCTACGTTCGGAAGGGACAAATTTACAATTTTACAGTCCCCCCCCCCCCCCCCCACACACACATAGTACACAACCACAGAAAAACACGTCATCACATCTACAATTAAGACAAAAAAAACAACAGAAACACAAAGACAAATGGACCGCAGGTAAGCCGCAGCTGCTAGGGCAGCGCCGCCATGGGCCGATTAAACCGCCGCAATCAACGGTTGCGACGAGGGAGAACGGGCAAAATTGTTGCTGTTGTCCCTGGACAGCTCGATCCTCCAATGCCTCTCAGATGAGAGTAAAAGAGGGACCAGGACCTACGATCTCCTACGGGATGAGGTCCTGGAAGTTTTGGGGATGGGCGATGAGGGTCCATTTGCCCGATTGGGGAAGACACTCCAAATGGAGGGAGAACCCCTAAAGGTTTTTGCGGCGCGACTGTGGTCAGTATACCAGAGCAGTTGCCCGCACGTCCCCGCGCGGGATGACCTGGTCGGGAATGGGAGAGCCCAGTGGCTCCGATGTTTGGTCTCAAACAGCCTGGCGGCCGTCAGGGAGCAGGCGAAAGCCTGGTTTGATCCCACAAATAGCACGGAGGAGGCGGTTTTGGACCGTCTCACGGTAGGGTATAGTAACACCCGGAACACGTCTACCCGACTCGTAAAAGGGAAGGTGCACGTGGCGGAGGCTACTACACCGGCCCAAAAGGAGTGGCGACAGGAGGGTAAACCTACCGCACAGTCCAAGTGTTTCAGGTGCGGTACGGTGGGGCACTGGCGGAAGGATTGCAGGGCCCACACCAAGGAAGATAGGATTGGCACCACCCTCCGCGCCGATGTCCCAGTTAAGCCCGAGATTATCGAATCGGTGATCGAGGTGATGCGGTCCCTCATGGCCGCACAGGGGAAGGTGGCAGTCGCTACCGGCTCCCCGGGTGCGGGGAGGGCACTGGACATTCCCCAATGACATCAGCCCGCGCAGCCCGCCTATCTGTGTCCGCTCCGCTACGATGCGTGGAAGAGGCCGCTTGTGGAGATGGTAGTGGAGAGGCAAAGGGGCAATTATCCGTTGGACACAGGGGCTTCATGCACCCTGGTCCACACAGAGGAACCCTTTGACTCTCCCCTGTCCACGGGGGTCCCTTTCGCACTGGCGGGGTTCACAGGGAAGGAACAGGCTGGCGCGCGTTCCATCCCGCTGTCCATTCATTTGGGAGCACTCCGCACCACATGGGAGTGTATTCTGATGAAATGGACAGCAGGGGATGGGAAGGGGATTAGGGGAAAAGAGGGGAAAGGGACTCTGTGCACCATGAGGGTTACGACCTCGAGCGCATGGTGGCGGAGGTCCCGGCCGAACTGCAAGAGTGTGTGGGGAACAACCTGAACGCGTTTGCGACCCACAAACACGATTGTGGTAGGGTAGGTAGTTATAAGCCTGGAGCACAGGGGTCAACCACAGGGGCCAGCCCTGTGAGTGGGGACTCACAGCCAAGGATGAGGCAGGTCACGCAGACAGGCAAGGTTGCCTGCGTGAGGGGGGAGGACATTCTCCAGGAATGGAGAGTCTCGCGTTTTGGGTGGGATTCAGACGAGGAAGAGCCTGATCAGCTCGACCAGGGGCTGGATCCCATTACGGAGGAGGAGTCGGAGGGGGACGACAGTAACGTCCTCGACTCAAGCACCAGGAAGGCGGGGGTAGCGGGCGGAGGCTCACCACCTGTAGGTACAGGCAGGGTGAGGCCGGATGCCGCGGGTATACCCAGCACCAAGGGGGCAGAGCTGGATGAGGAGGGGCCAGGGTCGGCAGCTGCGGGGGTACCCGAGCTGCGACACAGCAGGAACCGGTCCTCAGCCAGGCTGCCAAGGGGGCAGTGTCTAAGGTGACTCTCCGTAGGTCTAGTATGGAACCCCAACCTAGAAAGTTTTGGCCAGAGGTCAATCACGCCCCGAGGTACGGGAGCCAAGTGAGGAGGGAGCTAACGTTTCAGAGGAGGTTTAGCCCCCGACAGGCAGCGACAGGCTGCGGAGGATCAAAGGTGGGAGACAGCGTGGTGCAGCCGCAGGAGACGACCCGCTGCAGCCCTGACAGGGATTAGCTGAGCCGCCCTGGGAAGGCGGCGCTATATAAATATTTTAGAATAGATAAGGATAAGTAATATAGATAAGGATAAGTAATATAGATAAGGATAAGTAATATAGGTAATATAGGTAAGTTTTGTGGGGGTAGTTGTAAATAAAGTTGACGCGTCCAGGATGCAGATGTGGGGTGCGAGCTGGGGGTCAAGAGACCCACCCGCAGGGGCATTAACAAAGCCAAGCGCTCCCCAAGAGGCTGGCTATACCATATTTTATGTTTTCTGGAGTGGAAGGAGGCACTCGTATGGTGGATCGTTGCCACGGCAATCGGATGTGGGTGGGCCTATCGGGGCTGCACCAAGGACATCATCGTCTACGGCTGCTCCGGGGACACGGCTCCCATCGCGACCGATGGGACTGGAAGGAGAGAAGCGGAGGAGACCGCAGTTCACTTTCATGAAGGCCGGTGTCCGGGGTGGCTGGGATCGAACTCTTCAGACTATTCCAGCGCCTCAGGCTTTGCTTATCGGGACACTTCGTTATTGTGCCCGAGAGTCAAGATCGTCGCCCAAAGAATAAGCGCCACCGTTGGCAAAAGGATCTGCCTGGTATGCACGGGGAAGGTCCCCGCGAGCAGGCGGTGGTGGCTGAGGAAAACGAGCCGGACAATGGCCAACTCCACCGTTGAGTGGGAGAGACTTGACAACAACACGCACAGAACTATTTCTGGGACTAATGAACAGTTGAGTGTGTGTTGGGACAAATGGTGGGAACCGGATGAGGGGATCTATATGTGTATGTGGGGTTCGAGGTATCGCTGACGTGCGGGTGGGCGAGCAGGACCCAGCCGCAAGCTGCTAGGAGGACGGGCCCCCTCCGCACCGAGTGAACTGTGTTTTGCATTGTCCTTTTTCAAAATTGTATAAAGAGTGATTGTGTTGAAGGAATGTACAAAATGTATCGTTTTGCTGTTGTGTTGTTTTCATGTCCTACATTAAAGCTGACACCAGTAGGAGGATAGCGGAGGCATCGGCCTGGGACAAGGTGTAAGTGTATAGGTAGACATGAAATGTAAATATTTGAAATATAGTTTTGCCCGGGAGACGGACAGTATAGGTCAGCCTAAATGATGGGGACTGTATGTTCGCAATGGGGCACTAGTTAGTTAAAACCTCAGGGGTCTGGATGTGGAGAATCGGGAAAACATTGCTCAACCACATTATTTAATTGATTCGATAAGCTGGGGTTATGCAAATCAACAGGAGGGACTGTAAGATTTGAGAAGTTTTCCCTCATTCTGCAATCAACACCAAACCAAAGAGCTGCAGTTTGGACATTTTACATGGGAGACTGGGGCTGATAGCGGAGAAAGGCTGCGGTCAGTTTACCAAGGGATGTCACAATCCGTGGGTCCCAAGATGGCCGCGGGATCTCGTGACCAGCCACAAAAGCAAAAACCCCACAGCCCAGTCTCTAGGTTTCTGCAAAGCCAAGGCCAGAACAATGGATGGATATTGGCCGTGCAGAAACCCGCGAGACCAGGTCGAAGTCCAGACACTGGGGCGCTGACATCAGCATACTCACAATGCCCCAAGCCGACCTACACAGTTAATCTCGTTAAGGGGGCACAATAGCCCATAGAAACCTACCTGGCAGGTGATGGGAAACCAGTTAAACCCATCACCTCTTAACGAGAAACAGGTTAACAGACCATCTAGCCATCACCGGTACTCCCGAACATAACACAGAACAAAGAGAAAACCCGAAACCTATCTTTGAAACAAAGAGATCCCGAGATCTGGCGGGAGATAGGACGAGTCAGGATTAGTATAACTGGCCACGATTTTTGGGTTTTAAAAACACGCAAGTCAGAAGCAAGAAAAACTCAGGGCACAGAGAACGGAGACTCGCCGAGAAGAACGGAAGGAAGAAACTCACGGTACAAGCACGACCCTCACGGAAAACAGCGGAGAAGCAGCACGAACAGCCAGTGACCTCAGTAATAGCCCCATGGTGAGCATGTACCCCGATCCTGCACATCCTGGACATAGTTTTAGTGTAGAGGGGAGGGTGGCTTAATTAACGTGGGTGTATAAGTAAATATGTGTTGGCCAATTTTGCGATGTGTTGTACGTTCCCCATCTTACAGTCGAGTATATGTCTGATAGAACTGTATAAAAGCATTCATGTACCATAGTCCCAAACGCTCAATAAAAGCCTTTTCTGTTTAAACCCTGGTCTTCAAATCTGGTCTGGTTGAATTTTTCTGCACTATCAACGCTCCTGCATCTAAGTCCAGTGTCTAGAACCGTAGGGGGTGAATGGGTCGAACCACTCACGGGGAACCAGTGTGCGTGGCCTGGTCGAGGGACCAGAGCAAGGCATGGGGACCTTGGGTCGGGCGAAAGCTCGGCGCAGAAACCCCTTACAGGGGAGAGCCAGTGGATGTAGTGTACCTTGACTTTCAGAAAGCCTTCGACAAGGTCCCACATAGATTAGTGGGTAAAATTAGAGCGCATGTTATTGGGGGTAGGGTACTGGCATGGATAGAAAATTGGTTGGCAGACAGAAAGCAAAGAGCGGCGATAAATGGGTCCCTTTCAGAATGGCAGCCAGTGAGTTGGGACCACAGCTATTTACAATATACATTAATGACTTGGATGAAGGGATTAAAAGTAACATTAGCAAATTTGCAGATGACACAAAGCTGGGTGGCAGTGTGAACTGTGAGGAAGATGCTATGAGGTTGCAGGGTGACTTGAACAGGTTGTGTGAGTGGGTGGATGCATGGCAGATGCAGTTTAATGTGGATAAGTGTGAGGTTACCCACTTTGGTGGTAGGAATAGGAAGGCAGAGTATCTGAATG
This sequence comes from Rhinoraja longicauda, assembly GCF_053455715.1. Lineage (NCBI taxonomy): Eukaryota > Metazoa > Chordata > Chondrichthyes > Rajiformes > Arhynchobatidae > Rhinoraja > Rhinoraja longicauda. The sequence goes on along the minus strand of NC_135963.1, from coordinate 59,084,219 downwards.
GTGTCAAGTTAGGAAAAGGGGAAATACAACGAGATCTGGGTGTCCTAGTGCATCAGTCACTGAAAGGAAGAAGGGTCTCAGTCTGAAGAAGGGTCTCGACCCGAAACGTCACCCATTCCTTCTCTCCCGAGATGCTGCCTGACCAGCTGAGTTACTCCAGCAATTTGTGAATAAATCGATTTGTACCAGCATCTGCAGTTATTTTCTTATACTGAAAGGCAGCATGCAGGTACAGCAGGCAGTGAAGAAAGCAAATGGAATGTTGGCCTTCACAACAAGAGGAGTTGAGTATCGGAGCAAAGAGGTCCTTCTGCAGTTGTACAGGGCCCCAGTGAGACTGCAACTGGAGTATTGTGTGCAGTTTTGGTCTCCAAATTTGTGGAAGGATATTCTTGCTTTTCTTCAGCATAGGTTCACTAGATTAATTCCCAAAATGGCAGGACTGTCGTATGTTGAAAGACTGGAGCGACTAGGCCTGTATACACTGGAATTTAGAAGGATGAGAGGGGATGTTATTGAAACATATAAGATTATTAAGGGGTTGGAAACATGTTCCCAATGTTGGGGGAGTCCAGAACAAGGGGCCACAGTTTAAGAATAAGGGGTAGGCCATTTAGAACGGAGATGAGGAAAAACTTTTTCACTCAGAGAGTTGTCAATCTGTGGAATTCTCTGCCTCAGGGGCAGTAGAGGCCAATTCTCTGAATGCATTCAGGATTCAGGATATCTTTATCTGTCATCCAAAAAACAATTTTTTTGGACGAAATTTCATAACCCACAGTCCAACAATAAGAGCAATAAAATAAGCAAATTACACAACCCCAACCAACACAAAACCCCCCAAAAAGAAACATCCATCACAGTGAGTCTCCTCCAGTCCCCTCCTCACTGTGATGGAAGGCCAGAATGTCTTTTCTCTTCCCCTGCCGTCTTCTCCCGCGGTCAGGCTGTTGTACTTGCCACGTTCCAGGCCGCATCGGACGGTGAAATGTCCGCAGCGGGCCGACCCCAGCCCCGCGATCCGTGGCGGGCGAACACGCTGCCGCTGCACGTCGGGGCTCCCGACATTGAAGCCCCCGCCGAGCAGAGAAAATCCCGTGGCCTATTTCAGGCCGCGCCGGACGGTGAAATGTCCGCGGCGGGCCGACCCAAGCCCCGCGATCCGGGGCGGGTGAACACGCTGCCGCTGCCGGAGCTCCCGATGTCGGCATCCACGCGGCCCGCGCCGAAGGCGAGTCGCAGCCGCTCCCGCAGCCTCCGAGGACGGCTGGCTCCGCTGATGATAAGTCTGGTCCGCGGGCTCTGCGAACCAGAGCCTCAAGTGGTCCCGGGTGGAGGCCGCCAACTCCAGGAGTTGGGCCGATGGTAGGCCGCAGTGGGAACGGCGACACCACCCAGAAAACAAAGGTCGGGTCTCCGTTCGGAAGGGACAAATTTACCATTTTACTGTTCCCCCTCCCCCCCACACACACACATTGTACACAACCACAAAAACACGACATCACATCTACAATTAAGACAAAAAAAACAACAAAAACACAAGAGACAAACGGACCGCAGATAAGCTGCAGCTGCTAGGGCAGCGCCGCCATTTTGAGCCATTTCGAGAGAGAGCTAGATAGAGCTCTTAAGGATAGCGGAGTCAGGGGGTATGGGGAGAAGGCAGGAACGGGGTACTGATTGAGAATGATCACATTGAATGGCGGTGCTGGCTCGAAGGGCCGAATGGCCTCCTCCTGCACCTTGTGTCTATTGCCCAGAGTAGGTAAATGGAGAACCAGAGGACACAAGTTCAAGGTGAGGGATGAAAGATTTAATAGGAATGTGAGGGGTAACTTTTTCACGCAAAGGCTGGTGAGTGTATGGGACAAGCTGCCAGAGGAGGTAGTTGAGGCTCCCAACGACGTTTAAGTGACAGTTGGACAAGTACATGGTTGGACAGGTGAGGAGGGATATGGACCAAGCGCAGGCAGGTGGGACTAGTGTAGCTGGGACATGTGGGCAAGTTGGGCCGAAGGGCCTGTTTCAACACTGCATCACTCTATCTATGAGTCTATAACATCGTTGGCAGCAAGAATGATGATAAATCAACAGCGATGCAATGTGAAGTGGACGGACGGACACATGTGAGGTACATCCGCACAGTTGCTCAGTCAGGAGCTGCGGCCACGGTCAGTGCAGTGGGTGGCTGCCTCTGCCTCTGCTTCTGCCCCTGCCCCTGCCCCTGCCCCCGCCCCTGCCTCTGCCCCTGCCCCTGCCCCTGCCTCTGCCCCTGCCCCTGCCTCTGCCCCTGCCTCTGCTCTGCCCCTGCTCTGCCTCTGCCCCTGCCCCTGCTCTGCCTCTGCCCCTGCCTCTGCCCCTGCTCCTGCCCCTGCCTCTGCCCCTGCCCCTGCCTCTGCTCTGCCCCTGCTCTGCCTCTGCCCCTGCCCCTGCTCTGCCTCTGCCTCTGCCTCTGCCCCTGCCTCTGCCCCTGCTCCTGCCCCTGCCCCTGCCTCTGCCCCTGCTCTGCCCCTGCCCCTGCTCTGCCCCTGCCCCTGCCCCTCCCCTGCTCTGCCCCTCCCCTGCCCCTGCTCTGCCCCTGCCCTGCCCCTGCCCCTGCCCCTGCCCCTGCCTCTGCTCTGCCCCTGCCCCTGCCCCTGCTCTGCCCCTGCCCCTGCCTCTGCCCCTGCCCCTGCTCTGCCCCTGCCCCTGCCCCTGCTCTGCCTCTGCCCCTGCCCCTGCCCCTGCTCTGCCCCTGCCTCTGCCCCTGCCCCTGCCCCTGCTCTGCCCCTCCCCTGCCCCTGCCCCTGCCCCTCCCCTGCCCCTGCCTCTGCCCCTGCCCCAACTCTGCCCCTGCCCCTGCCCCTGCTCTGCCCCTGCTCTGCCTCTGCCCCTGCCCCTGCCCCAACTCTGCCCCTGCCTCTGCCCCTGCCTCTGCCCCTGCTCTGCCCCTGCCCCTGCCCCTGCTCTGCCCCTGCCCCGCCCCTGCCCCTGCCCTGCCCCTGCCCCTCACCTGCCCCTGCCCCTCCCCTGCCCCTGCCCCTGCCCCTCCCCTGCCCCTGCCCCTGCCCCTGCTCTGCCCCTGCCCCTGCCCCTGCCCCTGCCCCTGCTCTGCCCCTGCCCCTGCCCTGCCCCTGCCCCTCCCCCTGCCTCTGCCCCTGCCCCTGCCCCTGCCCCTCACCTGCCCCTGCCCCTGCTCTGCCCCTCCCCTGCCCCTGCCCCTGCTCTGCCCCTCCCCTGCCCCTGCCCCTGCCCCTCCCCTTGCCCCTGCTCTGCCCCTCCCCCTCCCCTGCCCCTGCTCTGCCCCTGCCCCTGCCCCTGCTCTGCCCCTCCCCTGCCCCTGCCCCTGCCCCTCCCCTGCCCCTGCTCTGCCCCTGCCCCTGCCCCTCCCCCTGCTCTGCCCCTGCCCCTGCCCCTCCCCTGCCCCTGCCCCTGCTCTGCCCCTCCCCTGCCGCTCCCCCTCCCCTGCCCCTCCCCTGCCCCTGCCCCTGCTCTGCCCCTTCCCCAGCCCCTGCCCCTCCCCTGCCCCTGCTCTGCCCCTCCCCTGCCCCTGCTCTGCCCCTGCCCCTCCCCTGCCCCTGCCCCTCCCCCTGCCCCTGCCCCTCCCTCTGCCCCTGCCTCTGCCCCTGCCCCTGCCCCTGCCTCTGCCCCCTGCCCCTGCCCCCGCCCCCGCCCCTGCCCCTCCCCTGCCCCTGCCTCTGCCCCTGCCCCGCCCCTGCCCCTGCCTCTGCCCCTGCCCCTCCCCTGCCCCTCCCCTGCCCCTGCCCCTGCCCCTGCCCCTCCCCTGCCCCCTCCCCTGCCCCTGCCTCTGCCCCTGCCCCGCCCCTGCCCCTGCCTCTGCCCCTGCCCCTCCCCTGCCCCTGCCCCGCCCCTGCCCCTCCCCTGCCCCTGCCCCTGCCCCTCCCCTGCCCCTGCCCCTCCCCTGCCCCCTCCCCTGCCCCTGCCTCTGCCCCCGCCCCCGCCCCTCCCCTGCCTCTGCCCCTGCCCCTGCCCCTGCCCCTGCCTCTGCCCCCGCCCCCGCCTCTGCCCCTCCCCTGCCCCTGCCCTGCCCCGCCCCCGCCCCCGCCCCCCCCCCTGCCTCTGCCCCTGCCCCTGCCCCTGCCCCTGCCCCTCCCCTGCCCCTGCCCTGCCCCGCCCCTGCCCCTGCCCCTGCCCCTGCCCCTGCCCCTGCCCCTGCCCCTGCCTCTGCCCCTGCCCCTCCCCCTGCCCCTGCCCCTGCCCCTGCCCCTGCCCCTGCCCCGCCCCTGCCCTGCCCCGCCCCTGCCCCTGCCCCTGCCCCTGCCCCTGCCCCTGCCTCTGCCCCTGCCCCTGCCCCTGCCCCTGCCCCTCCCCTGCCCCGCCCCTGCCCCTGCCCCTGCCCCTGCCCCTGCTCTGCCCCTGCCCTGCCCCGCCCCTGCCCCCGCCCCTGCCCCTGCCCCTGCCCCTGCCCCTGCCCTGCCCCGCCCCTGCCCCTGCCCCTGCCCCTGCCCCTGCCCCTCCCCTGCCCCTGCCCCTGCCCCTGCCCCGCCCCTGCCCCTGCCCCCGCCCCCCCCCTGCCTCTGCCCCTGCCCCTGCCCCTGCCCCTGCCCCTCCCCTGCCCCTGCCCCTGCCCCTGCTCTGCCCCTGCCCTGCCCCGCCCCTGCCCCTGCCCCTGCCCCTGCCCCTCCCCCTGCCCCTGCCCCTGCCCCTGCCCCTCCCCTGCCCCTGCCCCTGCCCCTGCCCCTGCCCTGCCCCTGCCCCTGCCCCTGCCCCTCCCCCTGCCCCTGCCCCTGCCCCTGCCCCTCCCCTGCCCCTGCCCCTGCCCTGCCCCTGCCCCTGCCCCTGCCCCTGCCCCTGCCCCTGCCTCTCCCCCTGCCCCTGCCCCTCCCCCTGCCCCTGCCCCTCCCCCTGCCCCTGCCCCTCCCCCTGCCCCTGCCCCTCCCCTGCCCCTGCCTCTGCCCCTGCCCCTGCCTCTGCCTCTTACCGACCACAGCGAGGACGGTTGCCCGCGGCCGGAGGCAGCTTGACCGGGGTCGGAGAAGGCGGGCGAATCACTGCACTGGGGGGCGGTGGCCGGATAGCAGCCTGACGGAGAGCCCGGGCGGAGGTGGCAGGTGGATGTAGCGACGCAGACTAGCGGCAAAACAAGCACCGAGACCCCCGGCCGCACCACTCACCTTGTCAACGGCCGGAACTTTCTAGAACACCGTCCGTTTCTATTCAAACGCGAGCGCGCGCGGAACCAGACGTTGCCGGGCGACCCCCCGCCCCGCGCGAGACCCAATAGCCCTCCCCCCCCATTAGCCCTCCCCCTATTAGCCCTCTCTCCCCCCATTAGCCCTCTCCCCCCATTAGCCCTCTCCCCCCATTAGCCCTCTCCCCCCCTTATTAGCCCCCCATTAGCCCTCCCCTATTAGCCCTCTCCCCCCTATTAGCCCTCCCCCATTAGCCCTCTCCCCCCCATTAGCCCTCTCTCCCCCCCATTAGCCCTCTCCCCCCCATTAGCCCTCTCTCCCCCCCATTAGCCCTCTCCCCTCTATTAGCCCTCTTCCTCCCATTAGCCCTCTCCCCCCTATTAGCCCTCTCTCCCCCCCATTAGCCCTCTCTCCCCCCCATTAGCCCTCTCCCCCCTATTAGCCCTCTTCCTCCCATTAGCCCTCTCTCCCCCCCCATTAGCCCTCTCCCCCCTATTAGCCCTCTTCCTCCCATTAGCCCTCTCCCCCCTATTAGCCCTCTCCCCCCTATTAGCCCTCTCCCCTATTAGCCCTCTCCCCCTATTAGCCCTCTCCCCCCCTATTAGCCCTCTCCCCTATTAGCCCTTTCCCCCCCTATTAGCCCTCTCCCTCCCCTATTAGCCCTCTCCCCTATTAGCCCTTCCCCCCCCCATTAGCCCTCTCCCTCCCCTATTAGCCCTCTCCCTCCCATTAGCCCTCCCACCTATTAGCCCTCTCCCCCCTCTATTAGCCCTCTCCCCCCATTAGACCTCCCCCCTATTAGCCCTTTCCCCCCATTAGCCCTCTCTCCCCTATTAGCCCTCCCCCCCATTAGCCCTCTCCCCCCCATTAGCCCTCCCCTATTAGCCCTCTCCCCCCATTAGCCCTCTCCCTCCCATTAGCCCTCCCACCTATTAGCCCTCTCCCCCCTCTATTAGCCCTCTCCCCCATTAGACCTCCCCCCTATTAGCCCTCTCCCCCCATTAGCCCTCTCTCCCCTATTAGCCCTCTCCCCCCCTATTAGCCTTCTCCCCCCCTATTGGGCCTCTCCCCCATTAGCCCTCTCCCCCCTATTAGCCCTCCCCCCTATTAGCCCTCTCCCCCCCATTAGCCATCTCCCCCCATTAGCCCTCTCCCCCCTATTAGCCCTCTCCCCCCATTAGCCCTCCCCCCTATTAGCCCTCTCCCCCTATTAGCCCTCTCCCCCTATTAGCCCTCTCTCCCCCCCTATTAGCCCTCCCCCCTATTAGCCCTCTCTCCCCCCTATTAGCCCTCTCCCTCCCCTATTAGCCCTCCCCCCTATTAGCCCTCTCCCATTAGCCCTCTCCCCCCTATTAGCCCTCTCCCCCCTATTAGCCCTCTCCCTCCCATCAGCCCTCTCCCTCCTATTAGCCCTCTCCCCATTAGCCATCTCCCCCTATTAGCCCTCTCCCCCCCCTATTAGCCTTCCCCCCTATTAGCCCTCTCCCTCCCATATTAGCCCTCTCCCTCCTATTAGCCCTCTCCCCCATTAGCCCTCTCCCCCCATTAGCCCTCCCCATATTAGCCCTCTCCCCCCCCCTATTAGCCCTCTCCCCCATTAGCCCTCTCCCTCCTATTAGCCCTCTCCCCCTTTAGCCCTCTCCCTATTAGCCCTCTCCCCCCCTATTAGCCCTCCCCCCTATTAGCCCTCTCCCTCCCATATTAGCCTCCCCCCCCCTATTAGGCCTCTCCCCCCATTAGCCCTCCCCCCATTAGCCCTCTCCCCCTATTAGCCCTCCCCCCCTATTAGCCCCCCATTAGCCCTCCCCTATTAGCCCTCTCCCCCCCTATTAGCCCTCCCCCATTAGCCGTCCCCCCACCCCCTATTAGCCCTCTCCCCCATTAGCTCTCCCCCCCCATTAGCCCTCTCCCCCCTATTAGCCCTCTCCTCCCCCATTCGCCCTCTCCCCCCTATTAGCCCTCTCCCCATTAGCCCTCCCCCATTAGCCCCCCCTGCATTAGCCCCACCTCCTCCATTAGTCCTCTCCCCCTATTTGCCCTCTCCCCCCTATTTGCCCTCTCCCCATTAGCCCTTCCCCCATTAGACCTCCCCCCATTAGCCCTCTCCCCCTATTAGCCCTCTCCCCCCATTAGCCCTCTCCCCATTAGCCCTCTCCCCCCCCTTATTAGCCCTCTCCCCCCATTAGCCCTCTCCCCATTAGCCCTCTCCCCCCCCTATTAGCCCTCTCCCCCCATTAGCCCTCTCCCCCTATTAGCCCTCTCCCCCTATTAGCCCTCTCCCCCTATATTAGCCCTCTCTCCCCCCTATTAGCCCTCCCCCCTATTAGCCCTCTCCCCCCATTAGCCCTCTCCCCCCCCTATTAGCCCTCTCCCCTATTAGCCCTCTCCCCCATATTAGCCCTCTCCCCCTCTATTAGCCCTCTCCCATTAGCCCTCTTCCCCCCTATTAGCCCTCTTCCTCCCATTAGCCCTCTCCCCCCCATTAGCCCTCTCCCCATTAGCCATCTCCCCCTATTAGCCCTCTCCCCCCCCTATTAGCCTTCCCCCCTATTAGCCCTCTCCCTCCCATATTAGCCCTCTCCCTCCTATTAGCCCTCTCCCCCATTAGCCCTCTCCCCCCATTAGCCCTCCCCATATTAGCCCTCTCCCCCCCCCTATTAGCCCTCTCCCCCATTAGCCCTCTCCCTCCTATTAGCCCTCTCCCCCTTTAGCCCTCTCCCTATTAGCCCTCTCCCCCCCTATTAGCCCTCCCCCCTATTAGCCCTCTCCCTCCCATATTAGCCTCCCCCCCCCCTATTAGGCCTCTCCCCCCATTAGCCCTCCCCCCATTAGCCCTCTCCCCCTATTAGCCCTCCCCCCCTATTAGCCCCCCATTAGCCCTCCCCTATTAGCCCTCTCCCCCCCTATTAGCCCTCCCCCATTAGCCGTCCCCCCACCCCCTATTAGCCCTCTCCCCCATTAGCTCTCCCCCCCCATTAGCCCTCTCCCCCCTATTAGCCCTCTCCTCCCCCATTCGCCCTCTCCCCCCTATTAGCCCTCTCCCCATTAGCCCTCCCCCATTAGCCCCCCCTGCATTAGCCCCACCTCCTCCATTAGTCCTCTCCCCCTATTTGCCCTCTCCCCCCTATTTGCCCTCTCCCCATTAGCCCTTCCCCCATTAGACCTCCCCCCATTAGCCCTCTCCCCCTATTAGCCCTCTCCCCCCATTAGCCCTCTCCCCATTAGCCCTCTCCCCCCCCTTATTAGCCCTCTCCCCCCATTAGCCCTCTCCCCATTAGCCCTCTCCCCCCCCTATTAGCCCTCTCCCCCCATTAGCCCTCTCCCCCTATTAGCCCTCTCCCCCTATTAGCCCTCTCCCCCTATATTAGCCCTCTCTCCCCCCTATTAGCCCTCCCCCCTATTAGCCCTCTCCCCCCATTAGCCCTCTCCCCCCCCTATTAGCCCTCTCCCCTATTAGCCCTCTCCCCCATATTAGCCCTCTCCCCCTCTATTAGCCCTCTCCCATTAGCCCTCTTCCCCCCTATTAGCCCTCTTCCTCCCATTAGCCCTCTCCCCCCCATTAGCCCTCTCCCCCCATTAGCCCTCTCCCCCCTATTAGCCCTCTCCCTCCCATTAGCCCTCTCCCCCCTATTAGCCCTGTCCCTCCCCTATTAGCCCTCTCCTCCCCTATTAGCCCTCTCCCCCCCTATTAGCCCTCCCCCCATTACCCCCCCTCGCATTAGCCCTGCCTCCTCCATTAGCCCCGCCTCCATCAGCCCCGCCGCCTCCCTGAGCACCGCCTCTATTAGCCCTGCATCCATTAGCCCCGCCCCATATTAGCACTGCCTCCATTAGCCTCGACCATTAGCCCCGCCTCCTCCATCAGCCCTGCCTCCATTAGCCCCGCCTCAATTGGCTCCGCTTCCATTCGCCCCGCCCACCGCGCGGCCGCGTTGCCGCGGTGACGGGCGCGCAGGCGCGTAGGGCGTTTCCCGCTGTCGGCGGCGATGGCGACGGGAGTAACGGTCGGCGACGAGCGATAGTGGCCGCGAGTGAAGGAGGGGGCAGCTAGCGGGCCCGTAGTGTCGGCCGACGGTAGGGATCGCGGCCGTGGGCGGCGGCTTGTGCGAGGCCTGTGGCCGCTCGATGGCTCTCACGTTAAATGCGCTCGCAGCCCCGCCGCCGGCTGGAGTAGCGGTGCAGCGGCCTTGCCTTGTCTGCGCCGGGCGGGTCGGCGACGGGGAGACCCTGCCCCGGGGGCGGCCGGCTTTGTCCGACATTGTCACATTAATGAAGCTTAATTTGGTCTTTGCTTCAATTCACGATTTAAAAAATGAATCAAATTGCGGATAAGGGCGTGAATTCACACTGTGGTAACCCCGGACAACTGGACAAAGCAGGGCTGGAGCAACTCAGCGGGTCGGGCAGCACGGGAGGGAATGGACACGGACTGATGTGTCTGATGTGACTTCTTCAGACCGATGCAGGCGAAGGGGAGAAAGCTGGTTCACCTATCGCTCTCCAGGCTCTGTCCTGTCCCCACCTCTTCCAGCTTTCTTCCTCATCACTCTGCATCAGTGTGAAGTGGAGTCCTCATCATCCCAAACACCATCTGTCCATTTCCCTCCACAGATGCTGCCTGGCCCACACCGGCACTTTGTTTGTTAAGATTGCAACATCTGCAGTCTCTTGTGTTTCCAACTTTAACAAAAAAACTGGGTAGTATTTAATATCTAAAATTAAAAAAACATAAACTGTTGGAAATACTCAGCTGGTCAGGCTCTGTATTTGGGAAGAGAAACATAATTAATGTCTTGGGTCTACTGGCCTACTGGTTATTTGCACCCTTTTATGCTTTTATTGTGTCAGAACCTTGAGATGCACATCACAAATTTAGCTGAATATTTTTAGATGCTGATCCTGGCTAAAATTCATCTATTCAACATTTTACCAGCTTTCTAATGTCAAATTGGCCCTTTTACAAAATCACAAGTTTCTAAGTATTTAATTAGCTGTATAAAACTTTGGGTAAAGATTGTTTTTTCAACTATGGATGACCATAAAAGTATTCATATCATATCATATATATCCAGCCGGAAACAGGCCTTTTCGGCCCACCAAGTCCGTGCCGCCCAGTGATCCCCGTACATTAACACTATCCTACACCCACTCGGGACAATTTTTACCTTTACCCAGCCAATTAACCTACATACCTGTACGTCTTTGGAGTGTGGGAGGAAACCGAAGTTCTCGGAGAAAACCCACGCAGGTCACGGGGAGAACATACAAACTCCTTACAGTGCAGCACCAGTAGTCAGGATCGAACCTGAGTCTCCGGCGCTGCATTCGCTGTAAAGCAGCAACTCTACCGCTGCGCCACCGTGCCGCCCTATAGGGATGTTTGCCTAAACATTTGACCAGATTCCTTCTTGCTATGGTAGTGAAGTTGCTTTATGAAGAGAAATTGAGCAGAATAGAAATGATTTCCTTGAAACATACAATTATTGGGCTTGACCGGGCTGATGCTAGACGTCTGTTTCCCTTGACTTAGAATTGCTATACATAATTATACAGTAAGATTTTTTGAGATGAGAAATCACTCCACAGGCCAACAGCGCCAGAGACCCAGGTTCGATCCTGCCTATGGGTGCTTATTCACAAAATGTTGGAGTAACTCAGCAGGTCAGGCAGCATCTCAGGAGAGAAGGAATGGGTGACGTTTCGGGTCGAGACCCTTCTTCAGACTTCTTATACTGCCTACGGGTGCGGTCTGTATGGACTTTGTACGTTCTCCCTGTGACCAAGTGGGTTTTCTCTGGGTGCTCTGGTTTCCTCCCACACTCCAAAGACAATCAGGTTTGTAGGTTAATTGGCTTCAGTAAAATTGTAAATTGTCCCTCGTATGTAGGATTGTGCTAAAGTATGAGGTGATTGCTGGTCGGCACAGATTCAGTGGGCTGAAGGTAGGCATTGATTAGTAAGGATGTCAGGGGTAATGGGGAGAAATCAGGATAATGGGGTTGAGAGGGAAAGATAGCCCAGCCATGATTGAATGGCGGAGTAGACTTGATGGGCCGAACGGCCTAATTCTGCTCCTTGAACTTATGAAGGGCCTGTTTCCACACTACTTGCGTATTTAGCCAATGGGATATGTTGAAGTTGATTGAGTATATCAGCCTTAATGTTTTTTTATTTTAAATAGCCAGCATCTGCAATTTATTTTAAATTCTACTTTCTCCTTTGTAATCTTGAAGGTGTATGATTTGTGTGCCTGATGCCATAGTCATACGGCACAATAACAGGTCCACGTTGACCAGGATACTCCATCTACACTGGTCCCACCTGCTCATGTATGGCCCATATCCCTCTAAACATTTCCTATCCATGTACCTGTCCAAATGTCTTAAATGTAGTTATCATACCTCTTCCGGCAGCTCATTCAAGACCTTCTGCACCCCCCTTTGTGTGAATGGGTTACCCTTCCCAATTAAATCTTTTCCCTTTCACCTTAAACCTGTGTCCTTTGGTTCTTGATTCCCCTATTCTAGGTAAAAGACTCTGCATTCACCATACCTATACCCTCATGATTGTATGCACCTTTGGAAGATCACTTTTCAGTCTCTTGCACTCCAAGGAATAAAGTCCTAACCTGCCCAACTTCTCCCTATTGCTCAGGCCCTTAAGTCTTGGCAACATCCTCATAAATCTCTCTGCACTCTATCCAGCTTAATGACAACATTCTTGTACCAGGGTGACCAAAACTGAACACAATATTCCAAATGCGGACTCTCCAAGGTCTTGTCCAACTGTAACATAACATCCCAGCTTCCATACTCAGTACCCTGATTGATGAAGGCCAATGTACCGAAAGCCTTCTTGACCCCCCCTGTCTACCTGTGACCACTTTTAGCAAACTGTGTCTGTACACGTCGATCCCTCTGCTCCACAACATTCCCAAGGGCCTTTCATTCATTGTGAAGCTCCTGCCCTCGTTTGACTTTCCAAAATGCAATGATTTGCACTTATCTGCAGTAAAGTCCATTAGCCATAGCTCAGCTTACTGGCCCAACTGATCAAGACCTTGCTGTAATTTTTGATAATCAACTTCACTATCTCCAATGCCACCCACATCTGCAGGCTTACTAATTGTGCCTTGTGTTCAGTTTTGGGCATCCTGCTATAGGGAAGATGTTGTTTTAGCTTGAAAGAGTGCAGAGACGATTTATGAGGATGTTTGCCAGAACTTGAGGGCCTGAGCTATATGGAAAGGTTGGGCAGGCTAGGTCATTATTCCTTAGAGAGCAGGAGGATGAGGGTGATCTTTTAGAGGTATTTAAAATCATGAGGGGAATAGATAGGGTAGATGCACAGAATCTTTTACCCAGGGTAGGGGAATAAAGAACTAGATGACATGGGTTTCAGATGTGAGGAGAAAGATTTAGTAGGAACCTGAGGGCCAAATGGGATTAGTGGCACAATAATCAGCATAGACACATGAAGGACCTCTTACTCTGACATTTTTAATTTTTGGAATTTACCCTGCGACATATGAATCTGGAATTAGCATATTTAAGATTTTCTTTCTGTGCTCAAGGGGAATAGGATTTGGGTTGGGATTGGAATGTGAAGGTTGAAGATTACCCTTAGCGAATTGTCCATTATTAATATTTATACTTTTGCTGTATTCTATGGATTTATTTTTTTTTAAAGCTCCAGAAAAAAATTAGCAAAGGAAAGTGAGTGAAATTAAAGGTCATTATCAATCCAAGATTTAAAATTAGTCAAGAGAAAGGACATAAACTTGGATTACAGAGGTGTGTGATTGGCAGATGTGGTAAGGGGTGTATCTTTGGAATCTAAACTGGTTCTCAACAGTTCACCATATTTATTGATGTTGTGTAAGAAGATCTGGATAACTACATCCAAGTCTGCAGTTGGCACTGCGTGGAGGTTTGGTACATTATGCCTATGACAACAGGAACTAATAGTGAATCTACATTTAATTTTAAGTCGTGCTTTTTGCAATGCTGGATATCCCAAAGTCAATTGAGTCCATACCTTCCACCATATCACATTTTATGCTAATCCCAATTTTATTCTCCCATTTTCCCATCAACTCTCCTCGGGTTCTACCACTGGCCTTCTGACAAAGATTAATTTAGAGTGTCCAGTTAACCAGTCAATTTGCATGAAATGCGGGAGGAATCTCTGCATCCAGGGGAATCCCACAAAGTCCACATGGAGAATTTGCAAGCTTGAAGTAGGCAGTGCTGAAGGTCAATTTCAAGCCGTGAGCCAGCAGGTCTTCTGACAATTTAATTATGAAAGATTTAGCAATAGGGATTAAAGGGATTGAAACCAGTAAATACTCGAAACACTCAGCAAGTCAAACAACATTTGTGAAAAGAGAATCCAAAGAAGTCAGAAATGCCTTGAAATGTTGACTTTTTCTTTGATGTGTTTGGCCCCAACCTCTCCCAACTTTCCCATCCATGCGCCTGTCCAAATGTCTGTTAAATGTGATTAAAGTGCCTGCCTGAACTACTACTTCTTGCAGCTAGGTTATCTTGCAGTTGCTCCCTTTCCCTCTCATCTTAAGTCTATGCCCTCTAGTTCTTCATTTTCCTACCCAGGGGGGAAATTGTGCATTCACCCTATCCTCTTTAGGCTGTTATATACCTCCATAAGATCACCCCTTAGTCGGAGGAATAAAGTTCTAGCCTGCCCAATCTCTCCCAAAGCTCAGACCCTTCTCCCTTGCGAGAGATACAAAATTCTGGAGTATCTCAACATGACAGGCAGTGTCTCTGGAGAGAAGGAATGGATGACATTTCTGGTCGAGACCTTTTTTCAGACTTGGGGGAGAGGGTGTCTAGAGATATGGGGTAAGGTGAATCGCGGGGAGCAGTGAGAGAGGATGTTGCAGAACGTTGGAGAGAAGAGGAGAACTTCTTCAAAGTAGGCATTCCTTGAGGAGATTTTGCAGTGGAGCAGACAAAATGTATAGGAAGGAACTGCAGATGTTGGTTTACACTGAAGATAGACACAAAATAGATACATAGAAAAATAGGTACAGGATTAGGCATTTCGGCCCTTCGAGCCAGTACCGCCATTCAATATCATGGCTGATCATCTAAAATCAGTACCCTTTTCCTGCTTTTTCCCCATATCCCTTCATTCCTGTAGCCCCAAGAGCTAAATCTAACTCTCTCTTGAAAACATCCAGCGAATTGGCCTCCACTGCCTTCTGTGGCAGAGAATTCTACAGATTCGCAACTCTCTGATTGAAAATGCTGGAATAACAGCGGGATAGGCAGCATCTCTGGAGAGAAGGAGTGGGTGGTGTTACGGGTCGAGGCCCTTCTTCAGACTAAGAGTCGGGAGAATGAGTCTAGAGATATGGAGGGGTGAGATGAATCACAGAGGGGGAGCAGTGAGAGAGGGTGTTGCAGAACTCGTTGGAGAGAGGAGGAGAACTTCATCAAAGTAGGCATACGCGGAGATTTTGCAGTGGAGCAGACGAAATGTGTGGGAAGGAACTGCAGATGCTGGTTTATACTGAAGATAGACACAAAATGCTGTCTGTCCCGCTGAGTTACTCCAGAATTTTGTGTCTTCATCGTAAATCTCAGCACCGTTTTCAAACTGTTTTCTGGTTTTTCATGACACTGACCAGCTGTTTCTTACTTCTGCAGAAATCTAGGGCATCATGTTACAGAAACCCTAGTGCCATTTTTTGAGGCATTTAGATGGCCACATGAATGTGCAGAGAATGGAGGGATATGGGTTACTTGCAGGCAGAGGAGAATAGTTCAATTTGGCATCATGTTTGGCACAGACATTGTGGCTGAAGGGCATGTTCCTATGCTGCCTTCTATGAGTCATCTATTTAAGAAATATGTGGGGTTTTTTTTTAGCAGGATTCGTTTTTTGAATTCTTCCCCCTAAAGGTGATAGAAGCAGTGTCTTTGAATATTTTTAAGGTGGTAGTAAGTAAATACTTGATAAGCAAAGGGTTATTGCATGTGGACAAGAATATTCAATCAAATTTCCTCAAACTCAACTGCAACAAATCTGAAATCATCATCATTGGTCCAAAAACGCTCACCAAATCCACCCAAAACTTAATCCTCAATATTGATGGTCTCCCAGTATCCACCTCCCCTCACATCCAGAATCTTGGAATCATCTTTGATCAAACCCTCTCCTTCGACAAACACATCAAACACATCACAAAGACAGCCTTCTTCCACCTCAAAAACATTGCCCGTCTCCGTCCATCCCTCTCCTTCACAGCTGCAGAAACCCTCATCCACGCCTTCATCACCTCCCGTCTGGACTACTGCAACAGCCTCCTCTATGGCTCACCCTCAAAAATCATCAGTAAACTTCAATACATTCAAAACTCCGCTGCCCGTCTAATCACCCACTCCCCGATCCGTGACCATATCACCCCCGTCCTTTACAAACTCCACTGGCTCCCCATCCCCCAGAGAATCCAATACAAAATCCTCCTCATGACCTACAAAGCCCTCCATAACCTGGCCCCATCCTACCTGACTGACCTCCTCCACAGGCACACTCCCACCTGCACCCTCCGCTCTGCTGCTGCCAATCTCCTGTCGTCCCCCCATCCGGACCAAACTCAGATCCTGGGGGGACAGGGCTTTCTCCATCGCTGCTCCCACCCTATGGAACTCACTACCCCAAACCGTCAGAGACTCCTCCTCACTCACCACATTCAAAACATCACTGAAGTCTCACCTCTTCAGCACTGCCTTCAACCACTGAAGGTCACCTCACCTTCTGTCTCCT
Source organism: Rhinoraja longicauda (assembly GCF_053455715.1). Taxonomy (NCBI): domain Eukaryota; kingdom Metazoa; phylum Chordata; class Chondrichthyes; order Rajiformes; family Arhynchobatidae; genus Rhinoraja; species Rhinoraja longicauda. The sequence continues at coordinate 59,068,293 of NC_135963.1, read as the reverse complement.
TTCTCTGTTCGTTTACTTATTTATCTATTTATTCACTTCTCTATGTTCTAGAAATCCCTGTAAAGCGTCTTTGAGTGTTTGAAAAGCGCTATGTAAATGTAATGCATTATTATTATTATTATTAATACAAAATTAAGGTTACATTCAAATCAACCAGGATCTTATTCAGATCAGGCTTGAAAGGCCAAGTGACCTTTTCCTATTAGGGAGTCATACAGCACGGAAAGTGGGCCTTCGACCCAACTCGTTCATGCCAACCCAGGTGCCCCCATCCAGGCTAGTCCAATTTGCCTGCAATTGGCCCATGTCCTGCTAAACCTTCCTATCTATGTACTTGACCCTGTTTCTAATTTGCAAGCCTGCATTCTTTTTGGTGGCATTAGTTGAGGGAGAAATATTAGCTAGAGCATGAGATGAGCCCTCTAAATTATTTTTGAATCATGATAGGGTAGACAGTGGGCTTCAGCTTAATATTTCTTTCTCGTGACTGTTCAGCTGTCTCTCAATGGGATGTTCATGTCAGGGTTCAGACTGACATTGGAATGCTGTCATGAATCTAAGAAGGGTGAAGTAGTTGCAAAATTAGAGGCCACTTATTTGAAATGTTGGAACCTCTTGCAGATGGTGGTGAACATCTGGAACTAGAAAATTGATACATTTTGAAAAATCAGGGAATTGAGGAAGGTGGGGAATTAGCACAAAAAAGATGAAGCCTGAGGCAGAAGAGCCTTGCTTGTTTTGAAGAGCGGTGGAGGCTTAAGGGATTGAGTGGCCTGCTACTATTTTCTTGTTATGTTTCCTATATTTTTCTGCTAATACGCGTACAGCTTTCACTTGAATAAAACTAGAACTGAAAGGGTTAAATGAAGGTTACCTAGGTTGGCATTATTCCCTTGTGTTTATAATGTTGAGGGTGATCATAATTTTTTAATAGGATAGATTTGTTGGCATGGGTACTGGTCTATTGGTTCTGCTAAGTGAATGCAACACAAAGTATAGAGGGAAGGGTAATGTTGGAACTGGAGCTCGGTTGAATGGTTATGCCCAGTAAATGCTCAGAACTCTTTTAAATTAACTTGTGGCTCTTTTGTGAAATATGGAATTTATTGTGCTAAGTAAAACCCTGAAGACAGTAGTTTTTTTTAGGATCAGTAAAAATATGAATGAGTTTTGCACAAGTTTGGTAAATCGAGGTTTGTCCGTGCACATTAATTTAATTTTGGTACTTTCAGAAAAAAACTGAAATTGTGAGCATTTTTGTATTTATAGATATTTGCCCTGCATGACTGATCTATGCGTTTAGCAAATTCGCATGGAGCACTTAAATATAAAGTAGGTTCCTTCACTGAAGTGAAGAATTTTTAAGCAAACTGCTGTGCGCTATGACTTGGGGGACTGTTTATAACATTTAACATTTTAACTAACATGATGAAAGTGATTTTGTTTGTTAAATTGGCTCAATAATCAGCATGTTGAGTATATTGGTTAACTTATCTGAAATATAATTTCTTGACAGAGAAATTAACATTTAATCTTAACCTGGGATCAGTTCCAGCCTAGAATGCAAATAGTTAGGAGCAGTTAGTTTTAACTTCATTTGGGGGTGAAAATAAACATTTTCATTTAATGTTCATAATTATGAACAACAAAATAGATTAGAGAGATCAGATGGTTCAGATTATTTTGTTTGGCAATTGTGGATTGAAGATTAAAAACCATGTAACTCAGCAGGTCAGGCAGCATCTCAGGAGAGAAGGAATGGGTGATGTTTCGGGTCGAGACCCTTCTTCAGACTGAAGGGTCTCGACCCGAAACGTCACCATTCCTTCTCTCCTGAGATGCTGCCTGACCTGCTGAGTTACTCCAGCATTTTGTGAATAAATGCCTTTGATTTGTACCAGCATCAGCAGTTATTTTCTTTTTAAAAAATGTAATGTATTTTGGTGTGAAGTACAGTAAGGCTTTAAAATAAAATAAATTATATGCTTTATTTATAGGTTACACCAATTAGAAGACAGTAATCATGACAGCGGAAGAGACTATAAATGTTAAAGAGGCGGAAATAATCAAGCTAATCCTGGATTTTCTTAATTCAAGGAAACTCCACATTAGCATGCTATCTCTTGAGAAAGAGAGTGGTGTCATAAATGGACTGTATTCGGATGACATGCTTTTTCTCAGGTATGTGGTGCAGTAGACCTTTTTTTAACATCATGGGTGATTTAACATTAAAATAACCATTTACAGATTGTTTGAATCTTTCGTTTGAACATTTCATTCCACGTTGCTTTTACTATCATTTAATCAAACCTTTCAAACAATACTACTACAGCGAAAACATGGCTGTTGTTCTTTCTTGGCCCCTCCCTTTCCCAGACTGCTTAATAATATTTCAACTCGGATGTCTTCTATTTCTACCTGAGTCATGAACCACACGTTTTGGGCCAATTTCCTGCTCTTTTTTTATATGCGTTATCCAGCTTGCGCATATTACAGGATTGATTATTTAGAGTGCTCTTATGTGCTGGATTGGGAGCAGCTGTTTTTTTTCTTTTGTTTTATCACCCTAGACGAGCTTTTGAGGTATTTGCTTAATAGATTATATCATTCAATTAATTGAACATGGAAAGGTACAGCACAAGAACAATCCCATCAGCTCACAAAGTTTGTGCTAAACATAATGCCTGGTTAAATTGATATAATTTTCCTGTACATGATCCATACCTATCTAAAAGCCTCTTAAATGCCACTATCGTATCTACCTCCACCACTACCACCCCTGGCTATGCGTTCCAGGCCTCATATCACTGTGTACAAAAAAACTTGCCACACACATCTCCATTAATATTTCCCCTCTCATCTTATAGCTATGCCCTCCAGTGTTAGACATTTCCATCTTGGGGAAAAGGTTCTGAATGTGTACACTATGCCTCCCATAATTTTATGTACTTCTGTCAAGTCACCCCTCAACCTCTGAGGTTCCAGAGAGAACAATCCAAGTTTATTTAACCTCTCCTTGTAGCTGAAAGCCTCCAACTCAGACAGCATTTTGATAAACCTCCTCTGCACCCTCTCCAAAGCCTCTACATTCTGCCTGTAATGGGGCAACCACAACTGCAGGCAAAACTCCAAATGCAGCCTGATCAAAGTCTTATAGATCTGCATCACGACTTGACTCTTACACTTAATGCTCCGAGCAATGAAGGCAAACCTACCACCCTATCTACTTGTGCTGCTCCCTTCATTGAGCTTTGAACTTGGACTCCAAGAGCCCTCTGCACATTAATGCTATTAAGTCTCTTGCCATTAACTGTATAATCTCCCCCTACATTCATAAAACCCGTGGTAATGCTCAGCAGTGTAGAATCATTTCCTGGGAATGTTCCATACAGACTGAGCCAAGAATGACCACTAGCTTTCATTGGTGAAACTGAAACCATTCACATAACATCCTTTTCTGCCATCTTGTCTCTTGAAGTTGTCCTGATTTTGCTAATCTTCAAGTACACAAAAGTACTGATGATCCAGTTGCTTGTAAATTCTGATGGTAAGGAATCTAGCTCCCCAAAGTTCTGTTTCTCATGGTCCATTTATACTCAGAATTCATTGGAAAATGTGTTACAGTAAACCCTTGCAATAACGGACCTCTCTATAGCAGATTTTGTTTGTAGCGGACCGAGGCTACCGTTGCACCACCACCCCCCCCCCCCACTTCCGCCAGTTACCCAATGAGCTGGTGCCATGCGATGGGAGCTTCCAATTGTGGGAACAGGGAGAGCGAGGATGGTGTGGCGTGAATACCGGGCCCGTCTGGGGCTGGGTGCTCTGCAACCCCCGGCCTGTAAATTTCCACTAGTTCCCCCTTCCCCACCCCCCACCCCCACATGCGCACACAAACGCTATGTTTCAATCTTCCCTGTTTCTTCCTTTACCATTCACACTGGTTCCGCTGGACAATCGGCAATAATGGACACCACCTCCACACCCGATGGTCTGTTATTGCGAGGGTTTAATGTTTTTTTTTTTTAAAGTGAATTAAAATGTTTCAGGATATTAATAGCAATAGCCAATAGATCTGGAAATTTTGCCAATCTGGTACTACCAAAGCTGCCAGGTGTGGATTAGCACAGTTCCCAGCACTCTGTCATCCTATTCTCACGAAGGTGCGAAACATCACCGATCAATGTTCTCCAAAGATGCTGCCTAACCCGCTGAGTTACTCCAGCACTTTGTGCCCTTTTTTGTAGGCAGCATCTGCAATTTCTTGTTTCAACAATATTACATGTGGCTTCACATATTTCCCCCCCTTTTAAAAATGTATAACTCCAATACTGATGCTCTACGGTAAATTAAACACAATTTAACCAGTATGCTAAAAATAAGTGTCATTTGGCTGGTATTTTGTGTATAGAAAGTTGATGATAAATCTGTTTGACATAAGTGTGCAAGTTATTGTTTGATTTACATTAGCAACGCATTGTCATTGGAAAAGGCTAGTTTGAGTGTTCTGATCCATTCAAGATGGACCACAATGAAATTTCTACCAATTGCCCATAAATGTAGAAATGTGCACAACTGATTGCGATAATTCTTCACTATGCAATTATGCTTTTGTAGTTTTGCAATAAGAGTTGGTTTAGCAAAATAGATGCTTTTTAAAGAAGAGATAATGGTCCAATTTAATGTGTACGAAGGAACTGAAAATGCTGCTTTATACTGAAGATATACACAAAATGCTGGAGTCACTCAGCGGGCCAGGCAGCATCTCTGGAGAAAAGGAAGAGGTGATGTTTCGAGTCAGATCCCTTCTTCAGTCTGAAGAAGGGTTCTGACCTGAAACATTAACTATTTTCTCCAGAGATGCTCCCTGCCCAGTTGAGTTATCCCAGTATTTATTTTGTGTCTCTGGTCTAATGTAATGACTTCCAAAATATTTTGAGGCACACTGGGACCCTTTCTCCAGCGCTCCCTTGAGATCATTCGGGCCCCATTTCCCTTCTCGTGGTAGATATTGCAGTACAACCTATTAATCCAATTTATCCCTTTCTGTCCTACATTGATGATATGGACGATTTTGAGACATGAATTGTTTCCATAGCAATGGGCCTTTCCAATCTTGATACAATATTGTTGTTTGTGCTGCACCATCTCATTTCATGCATTCACATTTCATTTTTGGTTGCAGCATGTAACAAAGTGCAACCTTCTTTCACATTATACATAATGTTGTTTAATCATACATGAGTGTAGGAACATGTCATTTTAACACTATATGGTTTTGGTATCAATTTATAATAAGGTCCAGCTCAGATCAAAGTTGGAGCATTTCTGGCTCAAGGTGATTGGGATTTACACTCTTTAGAGCTATAGAATCAGAGATAGAAAATCTACATCATCTATAGAAAAGTTATCTTTGCCTGTACTGCCTTGGCATAAATGTAGAGATGGGAGAAATAAGTTAAGTGGCAAAGAATTTACTTGAGTGGGTATGGTGATATTTGCTATGGGTTCTTGATTCAGTTTGTTGCGAAAATAAATGCTTGTTTGTGCCATCTGCAAGTGTTCAGTACAGTAGTTTTTACACTTTTACATTTTGCAGGCAACTAGTGCTTGATGGCCATTGGGATGAAGTGCTTCAGTTCATTCAGCCACTTGAGTGCATGGAAAAATTTGATGGAAAGAGGTGAGGTTTTTTTCTCCACTGTTTCACCTCTCAGCCTTTGAGCAAACTGTTTTGCATTAAATGCCTAAAACTCAAGAAAGCTGATAATGTGCATATCAATGTTCAAAACATGTTAGTTTGTAAAACAGTTCCTTCAGCTACAAGGACAGTTTTTTTGGCAGATCAAGAACAATAATTGCCTTTCATGTAGCTACTTTCTGGTTGAGGCCAACTAGATAATTGTTGTTTGTGTTGCTTAAGTCCGATGATCAGTCTTTTCGCTTTTAACTGGAGGAGCCTGTTGAAATATAACTTTAATTATTAAAATAACATCATTAAAGTCAACAACTGGCATTATCTTTAAGAGTATTTGTCGAGTAATTCATAGTAGTAGTTGACAAAGAGTTGGTAGGCAAATTCTTTTCTCGGGAATAGAGTGAAACTGTAAATCACACAAGCAGTTTTTATACCTTTTGGAGGATTTTTTTCTACTACTATGAATGATGTTGATTGTAGTTTCTACGGAGATCTAGTGGTCTTCTTTTCAACTATCAGCATCATTCTTACCCAAGGACGTGGAACCAAATGATGGTGCATTTGGTACTGATAATCCAGAAAGTGAACTAACTCTCTCCCTCAGAATGTTTGGCCTGGGGAACTTTGACCTCATTGCTCAGCCTGAACAGCCTGGGAAATAGGTTCCAGTAGCTTTGCAATAACCTCCCATGGGCAATAGACAATAGGTGCAGGAGGAGGCCATTCGGCCCTTCGAGCCAGCACCGCCATTCAATGTGATCATGGCTGATCATTCTCAATCAGTACCCCGTTCCTGCTTTCTCCCCATACCCCCTGACTCCGCTATCCTTAAGAGCTCTATCTAGCTCTCTCTTGAATGTATTCAGAGAATTGGCCTCCACTGCCCTCTGAGGCAGAGAATTCCAGATTCATAACTCTGACTAAAAAAGTTTTTCCTCATCTGTTTTAAATGGCCTACCCCTTATTCTTAAACTGTGGCCCCTGGTTCTGGACTCCCCCAACATTGGGAACATGTTTCCTGCCTCAAACATGTCCAACCCCTTAATAATCTTATACGTTTCGATAAGATCCCCTCTCATCCTTCTAAATTCCAGTGTATACAAACCTAGTCGCTCCAGTCTTTCAACATATGACAGTCCCGCCATTCCGCGAATTAACCTAGTAAACCTACGCTGCACGCCCTCAATAGCAAGAATATCCTTCCTCAAATTTGGAGACCAAAACTGCACACAGTACTCCAGGTGCGGTCTCACTAGGGCCCTATACAACTGCAGAAGGACCTCTTTGCTCCTATACTCAACTCCTCTTGTTATGAAGGCCAACATTCCATTGGCTTTCTTCACTGCCTGCTGTACCTGCATGCTTCCTTTCAGTGATTGATGCACTAAGACACCCAGATCACGTTGTACGTCCCCTTTTCCTAACTTGACACCATTCAAATAATAATCTGCCTTCCTATTCGTACCACCAAAGTGGATAACCTCACACTTATCCACATTAAACTGCATCTGCCATGCATCCGCCCACTCATACAACCTGTCCAAGTCACCCTGCAACCTCATAGCATCTTCCTCACAGTTCACACTGCCACCTAGCTTTGTATCATCGGCAAATTTGCTAATGGTACTTTTAATCCCTTCATCCAAGTCATTGATGTATATTGTAAATAGCTGCGGTCCCAACACCGAGCCTTGCGGTACCCCACTAGTCACTGCCTGCCATTCTGAAAGGGACCCATTTATCCCCACTCTTTGCTTTCTGTCTGTCAACCAACTTTCTATCCATGTCAGTACCCTACCTCAAATACCATGTGCTCTAATTTTGCCCACCAATCTCCTATGTGGGACCTTGTCGAAGACTTTCTGAAAGTCGAGGTACACCACATCCACTGGCTCTCCCCTGTCAATTTTCCTAGTTACATCCTCAAAAAATTCCAGTAGATTAGTCAAGCACGATTTCCCCTTCGTAAATCCATGCTGACTCGGAACGATCCTGTTACTGCGATCCAAATGCTCCGCAATTTCGTCTTTTATAATTGACTCCAGCGTCTTCCCCACCACTGATGTCAGACTAACTGGTCTATAATTTCCCGTTTTCTCTCTCCCTCCTTTCTTGAAAAGTGGGATAACATTAGCTACCCTCCAATCCACAGGAACTGACCCGGAATCTATAGAACATTGGAAAATAATCACCAATGCGTCCACAATTTCTAGAGCCACCTCCTTAAGCACCCTGGGATGCAGACCACCAGGCCCTGGGGATTTATCAGCCTTGAGTCCCATTAGTCTACCCAAAACTTTTTCCTGCCTAATGTGGATTTCCTCCAGTTCCTCTGTCACCCTAGGATCTCTGGCCACTAGAACATCTGGGAGATTGTTTGTATCCTCCTCAGTGAAGACAGATCCAAAGTACCGGTTCAACTCGTCTGCCATTTCCTTGTTCCCCATAATAAATTCCCCTGCTTCTGTCTTCAAGGGACCCACATTTGCCTTGACTATTTTTTTCCTCTTCACATACCTAAAAATGCTTTTACTATCCTCCTTTATATTATTGGCTAGTTTACCCTCGTACCTCATCTTTTCTCCCCGTATTGCCTTTTTAGTTATCTTCTGTTGCTCTTTAAAAGAGTCCCAATCCTCTGGCTTCCCACTCTTCTTTGCTATGTTATACTTCTTCCCTTTTATTTTTATGCTGTCCTTGACTTCCCTTGTCAGCCACGGGTGCCTCTTACTCCCCTTAGAATCTTTCCTCCTCTTTGGGATAAATTGATCCTGCAACTTCTGCATTATTCCCAGGAATACCTGCCATTGCTGTTCCACAGTCTTCCCTGCTAGGGCCTCCTTCCAGTTAATTTTGGCCAACTCCTGCCTCATGCATCTGTAATCCCCTTTGTTATACTGTAATACTGACACCTCCGATTTTCCCTTCTCCCTCTCAATTTGTAGAGTAAAACTTATCATATTGTGGTCACTGCCTCCTAATGGCTCATTTACCTCGAGTCCCCTTATCAGGTCAGGTTCATTACATAACACTAAATCCAGAATTGCCTTCTCCCTGGTAGGCTCCAGTACAAGCTGTTCTAAGAATCCATCTCGGAGGCACTCCACAAACTCTCTTTCCTGGGGTCCATTACCAACCTGATTTTCCCAGTCTACCTGCATGTTGAAATCTCCCATGACCACCGTAGCATTACATTTGTGACATGCCAATTTTAGCTCCTGATTCAACTTGCACCCTATGTCGAGGCTACTGTTTGGGGGCCTGTAGATGACTCCCATTAGGGTCATTTTACCCTTACAATTCCTCATCTCTATCCATACTGATTCTACATCTCCTGATTCTATGTCACTCCTTGCAAGGGAGTGAATATCATTCCTTACCAACAGAGCTACCCCGCCCCCTCTCCCCACCTGCCTGTTTTTTCTGTACGTTGTGTACCTCTGAATATTCAGCTCCCAGCCCTGGTCCTCTTGTAGCCATGTCTCAGTGATTCCCACAACATCATACTTGCCAATGTCTAACTGAGCCTCAAGCTCATCCACTTTATTTCTTATACTTCGCGCATTTAAATACAACATTTTAACTTCGGTATTTACCTCCCCTCTCACACCGGTCAGAATTGGCCCTGACCTTACTCTCATATCCCATCTAGAACTTCCCTTCTCATTCATACGAGAGTCCTTTACAGTTTCTCCTGTATTTGCTTCCCCTTTAACTCCATCTCCATATTAGACAATAGACAATAGACAATAGGTGCAGGAGTAGGCCATTCAGCCCTTCGAGCCAGCACCGCCATTCAATGCGATCATGGCTGATCACTCTCAATCAGTACCCCGTTCCTGCCTTCTCCCCATACCCCCTCACTCCGCTATCCTCAAGAGCTCTATCCAGCTCTCTTGAAAGCATCCAACGAACTGGCCTCCACTGCCTTCTGAGGCAGAGAATTCCACACCTTCACCACTCTCTGACTGAAAAAGTTCTTCCTCGTCTCCGTTCTAAATGGCCTACCCCTTATTCTTAAACTGTGGCCCCTTGTTCTGGACTCCCCCAACATTGGGAACATGTTTCCTGCCTCTAATGTGTCCAATCCCCTAATTATCTTATGTTTCAATAAGATCCCCCCTCATCCTTCCCAGTTTGTCAACCCCTCCCCCCCACTACTTAGTTTAAAGCCACACGTGTAGCACCAGCAAACCTACCTGCCAGAATGTTGGTCCCCCTGCTGTTAAGGTGTAACCCGTCCCTTTTGTACAGGTCACCCCTACCCCAGAAGAGATCCCAGTGGTCCAGAAATCTAAATCCCTGCTCCCTGCACCAGCCCCTCAGCCATACATTCATATCCCCAATCTCTCTGTTCCTGCCCTCACCAGCATGAGGTACAGATAACCACCCTCGACGTCCTACTTCTCAGTCTTCTTCCTAACTCTCTAAACTCACGTTGCAGTATCTCCTTCCTCTTCCTCCCGACATCGTTCGTTCCCACGTGCACAACTACTTCCGGTTGATCACCTTCCCTCGCTAGGATGTTCTGAAGCCGCTCCGTGATGTCTTGAACCCTGGCACCAGGGAGGCAACAAACCATCCTCGACTCCTGCCTGTCGCCACAGAATCTACTGTCCGTACCTCGGACAATGGAGTCACCGACTACTATGGCTCTTCCTGACTTCGGTCTCCCCGGTCGAGTTTCCTTGCCTGGGTTAGAACCGCCAACGCGACTGCCACTCGGACTGGAAGCGTTTTCTGCCCCGACAGCTCCCAATAGGGTGTACCTGTTTGCAATAGGCACAGCCACCGGGGTCTCCTGTAGTCCACGTTTGCTCCCCCCGAAACGGTCTCCCACCTTCGCTTGACCTGGACCCTTGGCGTGACAGCCTCACAGTAGGTCCTGTCCAGGAAACTCTCGCATTCCCGGATGGTCCTGAGGTCAACCAGCTGCTTTTCCAACTCTGCCACATGTCCAGTCAGGAGCTGCACCTGGACACAGTTCTTGCAGGTGTAGCTCCCAGAAGCTCCAGCAGTGTCTTTACCTTCCCACATCCTGCAGGAAACACACTGCGCCAACTTATGCGCCATCACTTCGGTGTCAAAAACAATTCCGGCTCAAAAAACAAGCGTAACCTCCTCACCTCAGCGCCGAAGACTCGCAGCCAAAGACTCGCACTTTTCTCACAGGGCTGCACCCCTTGTGCAAGCCTTGCTTATATCAGCCACTAAATTACTTAAATGGCCAATTTACCAATCGTCTGCTTTAATTGATCAACCAATCTCACTTCTCTGCTGCCTTCCTGACCAGCTTGGAGTTATGCGCTCTTTTTAAACTGCCTTTTCCACTGCAATTAACACTTACTTTTGTTCTCAGCCAACGGGCGTCCTTGCTCTGCTCCCGGACTTTTCAAACTGACTACTAGCGTCCCCTTGGCGCTCTTTTTAAACTGCCTTTTCCACTACAATTAACACTTACTTTTGTTCTCGGCCAACGGGCGTCCTTGCTCTGCTCCCGGACTTTTCAAACTGACTACTAGCGTCCTCTTGGCGCGCTTTTTAAGCGTTGTTGGAGAATGGTAACTCATTAATTCTACGTGTTGACTTAGTTTAGGGTTTTGCTGCATGCTAACCAGTCAGCGGAAAGGCAAAAAAACGGTACAATCAAAGCCATCCACAGTGAAAAGATACATGATAAGGGAATAATGTTTAATGCAAGGTAAAGCCAGTAAAGTCTGATCAAAGATAGTCCAAGGGTCACCAGTGAGGTAGATAGTGGTTCAGGACAGCTCTCCAGTTGTGGTAGGATGGTTCAGTTGCCTGATAACAGCTAGGAAGAAACTCTCCCTGAATGTGTAGGTGTGCGTTTTCACACTTCTGTACCTATTGCCTGATGGGCAAATCTTTATTACCTGATTCAAAGGAATTCTTCGGTTTAGTATGAGAATGTCCTAATACTTATGTTTAACCAATTTGTTAAGAGTATAAAACGATTTGTTTTAATCTGCTTTTCCAGGTTCCGGTACATTATATTGAAACAGAAGTTTTTGGAGGCCTTGTGTGTCAACAATGCAGTGTCAGCAGATGATGAACCTCAACATGTAAGTACTTGAACCATTGGGTTAGCTGTTTAGTGTGTTGTTCTATCAGGTAAGTTAAAATGTTTGACAATTAAATCCATATTAAGCAGAGTATCTGTATTTTCTTAACTTTAAAAGGTGGTTGTGTTAATTGGTTAGTTACTAATAATGTAACTTTAGAGCCATTTTGGAATTCTCTTGTTCTCTGGTGAATTTGTCTTTTTGTGATGACAAAGTTCTGTCATCTTCCACTTGTTTAAATGAACCCTGCCATAGCTTTCTACAGAAACAAACCGTCATTTGTGGTGTTGCCACTTCCAGATTCCCTTATTCCATTAGCCTCCTAATTGATCTTCATAAGATAAGTCAATAAATTGTCCAGCCCCTAAATCGTTGAAATCCTCACTAAGGCTTCACTGACTTTCCATTTACACCAATTATAAGATGCTACTTTATACCACATTTGATCAAGTTTCTAATCATTCCTCTTCAGATTTATGACTCCATTATTATCAAGTGTCATTTTTATGTACTTATTGTGGCCAGATAATGTTTTAATAAGTTATCATTAATAAAAAAAGTTGCTAGCGCATTGAAGTTTGGTTAATAAGATTTTTTGTTTAACAGATATAAAACAAATAAAAAGTATAAATTGATTATTCAACAAAGACATCGGAATGTGCTGGAAAATCGGAAAAGGTTTAGGGTAATGCTTTCTCAATTTTTGTGCAACAGAGTGAAGATTATACTGGTTTGCTGCCTAATCTGTCCATCTCAATATTTGATTGTAACTCTTAATTCGCATAGCAACAAATGATTAGATGGTGCTGTCTAGCTTATATGCCTCTGCTATCTTTTCCCCAGCCTGAGAAAGATATCCTTCAATTTTTAGTGGAGGGTAATTTCAAGGTAGACATTTTATATAGACTGTTACTGAATGTGCTTAGTATTTTCCCATTTCAGTTTGAATTTTCTATTAAGAATATTGCAATGAATGTTACATTTCTAATTGAAATTTATAAACAGTTTTGTACTAAGATACATTTGCAATAAAAACATCCCTTATATAGGAAATTCTTTATTGCAGTTGGAGTATACAATGCAAGAGGCTGTGAAGTGTCTCCATGCATTAGAGGAACATTGTGCCTCCAAGGACGACTACAGCAAACTCTGCCTACTGCTTACCCTTCCTCGGTTAACAAACCATGCAGAGTTTAAGGATTGGAACCCCAGCACTGCTCGTGTCCAGTGCTTTGATGAAGCTTGTATTATGGTGGCAGAGTTCATCCCTGCTGACAGGAAGCTGAGTGAAGCTGGGTTCAAAGCCAGCAATAACAGACTATTTCAACTTATCATTAAAGGTCTACTATATGAGTCATGTGTTGAATTCTGTCAGAGTAGAGCCACTGGTGAAGAAATCAGCGAGAGTGAAGTACTGGTTGGAATTGACTTACTCTGTGGAAATGGATGTGATGATCTTGATTTGAGTCTTCTGTCGTGGCTGCAGAATTTGTCACCCAGTACTTTTTCCTGTGCCTTTGAGCAAAAGGTTTTGAATATCCACACAGACAAACTTGTGAAACCCACAAGGTCTTCATACACTGATATTTTAACGCCCCTAATGAATAAATTGTCCCCTTATCCATCATCTCCAATGAGGCGCCCACAGTCTGCCGATGCATACATGTCACGTTCCTTGAATCCTGCATTGGATGGCCTGTCCTATGGATTGACGAGTCAGGAGAAGCGCAATGCTGAATTAGTAAATAGAAGTTCTCCAATGTCTCATTCCTTTGCTAACTTTCACTATCCTGGCACGCAAAATCTTTCCAGAAGTCTCTTGCTGGAAAACACGGACTGTCACAGTATATATGAGGAATCACCAGAAAGGTTAGTTTATTTTTGTATTACTTCAAATGATTTTTAAAATTTGGTAAATGGTATTATGCATTGTGATATGTTTAGTCCTAGTCATTGAGTTTGGCAACACGGAAACAGGCTCTTCATTCCAACTTGTATATGCTGACTAAGGTGCCTTCCTGAGCTACTTCCATTTGCCTGTATTTGGCCCATGTCTCTCTAAACCTTTTCAATCCATTGGTCTGTTCAAATATATTTTTAATGTAATTGTACCTGCTTCTACCACTTCCTCTGGCCATTCAATCTATTTACCCACCAGTCCTTGTTTGAAAAATTTGCCCCTCAGGTCCTCTTTAAATTTTCCTCCTCACCTTAAATCTACACACTTGTTTTAGACTCCCCTATTCTGGGGAAAAGACAATTATCATCTACCCTGTCTATGCCCCATATGATTTTATATACTTCTTATAAGGTTAAGGGTTTGTATTAACTCTCCATCACTCCAGGCAAAACAGCCCCAGTCTCTCCTGTTAACACAAATACTCCTGTCTTGGAAATATGATTGAAGAATATTTTCTATACCCTCTTGCTTAATCACACTCTTCCCATAGTAAGGCAGCCAGAACTACACATAGTATGGAGACAGAAGGAACTGCAAATGCTGGTTTACCAAAAGAAGACTGTGCTGGAGTAACTCAGCAGTTTAGGCAGCACCTGTGGAGGGCATGGATAGGTGATCTTTTGGATCAGGCCCCTTCTTCACACATAGTATTCCAGGGGTCGTATCATCAACAACATGACAACTGTACCATAATATTCCTACTCTTATACTCACTATCCCATCTGATGAAGGCAAGTGTTCCAAAAATCATCTTCACCACTTTGTCCCTGTCATTTACTGTATCTGTCCTGCTTGGTTTAATCTCCCAAAATGCACAACTTTGTACTTTGAGATAAATTTTGTTTGCAATTCCTTGGCCTAGTTGATCTAGATCCTGCTGTAACTTTGCTCACCGTCTACCGTACCACCAATCTTGATACATAGAAACATAGACAGTAGGTGCAGGAATAGGCCATTCGGCCCTTCGAGCCAGCACCACCATTCAATGTGATCATGGCTGATCATCCACAATCAGTACCCCGTTCCTGCCTTCTCCCCATACCCCTTGATTCCGCTAGCTCTATCTAACTCTCTTTTGAATGCATCCAGTGAATCGGCTTCCACTACCTTCTGAGGCAGAGAATTCCACAAATTCACCACACTCTGTGTGAAAAGGTTTTTCCTCATCTCAGTTCTAAATGGCCTACCCTTTATTCTTAAACTGTGGCCCCTGGTTCTGGACTTCCCCCAACATCGGGAACATGTTTCCTGCATCTAGCGTGTCAAATCCCTCAGTAATTTTATATGTTTCTATAAGATCCCCCTCTCATCTTAAATTCCAGTGAATACAAGCCCATTCGCTCCATTCTTTCATCATATGACAGTCCCACCATCCTGGGAATTAACCTCGTGAACCTACGCTGCACTCCCTCAATTGCAAGAATGTCATCTGCAAACGTACTAATCACGTCACCAGCATTCTCAATGCAGTGATTTCTGGTAATCGCGTTTGACAGCATTCCTGGTTTGGAGGAGCATGAAATGGTAGCAGAATCTTGTGCATTCTGCCAGTAACTGTGCATGCTTCATTTTCATGTCAACATCAACATTTCGCACACTCTTCTTGACACCTTCTCAATTTGAATTTAACTTAACTTATAATTTGAGATGATTTATTCCCTGAAAGTGGCAGCACACATAGATAGTGGTAAAGAAGGCGTGTGGTATGCTCACCTTTATTGATCGGAGCATTGACTATAAGGGTCAGGAAGTCATGATGTAGCTCTATAAGACTTTGGTTTGGTTAGGCAACATTTCGAGTATTACGTGCAGTCTGGTCACCCCTGTACAGGAAGGATGTGGAGGCTTTGGAGGGGATGCATAAGAGTTTTAGTGGAAGACCAGCTGCTCTGGAAAGTATTACCAATGAGGACTGGTTGGGCAAACCGAGGTTGTTTTCTCTGGACTGCTAGAGGTTGAGGTGAGACGTAATGGAGGAGTATAAAATGATGAGAGGCATAAATAGGGTAGACAGAAGCTTTGCCCACGGAGAGATTGTCAAAGACTGGGGGGCACAGTTTCAAGGTGAAAGTGACAACGATTAAAGAAGATGTTCAGGGCAATTTCTTTTACACAGAGTGTCTCAAATATTTGAGTGCCTCAAATATCCTGCCAGTGTTGGTGGTGAAGGCAAATACGATAATGGTGTTTAACAAGCTTTTAAAGTGGCACATGGATATGGAGGGATATGGATCATGAGCTGTCAGGTGAGATTAGTTTTTCTTGGCATCATGTTTGGGATGGACATTGTCGGTTGATGGGCCTGTTCCTGTGCTGTACCTTTCTACAGTGCCTTCCATAATGTTTGGGACTAAGACTCATCATTTATTTATTTGCCTCTGTACTCAACAAATTGAGATTTGTAATAGAATAAATCACATGTGGTTAAGGTGCATATTGTCAGATTTTAATAAAGGCCATTTTTATACATTTTGATTTCACCATGTAGAAATTACACAGTGTTTAGCGCCATATTGTTTGGGATACATGGCTTCACAGGTTTTTGTAATTGCTCAGGTGTGTTTAATGGCCTCCTTAATGCAGGTATAAGAGAGCTCTCAGCACCTAGTCTTTCCTCCAGTCTTTCCATCACCTTTGGACACTTTTATTGCTGTTTATCAACACGAGGACCAAAGTTGTGCCAATGAAAGTCAATTATGAGACTGAGAAACAAGAATAAAACTGTTAGAGACATCAGCCAAACCTTAGGCTTACCAAAATCAACTGTTTGGAACATCATTAGGAACAAAGAGAGCACTGGTGAGCTTACTAATCGCAAAGTGATTGGCAGGCCAAGGAAGTCCTCCACAGCTGATGACAGAAGAATTCCCTCTATAATAAAGAAAAATCCGCAAACACCTGTCCGACAGATCAGAAACACTCTTCAGAAGCCAGGTGGCTACACTGGCAGGATATTTGAGGCACTCAAATATTTGAGACACTGTGTAAAAGAAATTGCCCTGAACATCTTCTTTAATCGTTGTCACTTTCACCTTGAAACTGTGCCCCCCAGTCTTTGACAATCTCTCCGTGGGCAAAGCTTCTGTCTACCCTTCAGAGGCTACGCTGCAAGATGCAAACCATTGGTTAGCCACAAAAATAGGATGGCCAGTTTACAGTTTGCCAAGAAGTACTTAAAAGAGCAACCACAGTTTTGGAAAAAGGTCTTGTGGCCAGATGAGACGAAGATTAACTTATATCAGTGATGGCAAGAGCAAAGTATGGAGGAGAGAAGGAACTGCCCAAGATCCAAAGCATGCCACCTCATCTGTGAAACACGGTGGTTGGGGTGTTATGGCCTGGGTGTGTATGGCTGCTGAAGGTACTGGCTCTCTTATCGTCATTGATGATACAACTGCTGATGGTAGCAGCATAATGAATTCTGAAGTGTATAGACACATCCTATCTGCTCAGGTTCAAACAAATGTCTCAAAACTCATTGGCTGGCGGTTTATTCTACAGCAAGACAATGATCCCAAACATACTGCTAAAGCAACAAAGGGGTTTTTCAAAGCTAAAAAATGGTCACTTCTTGAGTGGCCAAGTCAATCATCCTATCTGAACCTAATTGAGCATGCCTTTTATATGCTGAAGAGAAAACTGAAGGGGACTAGCCCCCAAAACAAGCATAAGCTAAAGATGGCTGCAATACAGGCTTGGCAGAGCATCACTAGAGAAGATACCCAGCAACTGATGATGTCCATGGATCACAGACTTCAAGCAGACATTGCATGCAAAGGATATGCAACAAAATACTAAGTATGACTACTTTCATTTACATGACATTGCTGTGTCCCAAACATTATGGTACCCTGAAATGGGGGATGTAGTATAAACACTGCTGTAATTTCTACATGGTGAAACCAAAATGTATAGAAATGCCCTTCATTAAAATCTGACAATATGCACTTTAACCACATGTGATTTTTTTCTATTCCAAATCCCAAATTGTGGAGTACAGAGGCAAATAAATAAATGATGAGTCTTTGTCCCAAACATTATAGAGGCACTGTATATTCTATTTGCAGGCAATTTATTACATGAGAATAATTCTCTCTGTGTTGTTTTTTCATGCAGTCTTTGCTTTGCTCAATAAGCTATTTTTTCATTTTCCTGTTGCATTTCCCCATGCCTCAATAGGACAGAATCCCCAGTGCCAATAGTTCAGCATTCTGCTGGTACTGATGAAGCTTCAATACAGGATGAAGCATCCCCATGTAATTCAATGGAAGCAGCGTTAAATTCAACTACCCCAAAAGTGGAGAAGAATGAGGCAAGTGTTAAATTGCATGAAAATTTTGAGTTTTATTTTCCATATAATATCTGTCTTTGTATTTTCAAAGTTCATTGTGCATTTGTATACCTTGGGAGGCTACTACGCTTGCAATAAAGTATCATAAATTATATGGGAACAAAACAAATTAAGGATAGTTAGTTACAGGAAAGTTTGGTAGAATGTGGATAAGGGATGTAGGTTAACGCTGTTTAATTAAAGCTGCATTCATTATCAGTGTAGGACTTTGAAAGAATATACCAAGATATTTAAAAATCACTTCCTGGGGGAAGGAATTAAAAGAATTGTGTTTGGGAGGGCAGGTGTGATCGGAGAAAGTTCTCTTCAGAAAGGGGAAAGTAAGACAGTTATCAGATTAATTTAGGGATTTTGAATTAAAGGGAATCCAAATGTTTGTGCATCATTATAAAGGTATGAATAAAAGTACCAGTTTCACAACAATTGTGCTCCCTTTCTCTACATATGGTGTCCTATGTCATCCATTCATAAAGCTCATACATGGCCCTTTTGGCCCATCTCGTCCATGTTGACCTAAGTGCCCTATGCAAATAAGACACGTTTATGACCAGTATCCCTCCAAATCTCTCCTATCCATGTATGTGTCCAAATGTTTTTTAAATGTTGTTATTGCATTTGCCTCAGCTACTTCATCTGGCAACTCATTCTATATACTCATTACCCTCTGTGCACAAAGTTGCCCCTCTGCTTCCTATTAAATCTTTCCCCTCTCACCTTAAACCTATGCCCTCTGATTCTTGATTCCCTTACTTGAAAAAGACTGTATTCGCCCTATCTATTCCCCTCGCGATTTTATCCACCTCTCTAAGACCATCCCTCAGCCTCCTGCACCCCAAGGAATAAAATCCAGCCTGTCCAACCTCTCCCTATAACTCAGGCTCTTAGGCGGCACGGTGGCGCAGCGGTAGAGTTGCTGCCTTACAGCGAATGCAGCGCCGGAGACTCAGGTTCGATCCTGACTTCGGGTGCTGTCTGTACAGAGTTTGTATGTTCTCCCCGTGACCTGCGTGGGTTTTCTCCGAGATCTTCGGTTTCCTCCCACACTCCAAAGACGTACAGGTATGTAGGTTAATTGGCTGGGTAAATGTAAAAATTGTCCCTAGTGGGTGTAGGATAGTGTTAATGTGCGGGGATCGCTGGGCGGTGCGGACCCGGTGGGCCGAAGGGCCTGTGTCTTCGCTGTATCTCTAAATCTAAAAAAATCGAGTCTTGCCAATTTTCCATTATTCTGCTTTTATGTCAGCATTCCATTGTCCACAGAAGTAATTTGAAATAACACGCTTAACTACTAAATTACAGGCATGTCTTGTAAGAGCTTGACTTCTGCATGTAAATGCGAAAAACTGTTTTCTGTAGCTTAAGTGCACAGTGACGGCGAGCGCTTTAGATAGTTATAGTGCTTGTTATTCCATGTTTCAGAGTTTGGATTTATTATGGTCTTCAAATTCATCTAATTAATCGCAAATTTACAATCCCATCCCAAAATATCAAATAATGTGAAATGTGTTTCAATCCACTGGAACTAAAATTAGGTGAGGGCATTCGTCATTGCCACACTGATCTGACCAAATTATTTTCTCAACATTTTTGATTATCAAATGTACTTTTTCAGGATCGAGTTCTATATTTTGGCAAGAAATGTCAGACGGATTAGAAGTGCAAGCTATTTGTTGTATAATTGGCCTTCCCATCTTTGTTTCTGGTTTTAAAAAAATGTGAAATTTGTTGTTTTTGTTTCCAAAGAATGCCACTTAAGAGTGGATGACAAGAGCTGGAGTTTTGACAAGTATCTCAAGGTCTTTTAAGAAGCAAAGCGACCAAGTCAGGAAGCTATGTCTAAATTCTTAGTCATTAAATCAAATTGACAAAATGTTAGGGTACTATGATTTGAATAACATTGCCAGCTTCTTTCATAGTGTGGGTGTGATTGAAAAAAAATTGTTGTTGGAATGATCTGTGTCAAGTCAAGTCAATTTTATTTGTATAGCACATTTAAAAACAACCCACGTTGACCAAAGTGCTGTACATCAGTTCAGGTACTAAGAAACGAACATACAATGGCACACAAACATAACAGCACATACATAAGCAGTTCACAGCACCCCCTTAATTCTGTTCTTAATTCTGTGTATATTGATGTTGATTTTTTTTCTTCAGTCACCTGGATCTGCAATGAAGCTTTATGATACCCTGAGCTGGAGTGCAATAATAAATCCACCTTGAAGAAGGTGGTGCAATTATTGATCCTTTGACTGTCTCAAGCTCCTTAATCTTATATGGTGTGTCTTTTAATTCTGTTTTGAAGATAAAAATTCTTCAACGTATTTTTATAACCAGAAGTTTGCTTGAATAGTTGAATGATCCAGTTCTTTTGGGGATTGCATTACCACCGAATTATTACCCAGAGCAGAATTAGCAGTGATCTTACTGTGTGGTTGAAATATGAAGCTAGAAGTTACATTTCTTGGCAACAGTTGTGCAGCTCAGCAGAACATTAACATAAATATGCCGATTTGACAGAAATGGAAAACAGAAAAGTTCAAATGATACTGAGTGTTATAATAAATACAAATAGTTTTAGATCTCATGTTGTTTAATCTCAGCTGAGGGAATCTGCAGATCAATTTCAGGAATACTATCGACAGCGGATGCGCTACCAACAGCACCTGGAGCAAAAGGAGCAACAAAAGCAACTGTACCAGCAGATGTTATTGGAAGGGGGAGTCAATGAGGAAGGTGGAGCAGCTCAGCAACAGAACCTCACAGAGCAGTTCCTCAGCAGGCAAGTTTCCACTCTAGTACAAACATGCCTTCATTAACATTTTTCTTGCCCTCCTAAAAGTAATTGTTTCATCACACATCCCCCTCTTATTCACACACTGACCTTTCTGTCCTGGGCGTCCTTCATTGTCAGAGTGAGGCCCAGTGCAAATTGGAGGAACAGCACCTCATATTTCGCTTGGGTAGCTTAATTATTGTGGTAATAATATTTACTTCTCTAACTTCAAGTTACCCTTGCTTTCTCTCTCTCTCCATCCCTTCCCCTTCCTAATTCTCCAACCAGTCTGACTGTTTATCTCGGTTTGCTTTGTTGTCACCTTCTATCTAATAATAATTTATTTCCTAAAGCCACATCTCTTTTGATGTCTCGTTTTCATACCTTACCCTTCCTTATCTCTCTACCTCCCTCTCCCCTGACTCTCAGTCTGAAGAAGGGTCTGGGCCTGAAACGTCACCCATCCCATCCAGAGATGCTGTCTGACCCGCTGAGTTACTCCAGCATTTTGTGTCTATCTTCAGTGTAAACCGGCATCTGCAGTTCCTTCCTACACATAAGTATCTTGTACCATGTTTTCCTGATAATATTTTGTGAACCTGTTTTTACCAAGCCATATCTGAAATTTATGGTTTGAATTTTGTTTTAATCAGATCGATGCAAAAATTGGAAGAATTAAATGTAGGAATGGAGAATGGTAGCACTGAGGCACAGTCTCCTGATCAACAGTGCAATGGAAACCAGACAACTGTACAAAATGATTCTCCAACGCCCGATTTTATAACGCCTCTTGAAGTTCAACAGCAAAATTCAGAATTAACAGATGGCACAAGTACTCCAACGAAATCCAACACTGGAAATGCGTTTCCATATTCTGAAGCATCTTCATTCTTTTCTATGCACAAGTAAGACACTTGTGTGTATTAATTGGAATTATGTAGTGTTACCTTTTATAGTTACCTATAATTGTAATGTATTGGAGAATTTGCATGAAACATGTGGAACTAATGTTTTAGACCTGGCCAGATACTAAGGCAGTGCTTCTAATATTGTAAATTGAGAGGATTTGCATCATGGCAAATTCAATATTAATAGTTTATTTCTCCAAATCATCTTGACATAACCAGTAGTGTTATGAAGCATAGTAATATAACTAATTAAAAAAATCTTGGTTCCAAACTAACTGACATAAAATGCTGCCCCAACTGAAACACATTACATTTACATCACAATCACCCTTAAAGATCATGTTTTTTAAAATTTAAAGTATGTAATCCTAAATATAAAAGAACTGCTGGGGAATGGGGGTGGAGGAGATGCAGAGCTCAGGACTGTCCCCAATCCCAGTCAATGTTCCCCATTCAGTCTCTTATTGCCTACCCTGCTGCTGATACCAAGTCAAATTTGAAATTGAGGCAGGAAAATAACTTTCCCTTTCCAGGTCAAGTCCTTTGTTTGCTTCCAGGTTGTTTTCTAGTGATGATGGTGATACTGAGTTAGTCTTGCCTGGCACAATGTGGCATGATTTGACCCAAACCAGGATATCCTGACACAATATAGTACCGAGGTAGGGATGTCATGTTACAATTGTACAAGACATTGGTGAGGCTACATTTAAAGTATTGGGTTCAGTTTTGGTCACCCTGTTATAGGAAAGTTATGGTGAAGCTGGAAAGGATGCAGAGAAGGTTTACGAGGATGTTGCCAGAACTCGAGGGCCTGAGCTACAGGGAGAGGTTGAGCAGGCTCTATTCCTTGGAGTGCAGGAGGCTGATTAGTAATCTTATTGAAGTGTGTAATATCATGAGAGAGATAGGGTAAATGCATAGTGTCTTTTACCCAGAGTAGGGGAATCAAGAACCACAGGACTTGGTTTAATAGGAACCTGAGGAGCAACTTCTATACACAAAGATTGGTAAGTATATAGAACGAGCTGCCAGAGGAGGTAGTTGAGGCAGATACAGTCACACCATTTAAAAATACATTGGGACTAGTGTAGATGAGGCATGTTGGTCAGTGTGGGCAAGTTGGACCGAAGAGTCGGTTTCCACTCTGTGATTCTAAGACTCTGTATGACTCCTTGTCTGATCTAAACCCAGCACGTGTGGATGGGTCCCAAATTTAACCATGAACTAAGAATGATTGTGATGTACTGACAGAGCTGAAGCAGCATTTTAAGTCAGTTGGTTTGGAACCGATTTTTTTAATTAGTTATATTGTTATGCTTCATAATTATATTAGTTATGTCATACAACCAGTTACTAGTGTGGTTAACAAAAAAAATTCACTTTTTTTTAAAATACAGGGGAGATTGTACTGGTTCAACAGCTCTTGCAATAAGCCCACCAAGAGCAGAAAACTTGAGTGGAAATGGCACAAAGAATGAAGAGGTGTGGTTCATTTGTGCAATTTTCTCAATGATCAAATTAGTGTCTGCTTCATATTGTGAGCTAACAAAAATTCCCTCGCATGCAGAATGAAAGCAATTACGTTTAATTGTAATTTTTTTTTTTTTTGCTTTAGGAAAATTATTCACCTCTCTGTTCTCCCCCTCTATTTGCCAACTGTTGTTTCTTATTGGTGTTTTTTGGCTTCTAAGAAATTTTAACATTTCTTTCCTGAGACTTTTTTAACAATAAATTATTTTATTTTGCTTGAGTATTCTTTCTCTTGCCCTCCCCTTCTCCCCACTCCTACATTCCTTCCTCTTGCTTCACAATTTATAACTCTTCAATCCATCTGCCTCCTGCTTTTAACTCTGTTCCAATCATCGAGTTATCAAAAATAAATGCTCACCTGTGTCCACCTGTCCTGCCTCTCTCTGTCACCTATTACCTGCCTCTCTCTTCCAGCTTTCTTCCCCCCACCCCACAATCATTCTTGACGAAGGATCCCTACCCGAATCGTCACCTATCCATGTTCTCGAGAGATGCCACCTGACCTGCTAAGATACTCCAGCGTTGGACTCCATTTTCTGCCTTTTTTTAAAACTGAATTTCCCCTTGAGTTACATAGGTCAACTTTATATTTTACCAATTTTGACTTTGGAATTCTCTAAGTATGCTTACTACCTTGCATGTTCCTTGCTGATTAAAAAAAATCCACATCGTGAGCTTTTCCTCGACCAAATAGCTCAGTTTGATGGCTTTCTGAAAGAATTAAGCTGTCTGAGAGAATAGAAGCCTTCCCACTGTTCATGACCATGTAAACCCCACTCAAAATACTCATCTGTCCAGGAATAGTGAAGCACATGTATGTTAGCGAATTGTTGAGTACTTTCTCTATAAGCAAGTTTATTTCCTACTTCCTCATCTACTGCATTTGGTAAGCCTGATGTGGCTTCCTTTATATCGCTGAGACCAAGCATGAAGTAGGTGAATGTTCACCAAACATTTTTGCTTGGTCCGCCAAGGCCTGCTGGATCTGCATGTTGCATCTAGTGTATTCCATTTTAACTCCTGTTCCCATTCCAATACTGACATTTCGGTCCTGGGCCTCCTCCATTACCAGAGTGAGGCCACATACAAACTGGGGGAATAGCACCTTATATTCTGCTTGGGTAGCTTACAACCAAACGGTATGAACATTGAATTCTCCAGCTTTATGTAGTTTCCACCCCTGCTCTTTTTTTCCTCCCCCCTCTCTTCCCTGTGCTCCAACTGGATGCACATCTATTTCTCTCGATAACCCGCCCTCCCTTTCCCCTTCCACCTCCATCCCTTCCTTTGGTACTCCAGCACTTTGTGGTTTTTGCTGAAGATTTCAGTATCCTCAGCTCCTGGTCCTTCAGTTTCTGGTCTTGTGTATATGTGTGAGATATTCTTGAGTAGGTTGAGAGTGAGCTTAATATGAAAGTGGTGCTCGTTGTTTGGATTTCTATGTACCTTGAACATCTAATTAATCATGAAGAAACCTTGATTTATCTAACTGTGAAATCAAAACTTACTCATCCAAGAAGCAGTCAAAACCTTACAGTGTCACTAATTTTCAAATACATACATCTTGTACTTTAATTAATCTGGTGTAAAATTGTGTTTTATATATTATGTGTAGATTGTTTATTTTTAAAGCTTTAATGTGAATTTGTGTTTTTATTGCACGAATAGGAAGATAGATCCAAAAAGCAATTTATTGCCATTAATACTCTTGAAGATACTCAAGCCATAAGAGCTGTAGCATTCCATCCAAGTGGAACACTCTATGCAGTTGGTTCCAATACCAAAACCTTGCGAGTTTGTGCATACCCTGATGTTATTGACCCAAGGTAACATAATTAATCTTGTGATTTTGTTTTATTTCTGATCAACTGTTGCTGTCAATGACTTGACATACTGCCATACTCCATGTCCCATTCACTCAAGCTTTTTTACAATCTAATTACATTATTTTTTTTAACTGAATTTTGAGCTTTAAGATTTGTTTTGTGAGGCAATCACCAATTCAATTTTTATATACTGGGCTTTATTTACCTATTAGCAAAATTATC
The DNA here is from genome assembly GCF_053455715.1 of Rhinoraja longicauda. Taxonomy (NCBI): domain Eukaryota; kingdom Metazoa; phylum Chordata; class Chondrichthyes; order Rajiformes; family Arhynchobatidae; genus Rhinoraja; species Rhinoraja longicauda. The sequence goes on along the minus strand of NC_135963.1, from coordinate 59,042,939 downwards.
TACATATAAATACTATTTAGTGTATTCCAATTTCCCTGGTTGTTAAACATCATTTTTAGCCTATTATATATTATATATATCTTGCCAGTGATTGGCGTAATAGAACTAAGTTACAAAATTTAAATGTGAAGTAATGAAGCCAATTCGTTTTTTTATGGGACAGAATTGTTATGTTAGTATCTGTCACATAATCATGTTTTTAAAACCATCTCCTACTTTTATCCCCATGAATGTTCCCACCTTTTGTAGTGCATACAGTTCACCAGAGCAACCTGTAGTTAAGTTTAAAAGGAACAAGCACCACAAAGGATCGATTTATTGTGTGGCTTGGAGTAAGTGTGGACAACTGTTAGCAACTGGATCAAATGACAAATATGTAAAAGTGCTGCCATTTAGTGCAGAGACCTGCAATGCTACAGGTACGTTGGAGTGCAATTTTGTGTGATTGATATAGTTTTTTAGATTGGGAATGAAAATACTCTTGACTAAATATATCCTTTCATGTTAACAAGGTTTAATTTGATATTTGAGTTCATTGCTAATTTTAAAAATTAAAAGTCAATGTTTTAATGGGCAAAATATACAAGAATCTGCAACCAAATTGAAATAACAAAGACATACTGGAACAAAGAATTACAGTATGTCTTTACAGATGCTGGTTTACAAAAAGGAATAGGTGATGTTTCGGCACGAGACCCTTCTTCAGACCTTCTAAGCATCCCTAGACAACTCGGATTGGTGACGTTTCAGGTCAGGATCATTCCGCTTTGTGCCTTTTGTTCAACAAAGACAAATATTTGACTTCCTTTTGCTTATATTCCAAGATAAACCATAATATGGACTGTGGATCTTTCTGCAAAGATGGGAAATTGTCTCTGAGACATATGAAGCATTGGCAAAAGTCTCAGAGCTGTTTTACTTTAGTTTTAACATCAGCAGTCATATCAGAATCAGAATAACCTTTATAGTCATCCAAAAAACATGTCTTTTGGACGAAATTCCGTTACCCACAGTCCAACAATAAGAAGCAATAAAAATAAAGCAATAACACACACAATCACAAAACCAACACAAAACAAAAAAAAACATCCATCACAGTGAGTCTCCTCCAGTCACCTCTTCACTGTGATGGAAGGCCAGAATGTCTTTTCTCTTCCCTGCCGTCTTCTCCCGCGATCAGGCTGTTGAAGTTGCCACGTCAGGGCGGTCAGGGCTCTCGACATTGAAGCCCCCGCCGGGCGGAGAAAATCCCGTGGCCTATTCCAGGCCGCGCCGGACGGTGAAAGGTCTGCAGCGGGCCGACCCAAGCCCCGCGATTCGTAGTAAATGCGGATTGAAACACATCCAAAATCCACAATAGACAATAGGTCAAGCCAGCACCGCCATTCAATGTGTTCATGGCTGATCATTCTCAATCAGTACCCTGTTCCTGCCTTCTCCCTATACCCCATGACTCCGCTATCCTTAAGAGCTCTATCCAGCTCTCTCTTGAATGCATTCAGAGAATTGGCCTCCACTGCCTTCAGAGGCAGTGAATTCCACAGATTCACAACTCTCTGACTGAAAAAGTTTTTCCTCATATAACATATAACAAACATATAACAACTACAGCATGGAAACAGGCCTGTCCGGCCCTACCAGTCCACGCCGACCATTCTCCCTGACCTAGTCTCATCTACCTGCACTCAGACCATAACCCTCCAATCCCCTCCTATCCATATACCTATCCAATTTACTCTTAAATAATAAAATCGAGCCAGCCTCCACCACTTCCACCGGAAGCCCATTCCATACAGCCACAACCCTCTGAGTAAAGAAGTTCCCCCTCATGTTACCCCTAAACCTTTGTCCCTCAATTCTGAAGCTATGTCCCCTTGTTGGAATCTTCCCCACTCTCAAAGGGAAAAGCCTACCCACGTCAACTCTGTCCGTCCCTCTCAAAATTTTAAAAACCTCTATCAAGTCCCCCCTCAACCTTCTACGCTCCAAAGAATAAAGACCCAACCTGTTCAACCTCTCTCTGTAGCCTAAGTGCTGAATGGCCTACCCCTTATTCTTAAACTGTGGCCCCTTGATCTGGACTCCCCCAACATTGGGAACATGTTTCCTGCCTCTAACGTGTCCAACCCCTTAATAATCTTATACAACTCAAGTGTTTTATTGTCAAATGTACAATTAAATTCTTACTTGCGGTAGCACAACAGGTTTGTAAAAGGTACTCAATAAACAAAGAAAAAGAGAAGCTCAATAAATTTTAAAAACGATATTGTGTCAAACAGAATAAAACCTGAAGTCCCTGGTGAAACCAAGACAGATTGTATTTGGAGTTTGTAGTATTCAACAGCTTGACGGCTGTTGGGTAGAAGCTGTTCCTGAACGCGGACGTTAGTTTTCAGACTTTTCTATATCCCTGAAGGCAGGAGTGAGGCCAGGGTGGTGATTCCCGGTTGATGCTAGCTGCCTTTTTAAGACAGCATCTGTAGATCCCTTCGATGGTGGGGAGGTCAGTATCCATGATGGACCACAGCTTTAGCACATCATGTCATGCACTACTTTCAAATGTCGGATCATATGTGTTCATGAGTCTGGAGTGTGCCCTGACCTTTAATTGATCATAGGTTGTGATAGCAAAATTATGCTCCCCATGATAATTGCCTCCCTTTAAATTGGATTCTGCAATATAAGAATGACAGTTATGAGATTTTCCATTGAGGGAATAATCAACTTGCAGTCTCACTAATCTTGAATCGTTTGAGCGTTTGAGGCCCTCTGAGGGGGCGCTGTGAACTGTTTATGTATGTGCTGTTATGTTTGTGTGCCATTGTATGTTCGTTTCTTAGTACCTGAACTGATGTACAGCACTTTGGTCAACGTGGGTTGTTTTTAAATGTGCTATACAAATAAAATTGACTTGACTTGAATCACTCTGGAAGAATACCTGGATTTCTAATTTCTGTGAGTGTAGTCAAAGTGCTCATTCCAGTTAATTTACTATTATATTTTGACATGGAGGTTGTAGCAAATTGCAAAAATAAAGCTAGTAAATCTATCAGAAAATGCAAGATACACATGCGAGATATAGCGGAGCAATATCTATGGAAAGGGAGTATATTTCAGACTGAAGACCCTTTATTTTAATAAATCACAACGTTGTGCCTTTATTGCTAGAGTTGGTTAAAAATCTAAACTGTCGTATGTTTTCTCCACAGGTCCCGACTTGGAGTTCAGCATGCATGATGGTACAATCCGTGATCTTGCTTTTATGGAGGGCCCAGAAAGTGGAGGGGCAATCTTAATCAGTGCCGGTGCTGGAGATTGTAATATTTACACGACAGATTGTCAGAGGGGCCAGGGATTGCACGCACTCAGTGGACACACTGGTATGAAATAAACTGAAAAAATCCATCTTGATATTGCCTTCATAGCTCGAAAGCATGTGCAGAGAATAATGGAAAAGGTGTCATTTATAATGGCATAGTTGATAAGTGTACATATATCGCAATGGTTGATGCATTAATGTACCAGATCTAGTGGAGCATCTCGGTCAGCATAGGCTGGCAGACCTGAAGAGACCTGTTTCCTTGCTGTGTGATTCTACGACTCTGTAACTCGTGTACCCACTGGTCCTGTACTCCAAGCTTTTAGGATTCTAGGATTCAAACCATCTGGGCCAGGGTGCTTGTCAGCCTTTGGCCTTATTAATTTGTAAATGTAGGCCTAAGTAGGGTGAAGGATTAGTTTAAATAAGATCATTCAAAAGGGATTTGGATAAGTGCTTCTAAAGAAAAGATTAAGTGGATGAATGGGACTGCTGTTTGAACGAGCTCTACAGGCTCATCAGGCCAGCAGCTTTGAGAATGATGAATATCTGTATTTATTGTGATTTTAGGTCATATTCTTGCACTTTATACTTGGGGAGGATGGATGATTGCTTCTGGCTCACAAGACAAGACTGTAAGATTCTGGGATTTGAGAGTGCCGAGTTGTGTTCGTGTTGTTGGGACAGCATTTCATGGATCAGGTAAATGTATTTCTGCTATTTTGTTCATTTCCTTTCAAGTGTCATTTGATAATGTAAACCAATTATCGTAGTGTCTGCTGCTCAGTATGTAGCAGAATAGAAAGGTTCAAATTCTACTTAGTTTACTTTATTCAAGTCAAGTCAAGTCAAGTTTATTTGTCACATACATATACAAGATGTGCAGTGAAATGAAAGTGCCAACGCCTGCGGGTTGTGCTAAACTACAAAACAGAATAGAAAAAAAAAATCTGACACAAAAAATAAATTAATACAGTAAATTAAATTAATCCCTGGTGATATGAGAGTTAACAGTCCTGATGGCCTGTGGGAAGAAACTCCTTCTCATCCTCTCTGTTTTCACAGCGTGACAGCGGAGGCGTTTGCCTGACCGTAGCAGCTGGGACAGTCCGTTGCTGGGGTGGTAGGGGTCCCCCATAATGTTGCTGGCTCTGGATCTGCACCTCCTGATGTATAGGTCCTGCGGGGGGCGAGTGTAGTTCCCATAGTGCGTTCAGCCGAACGCACTACTCTCCGCAGAGCCTTCCTGTCCTGGGCAGAGCTGTTCCCAAACAGATTTACCGGTAGGGTGAAAAGCTTTTTTTGTTCCATGCTATCCAGTCAGCAAAAACACTATTTTGAAGAGGAAATTTGTGCTAAAAATATGTCTGTGATCATCTGAAAGATGCAGTTTCAAATGTAATGTTTTTACTGAGCGATTTAATGTGGTACTGTCAAGGGTGCAGAAGATTGTAGTTTTGGATGAAGTCTGGAGAATTAATAAATACTCTTACAAGTTGCAATAACATTTGAAGGGACAGGGTGATTGTGTTATTAACACAGAGACCTATATGAAACACATTCCTGCAATGAACTCTTAATGTTCGCTGTGTTCCAACAAGCAAAAACCAATCATAGTAAAAGCACGGTGGTGCAGAGGTAAAGTTGCTGCCTTACAGCGAATGCAGCGCTGGAGACTCGGGTTCGATCCCGACTACGGGTGCTGTCTGAACGGGGTTTGTACGTTCTCCTCGTGACCTGCATGGGTTTCCTCCGAGATCTTCGGTTTTCTCCCACACTCCAAAGACGAACAGGTATGTAGGTTAATTGGCTTGATAAATGTAAAAATTGTCCCTAGTGGGTGTAGGATAGTGTTAATGTGCGGGGATCGCTGGTCGGCGAGGACCCGTTGGGCCGAAGGGCCTGTTTCCCCTCTGTATCTCGAAACTAAATTAAACTATAAGGTGAATCATAAACTACAATGGTTGACTTTGGTTGTTCTCAGACAGAATAAGCAATGTTATTCCATAAACATTGACAAGGCACATGCTCTGATTTTACCACTTTGGTTACCTGTGTTAATTTTTATCAATTTCTTTACATGTACTCACATAAAACATGACCATTGCCTGAATGGTTTTTTAATTTGTTGATTTGGTTTAGTTTTAGTTTAGAGATGCAGCTCGGGAACATGCCCTTCGGCCCACTGAGACCAACGATCCCTGCGCATTAACACTACCCTACACACACGAGAGACAATTTCCACATACACCAAGCCAATTGATTTACAAACCTGTACGTCTTTGGAATGTGGGAGGAAACCGAAGATCTCAGATAACCCATGCAGGTCACAGGGAGAACGTACAAAGTCCATTCAGACAGCACCCGTAGTCAGGATGGAACAAGCACTGTACGGCATCAACTCTACCACTGCTCCATTGTGCCGCCTATATCATAAAAGTTATTTTACTACTTTATTTTTAGAAAATAGAAATAAATAGCCCCTTAAAATTATATTTATATTATAAATAACAGAAAAATATAGCATAAAGAACTCATTTCTGGTCTTCTAAAGATGCTATATTAACCCAGGAATGAAGTATGACTAATATTGTGTGCTCTGCTTTTAGATAAACTTTGATAATCCCATATCAATGCTTAGTAAATAATCCTTGAACATATTCAGTCAATTATAGCCACTTTCATTTGGTGAATATCCATTTTTTATATGTGCTTCTTGTTGAATGTACTTGATAACACTAACACAAAGTCCACCTGCTGGCTTTTAAAATGTGGAAAATGACAGTGTATCATTGTGTTGCTTCCATTATCCAGGCAGTGCTGTTGCTTCTGTAGCTGTAGACCCAAGTGGACGACTTCTAGCTACAGGCCAGGAGGATTCCAGCTGCATGCTGTACGATATTCGAGGAGGGAGAATGGTACAAATTTACCAGCCGCATAGCAGTGATGTACGTTCAGTGAGGTTCTCTCCAGGAGCTTACTACCTACTTACTGGATCTTATGACACCACTGTTAAAGTCACAGATTTGCGAGGTAAATCCTGTTAACTGTAGATTTGGATTGTCACTTTCACTCATTTCTTTGGAATATCAGTCAAGCTTTCTATGTTTTTTGTGTTGCCTCTACTAAAGGTAACAATTTCTGTTTTTTAGTATATTTCAATGGTAGGGAGCAGCCTGCATCCATCATTTAATCTTGATGCCATCCTTGATCAGTGAGGTTTTCCATTGAGAATTGTTCAAGCACAATTTAGCTCAGCATGCATGGTTGCTCAGATTGAGTGTGAACCTTTCATTCATTTGTTCTTTGTACCTCTTCATATCTGTAATTTCCCTCTCCCCTGACTCTCGGTCTGAAGACGTCTCGACCCGAAACTCTACCTATTCCTTTTCTCCAGGGATGCTGCCAGACCTGCTGAGTTCTCCAGCATTTTGTGTCTATCTTACTAGACAACAAGGTTGACTATCTTTAACCTGGTTGATATGGCTAATACAAACTTCAAACCGATCGAAATAGACACAAAATGCTGGAGTAACTCAGCGGGACAGGCAGCATCTCTGGAGAGAAGGAATGGGTGATGTTTCAGGTTCAAACCGATCTGGTACTTTGCGAGCCAATGTGGTGTGTTAGCCCACTAAATTATTTGAGGATGTCAAGAGGATTTAATTATCACGTGTACTGATAATGGAACAATGAGCTGCAATATTCTATCACTCGGGATAAAAATTAATTTATTTTTGTTTTCAAAATTGGCCATGTTATTTTAGCATACCAATGAAACTGAAGAATAAATCTATGTATCTTGCAGCAATATTGCACTTTAATGGAAATCTAAAAACAAGGTCATTTTACAATTGGGTGTGCATTTTTGAAAAACCATGATTTTGTGCATTAAATATTTGTATTTTCTGCAGTTATAGACTTGGGTAACATTTAATTATTTGTCAACAGGAGATCTAATAAAGCCACTTCCTACAACAGTAATATCTGAGCATAAGGACAAAGTAATCCAGTGCAGATGGCACCCCGAAGATCTGTCTTTCTTATCTTCATCTGCTGACAGGACGGTAACCCTCTGGACTTACAATAGTAGTTGACTAATTGATGCCAATGCAAACAAAGCACAATTGTAACTGTAATTTGGCAATCATAGATTGATCACTATGTAACTGATCAGTCGAAACATATGAGACAACACAGATCAATATGTGCTATTGTTGAATTTAAATGGAACTGTTATGTTTGTATTATGCTGTGCTTAAGTCTTCCCTGTGTGATCATGCTGTCAGTGAGGTCTGACACCAAATGTACACAATGACTGAATCAAGTGAGGCAAATGTTCATTTAGTACTTATGACATGTTGATGGCACCAGTGACTAATGTAAAAAGTTGCCTGAGTATTTTATTGCTTGTACATTTATTTGTACAAGTAATTATTGCTTGTACATTTTTTAATTTTGCATAAATTGACAACTAATCACTTAAACATTAATTTGTTGTTCTGATGCAAGAACTGCTAAAATTCATAAATTCTGATAACATTAAAGTACATGCATAACATTTTCGACATGATTACTATTGGCATTAGCATGGCATTTACATTGTGTGTCTACTTGTATGGATGTGTGTATACGTGGGATAATAGTATCGTACGTGTCCATGAAAGATAATGCTTGTGTTGTGGTTAGTATTAAATAAGTACATTTTATTTTTTTGTTTATATGTAATGCTTTATTATATTTTCTATTGTACAGTTTAATATAAATACTCAAACATTGGGTTTATTAATATTTAACTTGTGTATTTGCATTTTGGTTACAAGGAGCTCGATGTCACAGCAGTAATGTAGTGTTAAAGTTACTGGACTAGTATTCAAAAACCTGGACTATTTAACTAGAGACACCAATTTTAATTCCACTGCAGTAGTTGGGAATTTAAATTTGAATAATTAATTAGATCTGGAATAAAAAGCCAGTGTCAGCGAAAGGAGGCATGAAACTACTGAATTGTTGTAAAAGCTAATCGAGTTCATTGATGTCGTTCAGGGAAGGAGCTCTGCCACGTTTGCCTGGTCTGGTTAAAGACTTGACTCCAGACCCACCTGTGGTGTTGACTCTGACATGCCTTCTCAATTTAGGGTAATTAGAGATGTACGCAATGACTAAAAATCTCACTTCTTTTTGTCTTAACCCTTTCAATTAAAATTGTATTGAGAATTATGAAGTGTGATAGTGCAGTGTTCTCAATAAAATATTTGATGAAGAATCATCAAAGCTTCCAGTTTCAGTGTGCACCAATGGCTGTTTCAATATAGCTTCACTTGATTGATATGTTTTTCTGTGCAAAGATGGCAATATTGCAATTTTCCCTGTACCTGTGGCAGTCTCCAAGCTCAATTTTTTATCTTTGTTTTCTATACAAGCCTCTCGTTTGTCAGATGCATCTCAGCAACACTGCACTCCTTCGCATGACTCTGCATCACAGTGGAAGAGCAATCACACTTTGTTCTTGAATGTCCTTTCTCTGGACAAAGTTTATCCTCTGACCAATAAAAAAACAAATTATGACATTTGTTTTTGTTTTATGGAGTTTGAGTTACTTTCATCAAAACCCATTTTGGCTCATTATCACTGCAATTCTGCTAATAATAGGCAGTTACTTGGCTCAGTCAAAATCCTGTCAACTTCAGTGCAGCCATTCCATCTTATTGAAATCTTTGGAAATGGGTGTTGGTATCTGGAGCTAGTGGGATCTTGGTATTTCGGTGAGCTAAATATTGTGCAGGAAGGAACTGCAGATGCTGGTATAAACTGAAGATAGACACAAACGTTGGAATAACTCAGCAGGGCAGACAACATCTGTGGAGAAAAGGAATTGGTGACGTTTCAGGTGAGTCTGAAGAAGGGTCTCAACCCGAAACGCCACCTATTCCTTTTCTTCAGAGATGCCGTCTGACCCGTTGAGCTAAATATTGTTCCATGCAGGGGTAAAATGTCACATCTGATCCCGATACATCTATGCAAATAAGAGGTCTCATTTATTGAAAGATCCATGTAATTGGCAATTCATTGGCTGGTACCATTTCTGATTGTGTACAGCCACCCTATGCTCCATTACAAGATATTTCCTGGTCATAACGTTGCTGGTTGCCAGTTCTGGGCAGAATTAAATCTGGTACAATGTACAGTGCCCACCATAATGTTTGGGACAAAGACCCATCATTTATTGATTTGCCTCTACTCCACAATTTGAGATTCACAGCTTCATGGCTTCACAGTGTTTATAATTGCTCAGGTGTGTTTAAATGCCGCCTTAATGCAGGTATAAGAGAGCTCTCAGCACCTAGTCTTTCCATCACCTTTGGAAACTTTTATTGCTGTTTATCAACATGAGGACCAAAGTTGTGCCAATGAAAGTCAAAGAAGCCATTATGAGACTGAGAAACAAGAATAAAACTGTTAGACACATCAGCCAAACCTTAGGCTTACCCAAATCAACTGTTTGGAACGTCATTAAGAAGAAAGAGTGCACTGGTAAGCTTACTAATCGCAAAGAGACTGGCAGGCCAAGGAAGACCTCCACAGCTGATGATAGAAGAATTCTTTCTATAATAAAGAAAAATCCCCAAACACCTGTCCGACAGATCAGAAACACTCTTCAGAAGTCAGGTGTGGATTTGTCAATGACCACTGTCTGTGGAAGGCTTCATGAACAAAATTACATTATGGTGCCCCGAAATGGAGGTACTATGTATAAACCGTGCTGTAATATGTACATGGTGAAAACAAAATGTATAAAAATACCCACTATTAAAATCTTACAATGCGCACTTTAACCACATGTGATTTTTTTCTATTACAAATCTCAAATTGTGGAATACAGAGGCATATAAATAAATGATGGGTCTTTGTCCCAAACATTATGGAGGGCACAGTAACTTAGAGAGCGAGCTGAGGTAAAGAAAAGGTATGAAAAGGTACAGAACAAATCAGAGTTGACACTGATGACTCAGGAAAGGTGGAGCCCACAATGGTTCATTGTTGGCTGTGTATGAGGTAATAACAGAGGGGAACATACATTGAAACTAGCAGGACGATTAGGGTAGGGGAGGGACGGAGATAGAGGGAATGCAAGAGTTACTTGAAATTAGAAAAATCAATACTCATACCGCTGGGTTGTAAGCTGCCCAAGTGAAATATGAGGTGCTGTTCCTCCAATTTGCACATGGTCTCGCTATGACTAGGCCCAGGACAGACAGGTCGCTATGGGACGGGGAAGGGGATTGAAAATGTTTGGCAAATACCTGGGATAAGGCAATTCTAGATTTAATGTTGTACAATGAACCAGAGAACTTGAAGTAAAGGAACTACTAGGAGTTAGTGACCACAATATGATAAGATACAATTTGAAAGGGAGAAGGTGAAATCGGATGTGTCGGTATTACAGCTGAGCAAAGGGGAATCCTGAAGCATGAGGGAGGAGCTGGCAAAGTTTGACTGGAATGTAGGAATGACGGTAGAGCAGCAATGGCAGGTGTTTCTGCGGATGATTCGGAATTTGCAGGAACATTTCATTCCAAAGAGGAAGATTCCATGGGGAGAATAAGACGACCATGGCCGACAAGGGAGGTCAAGGGCAACAGAAAAGCAGAAGAGAAGGCATATAACATTGCAAAGATTAATGGGAAGCTAGAGGATCGGGATGTTTTTAAAAAGCAGCAAAAGGTAACTAAAAGGACAATACGGAGAGAAACGATGAAGTATGAATGTAAGATAGCCAATAATATAAAAGAGGATAGCAAGAGTTTCCACGGATTATATAAAGAGTAAAAAAGAGGCACGAGTGGGCATTGGGCGGCTGGAAAATGATGCAGGAGATGTAAGGGGAAATCAAGAATTGAATAACTTTTTTGCATCAGTCTTCACAGTGGAAGACACCAGCAGTGTGCCTGCAATCCACGAGAGTCAGGGGGTAGAAGTTAGTGGAGTTGCAATTACTAAGGAGAAGGTGATAGGAAAATAATAAGAATAAAGGTGTTGATTATTTTCTAAATGGAGAATCCAGAAATCGGAGATGCAAAGGGACTTGGGAGTGCTAAAAAGTTAATAGTAAGGACTATTATATCACTTGATATAAAAGTTTATATCAAGAGGACTAGTATACAAAAACAGATGCAATGCTGAGGCCCGATAAGGCGCTGGTCAGGCCGCATTTGGAGTACTGTGAGGAAATTTGGGCCCCATATCTGAGGAAGGATGTGCAAGCTCTGTAGAGGGTCCAGAGGAGGTTTACAAAAATGATTCCAGCAATGAGTAGGTTAGCATGTGATGAGCGTTTGACAGCACTGGGCCTCTACTCGCTGTAGTTTACAGGGAACCTCATTGAAACTTACAGAATAATGAAAGGCATAGAGTGGATGTGGAGAGGATGTTTCCACTGGTGGGAGAATCGAAGAGCAGAGGACACAGCCTCAGAATTAAAGGGTGCTCTTTTAAAAAGGTGAGGATCTTCTTTAGTCAGAGGGTCAATCTGTGGAACTCATTGCCATAGAGGGCTGTGGAGGCCAAGTCAGTGGATATTTTCAAGGCAGAGATAGATAAGTTCTTGATTAGAACGGTTTGTGTGGAGAAGGCAGGAAAATGGGATTAGGTGGCAGAGATCAGCCATGATTGAATGTCAGAGTAGACTCGATGGGCCGAATGGCCTAATTCTACTCCTATAACTTGTGAAATAGGAGATCGAAGGCAAAGGCAGAAAGGTTCTCAAAACGATCTGCGCCTGGTCTCGTCAACATATAGAGGTCCACACTGAGAACAACGGATACAGATGAGGTTGGAGGAGGTGCATGTGAACCTCTGCTTCACCTGAAAGGACTGTCGGGGGCCCTAGATGGAGTTGAGGGAGGAGCTATAGGTGTTGCATCTCCTGCAGGGAAGGTACCCAGGGAGGGGTGGTTTGGGTGGGAAGGGATGAGTGACCCAGGGAGATAAGGAGGGAACGGTCTCTGTGGAGATGGGATTATATGATTGGTGGGAACCCATTGGAAGTGGCGAAAATTTTGGAGGATTATGTGCTGTATGCAATGGTTGATGAGGCGAAAGGTGAGGACAAGAGGGACTCTATCCCTGTTGTGATTGAGGGGAGGTGGAGCTACGGGGCCCTTGTGAGGGCCTCATCAGAGGGTAACCCATGTTACCAGGGTCTGACTTGGTGGATGGGTTCTCTTTTTCAGCCTTTGCTGGGAAGGTCATGTCAGAAGGCACCAGAAATCCAAACTGGAGTGAATGAAGCCATTGCCTTCAGGAGGAGGTAGTCCATTGGAATTAAGAACACTTAAAATCCAAAACCCCTTGCAGTTGGAGAGATCATATATTAACAAAACTAGTAGATGAATTAAATGTGTAGCTCTTGACTATAGGTAAATATCTGCTTATGGTATGTAGTTTTCATTTATGTGACTCCAACTACTACAGGAGAAAGCAATATAGAAGATGGTGTGTAAGCAAGCAACGCCAATTAAACTACAAAACAGCACATTTTTGATGTGGGAAGAACCTAAAGCACGCAGAGAAAACCTGCCTGTTCGCAAGGAGAATGTGTCCATTCCAGCAACAGCAGATGTGTCCATTCCAGCAACAGCAGAGGTCAGGAATGAACAATAAGATATTGCCTGACCCGAGTCCAGAATTTTTCCGTTTATATTTCCGATTTTCAGCATCTGCTAATTTTTCACGTTTTCGATAAACAAAGATTGCTGGACAATGAGGCTGCTCCCCTGAGCTGCCTGGCTAAGTGACCGTACAGAGGAACCTAGTGGTGACAGCATGAATAGCAAAAGGTATTGCTGCAGGGGAGGGGTTGGGTTGTAAAGTGGAAAAGGTGAATCAAATCTTTGTGCGAGAAGGGAGAAATACAAGGTTTTAAATAAAATAAAACATAAAATAAAAATTAAGAAATAAAAGGGAGAAATACATTGCACGATGATTAAGTTCAGTTTTCAACTCTGTTTTTTCCAGACTCATATCACCAGGGACTAATTTAATTTACTGTATTAATTTAATTTTGTGTTAAATTTTTTTTTTTCTATTCTGTTTTGTAGTTTAGCACAATCCGCAGGCGTTGCCACTTTCATTTCACTGCACATCTTGTATATGTATGTGACAAATAAACTTGACTTCAAAACTAGATTCAGCATTCCCAGACAAGCAGCCACTCCAGCCCAGAAGTTTGCATTTCATTAACATTTCTCTGCAATTTCACATTTGTTCGTAGAACATGGAAACATTGAACATAGAAAAATGCAGCACAGCAACAATGTCTGTGCTGAACATGAAGCCATGACAAACTCATCTGCTTCCATATGATCCATATTCCTCCATTCCCTGCATATCCATGTGCCTATCTAAAAGCCTCTTAAATACATCTATCATATTTGGGCGGCACAGTGGCGCAGAGGTAGAGTTGCTGCCTTACAGCGAATGCAGCGCCGGAGACTCAGGTTCGACCCCGACTACAGGTGCTGTCTGTACAGAGTTTGTACTTTCTCCCCGTGACCTGCCTGGGTTTTCTCCGAGATCTTCGGTTTCCTCCCACACTCCAAAGACGTACAGGTATGTAGGTTAATTGGCTTGGTAAATGTAAAAATTGTCCCTAGTGGGTATAGGATAGTGTTGATGTGCGGGGATCGCTGGTCGGCGTGGACCCGGTGGGCTGAATGGGCCTGTTTCCGCGCTGTATCTCTAAACTAAACTAAACTAAATATCCGGCTCCACTACCACCCCTGACAGGACATTTCAGGCATCCATAACCCTCTGAGTCTGAGGAGGGTCTCGACCCGAAAAGTCACCCATTCCTTCTCTCGAGATGCTGCCAGACCCTCTGAGTTTCTCCAGCATTTTGTGGCAGACCTCTGTGTGTGTTTAAAAACAAACATCTCCACACATCTTCAAACTTTGCTCCTCATCTTAAAGCTATGCTCCTTAGTTTCATAAGTGATAGGATAAGAATTATGCCATTCGGCCCATCAAGTCTACTCTGCCAGTCAATCATAGCTGATCTATCTCTCCCTCTCAGCCCCATTCTCTTGCCTTCTCTCCATAACCCCAACACCCGTACTCATTCATTTTTTTAACTTTTCTCAGACATTGAAACTTTAATAGTTTCTCTCTTCTCAATTGCTGCCTGACCCAAGTACAGGTGATCCCTGGGTATTGGTCAATACCTGACTAGTGCACAGTCAGTACACACAGTTGGTCGGGGTGATTGAGTGAAATGCCCAGGTTCAACCACATGGTGCCTCTGGTTGGCCTGTGTACCCTTCCACCTGTATGTACCCCTCCCTCTGGCTTCACATTTTACTTCTTATCTGACATCCTTTTGTCTCCTTTTCATTTCCAGCCTTTGTCACTTATTTCAACCACCTGCCAACCACTTACCCCTCACCCGTATCCACCCATCACTTGCCAAGCTTCAGCTTGACCTGCCGAGTTCCCCCATCATTTTGTGCTTTGCTCAAGATTCCAGCAACTGCAGTTCCTTTTAATTTAATATATTCAGGAACAGATCATTGTTCGTGTCCCGGGGAGAACCTGGGTTTCTGGCATTCTTGGTTCAATTTCAGTTTTCCGGTATCTGTATTTTGCTTTAGAAGCTAACAGAGGTCTCTCCTGGGGACGGACTGGGGACAGGTTCAGGGGATTATCGCATGCATTCCTTTGTTTTCCTTTCTCTGATACCTCTCTCTCTTTACTTGATCTCTGTCTCCATCACAGGGAACGGACTATCGATTGGCCTCTACGACTAACCTACCAACTCCCAAAGTTATCTGGGTGACACCTCCCACCATGCCTCTTGCTAAGACCCTATACCATACTCTCATTGTTCTACATTTTTGCCAAATGAAGCTTTCCATACCTCCTTGTTCTTTAGTTCTGAGCTCCGTAGTTTTGCTCTTGTTCACCTCACCCCCCCCCCCCCCCCCCCCCCCCAATCGTGTGTGGGGAGGGCGCTGGAGTCACAGTGGGCTGGGCAGCGTTCCTGGAGAGAAGGAATGGGTGACCCTTCTTAAGGTCAAAAGTGATAGAAGCAGAATTAGGCCCATCAAGTCTACTCTGCTATTGAATCATGGCTGATCTATCTCTCCCTCCTAACCCCATTCTCCTGCCTTCCCACAATCCCTGAAACCCGTACTAAACTAGAATCTATCTATCTCTGCCATAGAAGATATCCATTGACGGCCTTCATAGCCTTCTGTGGCAATGGATTCCACAGATTCACCACCCTCTGACTAAATAAATTCCTCCTCATCTTCTTCCTTAAAGAAAGTGTTTTAATTCTAAAGCTGACCCGCAATTCGTTATGGCACTCGCAGAGTAATCAGTGTATGGTGATACAGTGTTGTGTGTGATACCATTAAAATACAGAATATATCTCATCCATCAATTCACATTTTTTTGTTATTTTCTTTTTAAATGTTTTCCCCCTGCTTAATTTCTGATTTTATTATTTCTTACTGTTTCTGCCCATTTCCCTCCCATCCTTCCTCCCCAGCCCCTCTTTTGTGCAGTTTCCCTTGCATTGATCAATTGATCACGCTGATCACACTGATCACGCTGATCACACTGATCAATTGATCAATTGGCCTGATACAGAGTGGATCTCTAGTGCAGATATTCAATCAAGTCAAGTCAAGTCAATTTATTTGTATAGCACATTTAAAAACAACCCACGTTGACCAAAGTGCTGCACATCTGACTAGGAAAAAAAGAAACATACAGTGGCAGGCAGCCAAACACAACGGCGCGGCCATCTGGCCATCTTGATCAGTAAGTAACACCCAAAGTTTAATGATCACGAAGTAGCAATTCCTCAAGAAATAGTTATAAATGTCAACTTAACCAAGAAGTTGAACAAAAATAATTGATTGCAAACATTTTACATACGAAGAAATCGCAGAGTTGTGAACACTGCCCAGTCTGGCACACAGTCTGCTTACTAAAATGGCGCCGACATGTACCCATGACCCACGGCGGTGTTTAGGGTCGAGTGGTCGCTCCTCGAGTGACGGTGGCGGTGACGGCGTTGGGCCTGACCGCGCGTCATCACGGCGCGACGCAGACCGTTACCCTCCACACGACGACGGGCTCCGTGGACGGTAAGTTAGTCCCGTGTATGCGCGACCGACCGAGAGAGGGCGACAGAGCGACAGCGACAGCACGACTCCCCTCCCCTCCCCTCCCCCTCCGGTGGCGCAGCTTACAGCCAAATGCAACGACGGCGATGGCGACAGCACGACAGCGCCCAGCGCACCCGTCCACTCCCCTCCCCCTCATATCATATATCTACAGCCGGAAACAGGCCTTTTCGGCCCTCCAAGTCCGTGCCGCCCAGTGATCCCCGTACATTAACACTATCCTACACCCCCACTAGGGACAATTTTTACATTTACCCAGCCAATTAACCTACATACCTGTACGTCTTTGGAGTGTGGGAGGAAACCGAAGATCTCGGAGAAAACCCACGCAGGTCACGGGGAGAACGTACAAAATCCTTACAGTGCAGCACCCGTAGTCAGGATCGAACCTGAGTCTCCGGCGCTGCATTCGCTGTAAAGCAGCAACTCTACCGCTGCGCTACCGTGCCCCCTCTCTTCCACCGGTGGCGCAGCATGGAGATATCATATCATATATATACAGCCGGAAACAGGCCTTTCGGCCCTCCAAGTCCGTGCCGCCCAGTGATCCTCGTACATTAACACTATCCTACACCCACTAGGGACAATTTTTCACATTTACCCAGCCAATTAACCTACATACCTGCCTTACAGCCAAACGCCTACACGCTAGTTACCCGGGCTCGATCCGAAAACGAAACTAAACCTGTGGGATTGACATTGGTTAGGCCGCATTTGGAGTATTGCGTGCAGTTGTGATCGCCCCACGACAGGAACAATGTGAAGGGTTGAGGAAGATGCCAGACTTAGGGGGGGATTAGCTGACAGGAGAGGCTGGACAAACTGCCTTCTGTAGCATGTCGGAGGTTGAGGGGAGATCCGATAACACACACTCTCCCTCTCCTCCATAACATTCCGGTTCCCAGGCCCACACTCCCTCAATGTTAAATTAATGGAGGAATAGACAGGGTAGACAGCCAGAACCTTTTTTCCCCAGGGTGGAAATGCCAAAGACTTTAAAATGAGAAGGGCAGAGTTTAAAGGAGATGTGCGTGGCAAGTTTTTTTACACAGATGCTGGTGAAAGGTACACATGGTGATGTTTAGGAGGCATTTAGATAGGAACAGAGATATGCCAGGAATAAAGGGATATGGATCATGTGCAGGCCGATGAGATAGATATGGATCATGTTCGGCACGGACATTGAGGGGCGAAGTGGCCTCTTCCTGTGCTGTCCAGTGCAATGTTCTATGTTCATAGACAATAGGTGCAGGAGTAGGCCATTCAGCCCTTCGAGCCAGCACCGCCACTCAATGTGATCATGGCTGATCATTCTCAATCAGTACCCCGTTCCTTCCTTCTCCCCGTGATAATAAACTGAAACCCCATGGTGACTGGTTTTAAACCATCAAAGACACGCCTCACTCCCATCCCATGTACGTGTACATTTAATTAAGCCTAGATTTTCAACAGGAATCTGAGTTGTGGTTTACTTCGTTGAAACAAGATGTCAGGTGCTTTTTAAAACTACGATTGTGACTTTGACACTCTTCAACTCCCCAAGCTGATTGCAGTTTGTGGGATCCAGAAAGGGAGAAAAGGGATGCCTTTCCCATCAGACCGTGAATCCTGCTATTCCTGCAGTTTGTTAACTTTCTGTACAGCAATGAAGCCCAATGCAGCGAACAAATACTCTTGTGGCCCACCTGAGGGTTGAGCTCCCCTGCTGATGAGGGAGTACTGTGCAAGTCATTGCCCTCGATATTGCCTTAGGATCTTCAGCCATGACCTAACTCCCACAGCATCTCATCAATGGACAAGAATGAAGCTAGTGCCTTCAAATTGGCTGTTTTCAGATAGAAACCAGGAAGTGCTGTGTTCACTCTGACTTGATGCTGCATTTTTGAATCTGCGTTGTCAGTGAAGCCTCTCTACAATGTATCTATCCCCCTACATCCAGAGTCGGTGGTTCCGGTTGGTGATACTTGATTTGACACTTTTCCTCTCGCCACATACGTTCCTTGAATTCCTAGGTAGTTCCAACATTTTCTGCTTTTGTTTCAAATTAATGGCATCTGCAGCTTTTGTATGTTTTTATTTCCAATATTGCTTCCACATTTTTAGTACCCATGCTTTTTTTTTGCTTTTGAGTTAAGTTTGTATATCAGCCTGTGTCAAACCCATTACGGGTTAGAAACACAGAAACATAGAAAATAGGTGCAGGAGTAGGCCATTCGGCCCTTCGAGCCTGCACCGCCATTCAATATGATCATGGCTGATCATCCAACTCAGTATCCTGTACCTGCCTTCTCTACATACCCCCTGATCCCTTTAGCCACAAGGGCCACATCTAACTCCCTCTTAAATATAGCCAATGAACTGGCCTCAACTACATTCTGTGGCAGAGAATTCCACAGACTCACCACTCTCTGTGTGAAGAAATGTTTTCTCATCTCGGTCCTAAAAGACTTCCCCCTTATCTTTAAGTTGTGACCCCTGGTTCTGGACTTCCCCAACATCGGGAACAATCTTCCCGCATCTAGCCTCTCCAACCCCTTAAGAATTTTATATGTTTCTATAAGATCCCCCCTCAGTCTTCTAAATTCTAGCGAGTACAAGGGTTGATTGTGTGTTATTCAATGGAATGGCGAAGCAAGATGCATTTGTGTAACACCTGGGACCCCTCATACCCTCAGCTGCTTCTTTGCAAGAAGCATGTTGCAGTTAAAAGAATCAGCCATTTTGGCTCATTTTTGTATTCTATAACAGAATGAATTTGCAGAGGTACGCCCGGTAATTTGTTCTTGCCTGTTCCATTCCTTAGATTTCAATCATGTCTGTGGTGTGGTTGATATTCCAAGTGCTGCTGGTGGTGAATGGGTTACAAGGTGAAGAGGACGAGTGGATTGATCCGACAGATATGGTCAATTATGATGCTGCAAGTGGCAGAATGAGAAGGCCACATCTGGTAATTACCTGTGCAAATTGTTAACTTATGTTAATAGATGTAAGATTCGGCACTTTTCCAAATTTCTGTGTTTAAATGTGAATGTCAATTGCTACATTCAGAATTTGGAGTTCTGTTCAGCTTGATAAAATGAGTTTACGGGTTTTGCAATTCTCTTTGCTTCTCTTCCCCTTTCCTACTTGCATGTGTTGACTGCCCCAAGGTTATAGAGTCATAGAGTGATACAGCGTGGAAACAGCCCCTTCGGCCCAACTTGCTCATACCGGCCAACATCTCTCATCTATACTAATCCCACCTGCCCGCGTTTGGTCCATATTCCTCCAAACCTGTCATATCTATGTACCTGTCTAACTGTTTCATAAACGTTGGGATAGTCCCAGCCTCAACTACCTCCTCTGATAGCTTATTCCATACACCCACCATCCTTGTGTAGGTATTTATTCACAAAATGCTGGAGTATCTCAGCAGGTCAGGCAGCATCTCAGGAGAGAAGGAATGGGTGACGTTTCGGGTCGAGACCCTTCTTCAGACTTTACACAGTCTCGACCCGAAACGTCACCCATTCCTTCTCTCCTGAGATGCTGCCTGACCTGCTGAATTACTCCAGCATTTTGTGAATAAATACCTTCGATTTGTACCAGCATCTGCAGTTATTTTCTTACACCACCCTTGTGTAGGAAAATAACTGCAGATGCTGGTACAAATTGAAGGTATCACAAAATGCTGGAGTAACTCAGCAGGTCAGGCAGCATCTAGGAGAGAGGGAATGGGTGACGTTTCGGGTCGAGACCCTTCCTCAGACTGATGTAAAGATCCCCCTCAGATTCCTATTAAATCTTTTTAAGCACCACAGGGAATGTAAGGATATGGATCATATTCAAGCAGAGAAGATTAGTTTTAACATTACGTTAGGCACGCATATAACGGGCTGAAGGGCCATTTCCTTTGCTATATGTTCGAACAATAAACAATTAACTACCGTTTCAATGGCAATAATTGTCTACTAAGTTTTAACATTTTGAATGGAGACAAGTTACTTTGCAGAACTATTTACTGAGAGAGTATACTGTCGCTTCCAACATGGCCCTGAATATTCAAATACCTTTGCTCGGACAAAGTAATTCAGATGGATGTTCTAGAAGATTCTGAGGACAGAGAAACCAGACACCCAACAGTATTGCTGTGAGAACAGACTCGTTTCCCCTCATAATTTTATATATCTCTATCAGATCCCTCTTCCTGCCACTCCAGAGAATACAATCCAAGTCTGTCCAACTACTTCTTATAGCTAACGCCCTCTAATCCAGACACCATCTTCTGTATCTTCTTAAAAGTCCACACATTCTCCCTGTAATGGCTACCAGAGCTACACGCAACCCTCCAACGGTGATTCTCTAAAGCTGCATTAGGATTTAAAGCTGCAATTTCTACCAGCTATCTTTGAGAGACACAAGCTCATGTTGTTTAGGGAATTGTTCAGATTATTCTACCAGTTATCTCCCCTCTGTTCCATCAGTCTGAAGAAGAGTTCAGACTTGAAATGTCATCTGTCCATTTCTCTAACCTGATGAGTTCTTCCAGCAGTTTTATCATCCAGAATTCTTGTGCTAATTCATCATCTCTCTCTTTCTACCACCTGTTGTAGGATGGCATTTGTGTGAATACCAGCATGCACCATTAAACCCTCAGTCTATCTTTGATCAGACTTTGGTGGCTTTACCTTGCACTAAACGTTATTCCCTTCTCATGTATCTATACACTGTAAATGGCTCGATTGTAATCATGTATTGGCTTTGTGCTGTGGATAGCACGCAACAAAAGCTTTTCACTGACACACGTGTCAATAAACTAAACTGAACTTAGCTGAAGTAAACTAAACTTGCTATTGTTTCTGCACCAAAATCAGTGCTTTCTTTTATGTTTTCATGGATGTCAACTTGAAAAAAAATTTGAATTTTAAGTAAGCTCAAATTTGCTCCTGTTTGCTCAATGGTGACACTTTAAAAGAGTAAAATGATAATTAACTATCAATTTTTATATTCCATGAAAACATCACATGGATTCAAGTGGTTCAATCAACTTTTTGAAACAAATCAGGGATGGATTTCAAATCTTGCCAGCAATGTCCACCTAGCAGAAATTAATTTTTGATTGATGAGTGTGTATTTAATATTTAATTGAATTCTTTACCATTCACTTTGAAGACCAGGGATGAGCAAGATGTTGCTGAGACTCATAAAGATACGGCAGGAATTAATCAGGACCAAAGTTCCGGTCCAGATTATACCGTATGTGAGAGACACCTTGGTACTTTATGGAAGGTTAGTAACCTTTTTCCCATTTCATTGTGCATGGTTGTGCCATAACAGACAATTGTCAATTAAAGAAAAGCACAAGAACAGGAATGGAAGATTTGTAGCTCTGTACAGTGTTCACAAACGTATTGTGAAAACTGTTCTTTGAGTACCTGTGTATGTAATAGATGGCAAATGAATTATGTAACTTAAATGTAATGCAAGGGAATAATTTGTTATTTATGTCCTTCAAAACTCTCAACATTTTATATTCAGAAATATAAATTCAGTGCGGCACGGTGGCGCAACGGTAGAGCTACTTGCCTTTCAGTCCCAGAGATCCAGGTTCGATCCTGACTACGGGTGCTGTCCGTACGGAGTTTGTATGTTCTCCCTGTGACCTCGTGGGTTTTCTCCAAGATGTTCGGTTTTCTCACATGCTCCAAAGACGTGCATATTTGTAGATTAATTGGCTTGGTATAAATGTAAAATCGTCCCTAGTGTGTGCAGGATAGTGTTAATGTGCGGGGATCGCTGGTCGGTGCGGACTCGGTGGGCCAAAGGGCCTGTTTCTACGCTGTATCTCTAAACTCTTAAAAAAATACTCTAGTATAAGCTAAAAGTGGTGGAAGTTAGTCTTCTGCCTGCTGTGCTACATGTGGTCCAGTCAATAGACAATAGACAATAGGTGCAGGAGGAGGCCATTCGGCCCTTTGAGCCAGCACCGCCATTCAATGTGATCATGGCTGATCATTCTCAATCAGTACCCTGTTCCTGCCTTCTCCCCATACCCCCTGACTCCGCTATCCTTAAGAGCTCTATCCAGCTCTCTCTTGAATGCATTCAGAGAATTGGCCTCCACTGCCTTCTGAGGCAGAGAATTCCACAGATTTACAACTCTGTGACTGAAAAAGTTTTTCCTCATCTCCGTTCTAAATGGCCTACCCCTTATTCTTAAACTGTGGCCTAACGAAGCGTGCGTGTGTCCAACCACTGTTTTGTTAATAAAACCCGTTTGATTCACAACGCTTGGTTTACTACATTGGTGACCCTTGACCATCCAAAACGACTTCTTTTGGATTTCGCCAATGGACGCTGATGACAACCCGGCCCGGCAGAATGCAGTCGCTCTCAGACTGCCCGTTTTCTGGACCGCACAACCACACGTGTGGTTCCAACAGATCGAGGCCCAGTTCAATATTCGACGCATTACTGCCGATGCGACCAAGTATTTCTACGTGGTTGGCGCGCTGGACCAAGACACCGTCGGACGCCTCTTATATTACCTTCGCCAACCGCCCGATGCCAGCAAGTACGAGGACCTCAAAGTACTCCTGTTGCGCACCTTTGGGCTCAGCCGTCGCGAACTTCACATGGTTGGGCTCGGCGATCACAAGCAGTCAGTGCTGATGAACGAGATGCTCTCCCTGATGGACGGACATCAGCCTTGCCTCCTATTGGAGCAAGCGTTTCTGGAGCAGATGCCTGATGACATCCGCCTGCTCCTCGCCAGTAGCGATTTCGCCGACCCCCAGCAGCTGGCTGAATGAGCGGACGAGCTGTGGCTGGCCAAACAGCAGGATGATGATTCCGTCGGTCAGGTGTCGGCAGCTCCACGGCGGTCCCAGCGGCCATGTCCTGCCCCCGCTGCCAGCACAGCGTCGAAGCCGGTCTCGGGCAATGCCGGCAATGGTACATGGTGGTACTACCACCAACGCTGGGGTTCCGAGGCCCGTCGATGTCGTTCTCCCTGCACGCACCCGGGAAAAGCTGCAGCCGGCCGCCAGTAGTGGCTGTCGTGGTCGGCCAGAAACATCGCCTCTACATCTGGGATCGCCACTCCGGGCATCGTTTCCTCACCAACACGGGAGCGGAGATCAGCATATTGCCCCCGTCGGGAGTCGACACCCGCTCTGGTAGGCGAGGGCCTCCCCAGACTGCCGTCAACGGCAGCCCCATACGGACGTACAGTTACGGTTCCCCTTATTTTCGGCTCCTGCCGCTTCACTTGGCCTTTCACTGTCGTGGATGTCTCCCAACCGTTGTTGGGCGCCGATTTTCCCCGGGCACATTCTCTGCTGGTCAATATGAAGGGACAACGCCTCGTCCACTCTGGGACTTTCCAACCCGTCTCTGCGCCCCACCGTCTCCGCTGCCCACACCTCGACTCGGTATCTTCCGCTAAGAACGTGTACGCTCAGATACTACCAGATTTCCCCAACACCCTGACTCCTCAATTCTAATCCGCCCGCCCGAAACACGGCGCGCTGCACCATATCCCCACCCCCGGCCACCGCTCCACGTGTACACGCGGTCTGGACACCTTACTCGGGCCCCTGCTCGTTTTCATTCCTCCGGTTCTGGGGGGTATGTGGCGCCACCTGGGGGTCAAGCCACTTACTGATCAAACCTTCCTCATCAAAATTGGAATGGTCACGTGCCAGGGAGATAACAGTTGACAGTTGGAGATGAGAGTTGACAGTTGGAGATGAGAAGCTCAGCTCGAGCCCATGAGTGGACAGACGTGTGGTGCTCCTCTCAACAGCAACAAGCACCTAACTTCTCCTAACTGAGCGCGTGTGTGTTCAACCACTTTTTCCTTAATTAAACCCGTTTGATTCACAACGCTTGGTTTACTACAATTTAATAATAATTTCTACTTGTGTGTCCATATGCCTGTGATACTGCAAGCAACATTTTCATTGCTCCCGTACCTCACTGTACTTGTGCCAATGACAATGAAATCAACTCAACTTGATTAATATTCCTTATGTAGGTAAATCCGTGCTGAGGCAAGTTTGTGTCAAAATGTGCTGGGGGAATTTCAAAGGGCCCCCAAAAAAGAACAATTATAATTTTTTTCACTTTATCGGCTACAATCATTAACGGATTATCCTGGACTTTCCATCTTCGACCTACCACAGGAATAAAATAAATTCTAGTTTTGTGTAGATATTGCACTTCATTGAAGGAATAAAGAAGCCTGGATACAATGAGTAATTTTAAAAGGGAAAATATTTTAAATGTACAATTTGGTAAGTTTTTGATACTCGTATGAGGTAAAATCAGGAATTAAATAACAATAGATATGGTATGGGTTGTGAAGCTTGATTCATGCTGATGTTTGTGCCAAAGGTGCAAGGTGCCAATTGGTGGTGCCTCAATGGGCTAGTCCTTATTGCTCACTTGCATTTTATTGCTAAAATACTTTTGCTGTGGAAAACATAACAGATAAATTACCTTCTTTTGATTTAAAACAGTTTGAAGAAAGTAAAAAGGTGCAACCAGCAGAGGCATCAGGAATCAGTTGCAATCCTGTTTTTAAGAGGTATCTGAATAAGCTGCTGCTGGAGACGGAAAAATTAGGTTTGGTAAGTAGTCTTACCAAATATTTGAAAACAATTTTACTTCTTTATCTATGTGTAGGAAAGAATCACTAATACTGGTTTAAACCAAAGGTAGACACTAAATGCTGGAGTAACTCAGCGGAATAGGCAGCATCTCTGGAGAGAAGGAATGGGTGACGTTTCGGGTCAGAAGAAGGGTCTTGACCTGAAACGTCACCCATTCCTTCTCTCCAGAGATGCTGCCTGTCTTGCTGAGTTACTCCAGCATTTTGTGTTTACTTCTTCATCTACATTGTTCCAGCTGGAATAAATACACATAAATAAATATACGTTTGATGTTGAATATGTACTGTGAATTTTACGATCTGTGGTCTATTCCTAGACCTCAACTCGAGATTGGAGTAACTCACTTTCACCTTACAAGGGCTATGCAACTATTCATCTCTGGTAAAATGTCCTTGATCTTTGGGAATGGAACCCGGAGCAATGTCAGTCAAATGAATTATAAATACTGTGATTGTGTCATGCTACATGCTGCCGAACTTGTGTTTGTAAGTTATAGTCACAAAGCATTGAGGAAAATGTTGTTGGCATGTTTTAAGTAGTCCCGCACATTTTCAAAGAGCGTGCATGACTGGGCAGAAAGAATCCAATAAAATACTGGGCCTTGTCCGCAAAGTGTGTAGGTAAATTTACAATTAAATGTAGAGTTAGAATAGTGATTTCATTGTAAATGCACCTCAAAAGGCTTTAGAATAATATTGGGGCCAAAGAGCTGCTTTTTCGGCGAAATTCAGAGGAATTAAAACTATTATTGAATGTAGCACACCTCTTTGTGAGTCCCCTGGCTCCCCTGTTATTGAATGTTCCACTCACCTTGTTCCTCTGCTGGACACAAGCTGGAGTTACTCGGGTCAGGTAGAGTCAGGTCGCATCTCTGGAGAATATGGAGGTGATATTTCGGATCAGCACCCTACATTTTGGTCGGTACTGTGGCACAATGGCAGAGTTGATGCCTTATAGTGCCAGAGACACAGGTTCGATCCTGACTATGGGTGCTTGTCTGTATGGAGTTTGAACGTTCTCCCCGTGACCTGCATGGGCTTTCCTCCGGTGCTCCAGTTCCCTCTCACATGCTAAAGACGTACTGGTTTGTAGATTATTTGGCTTTGGTATAATTGTAAATTGTTGCTAGTGTAAATATGAGGGTTCGCTGGTTGGCACAGACTCAGTTGGCCGAAGTTTCTGTTTCTGTGCTGTATCTCTAAACTAAACCAAAATGTTGGTGCACTGCTGAAGATCGATCTAATATGAGCAGCAAATGCTAAATGCGTGTTGCAGAGCAGCCGTTTCACTGTACGGCAATGAAACAGAAGATATTTATAACATTGTAAGTAAGTCACAGAGGGCACATTTTGTAAAGGAGGAAAACATTTAGGATTAGGAATGCCATCTTAGTTTAATTCCTCAGCATTTCACTAAGAAAGCAGCAGGTTGGCCACACTCATTCTAAAGCAACTTTCAACCCACTCTTCCACGCTATTACCACATTGCCTCTTTGGAGTGCTTTAAGCAATTCAACCATGCTCCAGGATAGTCTTTTGTAATTGCTGAAGATATTGCCGTTGTCCTTGACTTATAGATCAGTTAAGTAACAAGTGGTTACTTAACTGTGGTTAAATAACTGGTGGTGAGAGCAGGTATTGAGGGGGAGTTTTCTGGGACGCCAGAACTAACTGTTGAGCCTTCCCGAGGTGTCGTGAGCCTAACTCAACGAAACACCAGTGAAGGGAGATGCCCACTTGATACCCCCAATGATATAGTGGCATCTACACAATCAGTTTTATTTAATGAGCTTGTTAACATGTAGGTAGCTGTTTATTGCTTATGGAGTTAGTTATTGTCCTTAGCATAAGTTGGTTTCATCAGTTTAGATAGTGCTGTGGCTTTGGGCTTGGTTTTCTTGGTTGAGTGCTTATCCTGCTGTTACAGCACAAGTACTCCGAGTTTTAATTGTAATTGTCAAACTGGTCACTTTCCCTTTCATAATCTGCTCCGAGGAGGCTGACTGGCAAATGAAAAGAAAATGATGGGGTGCGCTGCGGCGTGACTCTGACCATAAAGGTGTGGTCATTTGCTTGCAATTGCTTTCTCCAGCTCTGGCTTTGTTTCTTCCCCATTGCCTTACGCCCATATTCCTCTCAGTGCCATACCACAGCTCCCGTGGTCTGCTTCAAATATGATCATCTCGGGCTAGGCTTATACAAGGTTAATTGGCTGGGTAAATGTAAAAATTGTCCCTAGTGGGTGTAGGATAGTGTTAATGTACGGGGATCACTGGGCGGCACGGACTTGGAGGGCCGAAAAGGCCTGTTTCCGGCTGTATATATATGATATACCTAAACCTCCAAAATGCCTTGGATTTTTCATAAGTTCATCATTTTTGATCTTGGAGCAGAGGCTTTATTTAATATATATCCAATGGTTTAGGCTATTTTGGAGTTGAATAGATAGTATTAAGTAGGTTAGTATGACTGCAACTCATTTTCAGAAGCCTAAGAGCAATCAATTTGGCCCAAATCAAAATAGATCGTTGTTAAGTATTATGTGAACTGGATCCAACTGCAGCTGCACAGCTATTGAACTATGTGTAGAATTAACAAAACATCACATCCTCACATTTGGTTTGAACTTCAGCAATTTCTATATGGAGTCAATAAAGGAATATTGGCCTCAAGAAAGTTTGCCTCCTCCTTTGGTGCTGAGTCTTTCAATATGACTGACATCCATTTTGGCAAATTCTCAAGTTGGGTAATTTGATAAAATTATTAAGCTACAAGAAAATTTCAACTTTTATAAAAGGAGTTGTGTGTTTTCATGGTTTTCTTATATGTTATTATCACATCAGTTAACTTGTTAAATTGTTTTTCATTTTCTTCCTGTAGCCTGATACTGATAATGAGGTTCATTACGATGCAGAGGTTTACCTTACAAAGCATGATGTGACTGAGATTAAGAAATTTCTTGATGGTAAGCCATGGAAATCTGGTCCTTTGGATGATGCACTTAGTAGACTTCTAGTTAATTTTAAGTATCATGATCCCGAGGTTTGGAAGTGGAAGTTTGAGGACGTATTTGGAGTGGATCTCTTCACAATACTTCAGGTGAGAAATATTTTTAACGTTAAAAATAGCTGTTTTGAGAATTCAAACCACAAACTGAAATATTTTGGAATCATTAGTTTCCTTTGCTGTGATTTTTGCATGGATTTTCCATGGGTTAAAAAGTATAGTGTGGTATTGATGTAAAATATCACCAGGTAGTATATGAAAATAACTGCAGATGCTGGTACAAATCGAAGGTATTTATTCACAAAATGCTGGAGTAACTCAGCAGGTCAGGCAGCATCTCGGGAGAGAAGGAATGGGTGATGTTTCGGGTCGAGACCCTTCTTCAGAAGGCAGTGGAGGCCAATTCACTGGATGTTTTCAACATTTAGCTCTTAGGCCTAAGGGAATCAAGGAATATGGGGGAAAAAGTCAGAACAGGGTACTGATTTTGGATGATCAGCCATGATCATATTGAATGGCAGTCCCGGCTCGAAGGGCAGAATGGCCTACTCCTGCACCTATTTTCAGTGTTTCTATGCTGGCCAGTGTGGGCAAGTTGGGCTGAAGGGCCTGTTTCCACACTGTATCACTCTATGACTCTATTAACTGGAGTTACTGGCTCTGAGTGAGAGGGGTTTGCAATCTTATTAATTTTCTTTCTTTCTCCAGTTCTTGGCCTGCCTGGTTTGTATTTTACTAATTTTTCACCTGGCGTGGAGAACATTGACACGACCCTTTCGTTTCATATTATTCTGCTTTTTGCTGAGTTTCGGGTGGAATTGGGTGTTTTTGTACAAGGTATGTACAGCTATGATCTCACTTTTATAATTCTCCGCATGGTAGGCTGCTCTGAAAGGTTAGATTGCATGGCATCCAGGGAGAGAGAGAACTGGACAGTGAATTGGCTGCATGGAAGGAAGCAAAGGATGGAGATGGAAGGATGTTTACCAGACTGGAGGCTTGTGACTAATGGTGTACTTCAGGGATCTGTGCTGGGCCCGTTGCTGTTTGTGGTTTATATCAACAATTTGGATGAGAATGTATAAGGCATGATTAGTAAGTCTGCAGATGATCAAAATTGGGTGGTTTTGCAGATAGTGAAGATGGCTGTCAAAAATGACAGCAGGCTTTTGATCAGCTGGGTGACTGGGCTGAGGAATGGTCAATGGAGGTTAATGCAGATAAGTGTGAGGTGTTGCATTTTGGGAAGTCAAACCAGGGCAGGACCTTCACAGTGAATGGCAGGGCCCTGGGGAATGTTGTAGAGCAGAGAGATCTCGGA
This sequence comes from Rhinoraja longicauda, assembly GCF_053455715.1. Lineage (NCBI taxonomy): Eukaryota > Metazoa > Chordata > Chondrichthyes > Rajiformes > Arhynchobatidae > Rhinoraja > Rhinoraja longicauda. The sequence continues at coordinate 59,013,447 of NC_135963.1, read as the reverse complement.
GTGCAGGTACATAGTTCCCTGAAGGTAGCGTGACAGATGGTTACATTGTTGAAGTTGGGACATTATTGCACGAGGTGTGGGTGAGGCCAGATTTGAAGTTTTGATCACCCTGCTGTAGGAAGAACGTCATTAAGCTGGAAAGAGCGCAGAGAAGATTGATGAGGATGTTGCAAGGATTTGCGAGGCTGAGCTACAGGAACAGGTTGGGCAGGCTAGGTCGTTATTCCTTGGAGTGGTGGATTGAGGGGTGATCTTATAGAGGTGTCTAATTTCACGGGAATAGATAGGTTAAATGCACACAGTCTTTTAATCAGGGTATGGGAATCAAAAGCCAGAGGACATAGGTTTAAGGTGCTGTATTTATGACGAACTTGAGGGGCCACTTTTCCACTCGAGGGTGATTGGGTATATGGATCGAGGTGCCGGAGGAGGAAGCTGAGGCAGTTACAAAAACAGCACCAAGAATTTGGACTGGAACATGGATAGGAAAGGTTTAAAGGGATATGGGCCGATTCGGGGGAAATGGGACTAGCTTAGTTAGAGCATTTTGGTCAACATGGATGTGCTAGGCCCAAGGGCCTGTTTCCATACTGCGTGACACTGCTTTCTCAGCTTCTCAATATTTTGTTTAATTTGTATCAAATAATTGTCTGTAAAATAAGCACAGAAACAGGCCCTTCGGCCCATCAAATCCAAAGCAACCAACGGGTGTCTTTTGACACTAATCTCATTTAACTCTCCCCACATTTCATTTGAGTGTAAACATCATTCTTGGAGGATGCAAGCCAAATACCATAACATGTCTAGTGATATGCCATTGAATTAGTAATCACAAAGTAGGATTAACAGAGTTGGTGTTCAAGGTTAGATTTAAAATGGCCTTTGAGAAGAAAGCAAGATGACTTATGCCATCCACTGCTCGGGCAAATCAACTAACAGGTTGCCACAGTGCAAAAATTATTTCCCCATCCCTGGACTGTTCCATCATGAAGACATGAGGTAAAGGTTTCGGTTTAAATATCAAAAAACGCTTGTGCTTATGCTAAATCGTAATCATAATAGTACAGTACTTTATTAGCGAAGTATGTATTGCAACATATGAGGAATTTGATTTGCCATGCAGTAAGAGCAACAAGGCACCCAAATAAAATGGTAACATGAAGATCCACCACAGCGACTCCCCCACATTCCTCACTGTGATGGAAGGCAAAAAAAGTTCAATCTCCTTCCCTTCTTTGTTCTCCCACGGTTGGGGCACTCGAACCTTCCGTTATCAGGGCGTTCTTGGCTCCTGCAACCGGCGGTCGAGCCCTCCGCATCGGGGCGATCAGGCTCCCACATCGGGGGATCTCAGCTCCCCGCGCCGGGCGATCGAACTCCCGAGTCGGGGCTGGTCGAACCTCCTGCGGCTTGGAGCTTCCCGACATCAGTCTCTACCCAAGACTGCAAGCTCCTCGATGTTGAAATCCGGGTTGGAGCGTCGATCCCAGGCAAGGGATCACAGGCTCCGATGGTAAACCCACAGCCCCACGGTGGGGCTCAAAGTCAGTCTCGAGCAAGGCCTCCAGCTCCACGATGTTAGGCTGCAGAGAAACCAGAGATACGATCCGGAAAACAATCTCATCTCCGGCAAGGTAAGAGACTGAAAAAAGTTTTCCCCCTATCCCCCCACATAAAACAAAGCAGAGAACATTAACATGTACTTTTAAAGCACACTAAAAATAACAAAAAAGACGACAAGACCGACAGACTGTCGGCGAGGCTGCCATTGCTGATGGCGCCATGTTGTCCATTTGGACATTTGAAAATCCTGCCAATATGTTGCGGTATTTCTACTTTTCTTGTTGGTCTTGTAGTCTCCAGAAAATGCAAATCATACGATAAAATTTTCTGATACAAGTCTTTATGTTTTAAATTGTTTTATCTTTGCAGACAGCTTTTGCTAAACGACAAGCTAATTTTGCCAAGATGGAACATGATACACTGATATGTACAGGAGTCCAAAAGTTGGATTGGACAGGCAGTCTGGCTGGTGAGTACTTTTCATTGAACAAGCTTTTAATTAAAAATATACCGTTCGGATAGAACATCTCTTGGTGATTGGCTTCTGTGAGTGTAGCATTATTGGCAAACTAAGGGAACCTAGGAGGTTGTAAATTTGGACCAAAAGGAAAAGGAAGAGCATGCAAGGTGTACAAGGATGGAATTAGACAGGGCCTTTGAGGAATTTAAAGAAAGGAGGAAAATCCATGGGTTTGTGGTTTTACAGGGTATTAGGATTATGTATTAGGCTTGTGATGGTCAGCTCAAGTAGCTGTTGCTCAATCTGGTAGTGTGAGACTTCGGGCTTCTATACCATCTGTTTCACTGTAGTAGCAAGACGAGGACATGGCCTGGATGAGGGTCTTTGATGAATTCTGGCAGCAGTGCCTCACTTAGATGCTTTCAATGGTTGGGAGGGCTGTACCCATGATGGATTGGACTGAGTCTCCCCCTATTCCTCAACTCTCTCATGTCCATAAATGCATTGATCTCTATTTAGAATGAAAACAACAATGGAGCTTCCACAGCTGTCTATGGCAGAGAATTGCAAAGGTTCAACTTTGAGTGAATACATGTTTCCTCATCTGAATCCTACACGTCTTATCCCTGATCTCAAACTGTGTCCTCAGTTCCGAACTCCTCAGTCAACTCATCCTCCCTGCCTTTCGTTTGTTGAAAATAGACACAAAATGCTGGAGTAACCCAGCGAGACAGGCAGCATCTCTGGAGAGAAGGAATGAGTGACGTTTTGGGTTGAGGCCCTTCTTCAGACTGATGACAGATTAATTTGTTGAGACCTACTCTCAAACTGTATAGAATAGTACAGTAAACCCACCATAGTTAATGATATAAATGTATACTTTTATCATATCACCCTTCTACCTAACCATTCCCACTGAAGTTACTCCAATCCAATTTCCTTTGGAAATTCTGTCTTGGTTCTTTTACAATTTTCTCTTTTTTATTTAGAAAAAGAGAGATGTAAGTGCAAAAATCTTTTAAACTGCAAAAGGGTACAAACACAACAAGTCATTCTGAACTTGTAAAATGTGGCAACTTTAGCCACTTCTGAACAGCTAGCCGTATAAAAAGCAAAATTGGCTACTGGACAGGTTCATGAGTTTATATAAAACTAGACGACCTGTTGGGTCCCGTTGTTACTAAATGTTCTTTAGTAACTTGTCAGTTTCTTTGTCGAACTAAATTAGGGCGCATGTTGCAATCAAAAACACTTGAACAATTGGTTGGGCAGAAAGAAGCCAAAACGGTACCCGATAGCGCAACAATTTGAATGAAACACGACCCGTTAAGTTCCCGTTGTGACAGCGGTTGATGAAAAAAAAGACACAATTCTAATATTATTGAGTGGTCAAACTTTAACTTGAAGAAAATTTGAGCATTTATCTCAGGAGTCATCGTTCAACGAAGCACGCATTGAACACGGAAGTATTAAGGATAGCTGTAAGGATAGCGGGGTATGCGCAGGAACGGGGTACTGATTGAGAATGATCAGCCATGATCACATTGAATGGCGGTGCTGGCTCGAAGGGCCGAATGGCCTACTCCTGCACCTATTGTCTATTAGATCAAAATGGCGATGTTTATTTTATGGGGTGTGTTTCCAAAATACAGCCAAAACGGTACACGAATGCGCAACAATTTGAACGAAACTTGATACTGCACAATAGATTGGATATAGGCATAAACACAATCTCCAAATGTTGACAGACACAAAATGCTGGAGTAACTCAGCGGGACAGGCAAACCTTTACGTTGTCCGATTCAATGGCTTAGTAATACAATTTCTTGTTATGATATGATATAATCCTGAGCCGTATCGACAGGCTGATTGTTAAAAAAATGAATGTTAGTTTGGGACAGGAATGTTAACAAGTTACCGCAAGTCCCTAGAGTCCTTCAATTTGAATGACATGTATTGCACCCAAACCCACACCAGAGCAATGAAATGTAAACCATGGGCGGGGATCTCCTGGTTAATCCAGGGCACGACAACGGGCAGACATGGGCACCGACCGGGCAGTGAGGAGCGGGAAGCGGCCGGGGGGGAGAGGGAGAGGGAGCCACTCACCTCAGCCCTGGGCGGCCATCGCGGCGGTTAGCAGGAGGAGAGCGGCCGCAAGGCGCTGCCGCATGTTAGGCCTGCCGGCAGCCATCTTCTTTCACCTTCTCTCTGCCGCCGCACTGCACCATGGGAGGAAGGTCAGGCGTGGGGAACGCTGGGACGGGCGCTGGTCCTCCCGGTGCTGCCACGCAGGCGCGCCACCACCGGGCCCGCCAACCCTCCCCCAACTACACAGGCACGGATGCCGGGCCCGGCAAGTGGGAGCGCATTTATTAAAGTTTATAAGCTGAATTGCTTATAAAATATAACGAAACTTGATACTGCACACCGCAGGAGAATGGTGAGTAAGGTGGGCCTAAAATTGTTGCACTATCGTGTACTGTTTTGGCTGTATTTCGGGAACAGACATCAAAGATGAGAGTTTTAGTCATATACTAGCAAAGTGGGCCCATTCCCACACCCCCCATTCTCTCCTCCCCCAGCCCCACTCTTACTCTCCCCACACCCCCCCTTTCCCCAGCACACCCCTTTCCCCTACTCTCTCTTGCCCCCAGCACCAACCCCCCACCCCCGCTGTCCCCCTCCCCAGTCCCACTCTGCCTCTTCCCACCCCCACTCTCTCCTCCTCCCACCCTCCCCGTCGCCCCCACCGTTACTCTCCCCCACCCCCCTTTCCCTACCACCCCCCCCCCCCATGGTCCCGGCGAAAAGCACTTACGGATCGTGCAGGGAGGAGGAGGGAGCTGCGGAGCGCGTCCGTTACTGTGGCGTGGCCGAGCCCGGACTACTGGAGACGGATAGGGCGGCGGCGCGCTGGGTCCGGGCGATAGCGGGGAGAGGGTCTCCAGGGTGGGAGAGAGGAGAGAAGCAAGGGGAGAGAGGAGAGGGGAGCCGGTGATTGCGGGCGGGCGGCTCCGCTAAGGGCGTCCATGTTGTTGGAGCGAGTGAGGAGAGGCCGCGCATGCGTGCTGACGTCATACGCACAGACGCACAGCAGCGCCAAGCTGAAAACCTTCAATAAATCAGTAGGAGGGGGGGGCAGTGCGAGCTCATCTCACAGGGGCATTGTGACGTCACACGCTGAAGACCTTGAATAAATCGGTTAGAAATTAAATGTTTTAACTTTAAAACCTCTGTAACGTAAAAAATATACGACCAAATTAAATGAAAATATCATTTTCAACCAACGTTCAGCGTGGTGATTAAGGCGGTGCAAAAATTGTGGCGCTACGGTTCACCGTTTTGCCGAAATCAGCCGAGATCACTGATACAAAATACAAACAAAGAAATATATTCACAAGATCTGAGTTTTAGTAGTAGTAGTAGTAGTAGTAGTAGTAGTAGTAGTAAGTAAGTAAGTAAGTAAGACAGACGGACGGACGGACGGACGGACAGACATTTATTTATTTATTTATTTATTTATTTAAAAGGGTCCATTTCGGCCTCCTTTATACACACAGGACAACCATGCGTCGTGGTTGGGATGGATTGCATAAGGAGTTTTCCAGAGAGACCCTTTGGGCAAGATTTGGCCCCAGCCAATCGATTTTGTCAGAGTTTTGTCATGATTAAATATAATCCCAAACTTGGAGTAACATGGAATATTAATTTTTTAATTCTTCTTCTACAAACAGAGTGGTTCAGGCGAACGTGGACACTGCAGGATGACAAATGTGAGAAATACTATGAAGCCCTCCTGGTTCATCCAGTTTGGGAGGTGCCACCAGCCAGGGTAAAAAGCAAAATGAATGGTCAGAATGCAAAGAAATTCATTTAACGATCCAGTGATGTGATCTGTGTATGTGTTTTTCTTTAGGCCGTGATGCTTACCATAACTACACTCGTCACTGAACCATTGAAACATGTTGGGCAACCGATCAGTCAGCTTTTTCGAGACATCCTTAAAGATCTACCATGGGTTTTGCAGGTTCCTGTGACCCTCATGGTGGTTTTGTCTATTATTGTGAGTTGAAATTTTAATCAACAAATGGAATGATGTTTATCGAAATACAATTTTCTATAATAAATGTCCATTTATTAATATGAACCTGCTAATGGATGGAATATGGGGATTCAGTTTTCTACTGGCTCAGGTCCTAATTTCTGCTCAGGAAACCTATCAAGATTGTTTCCGCAGTGTAGAAGGTTGACATATTGAGGTTACTGATTTTGCAAGTTATTTTTATGTAGCAGTGGTCCCGAAATGTCTCTTTTAGATTGTGGTAAGAGTTTGTACAATGGGCCTGAATAGAGTGGAAGTGGAGAGGATGTTTCCACTAGTGGGAGAGTCTAGGACCAGAGATAAAAGCCTCAGAATTAAAGGACATTCCTTTAGGAAGGAGGTGAGGAGGAATTCCTTTAGTCAGAGGGTGGTGAATCTGTGGAATTCAGTGCCACAGAAGACTGTGGAGGCCAAGTCAATGGATATTTTTAAGGTTCTTGTTTAGTATGGGTGTCAGGGGTTATGGGGAGAATGGGTTTATTCACAAAATGCTGGAGTAACTCAGCAGATCAGGCAGCATCTCGGGAGAGAAGGAATGGGTGACACCCCCGACATCAGTCTGAAGAAGGGTCTCGACCCGAAACGTCACCCATTCCTTCTCTCCCGAGATGCTGCCTGACCTGCTGAGTTACTCCAGCATTTTGTGAATAAATCGATTTGTACCAGCATCTGCAGTTATTTTCTTATATATGGGGAGAATGGGGTTAGGAGGGAGAGATAGATCAGCCATGATTGAATGGCAGAGTAGACATTGGGCTGAATAGCCTAATTCAGCTCCTATCACTTCGGAACATGAATTCAATGCTCAGTAATTTTCAGATGTTACCATATGTACCCCTCTTGTATGTTTTGCAGGCATTCTGGTATTCCTGTGGTCAGTCAGTTGCCCGGTATGGTTTACCTCGATTCTACCCTGATGATGGTTCTCGATCTGCAATTGCACAGCAGAGGGCGCCGTGCCTCATGCAAAACCCCATGAATGGCACCGTCTGCCAAAGGGCAGTGAGTGTGGATTATCAGGCCGGGGGAGATGCTCGATACCTTCCCAACATCAGTAGAGAGAGCAACCATGATGAGTCTACATTTACAGGTACTAATGGACAAAATAACATGAATCACCAGGGTGTCGAAGAGATAATGAATCGGGAAGGAGCTGGGGGATCCGATAATGGGCGTGGTGATAACCATCTACGTAGACGAAGAGTTCCAGGCGGGCGTTCTGCGCACACTTATGAAGATCCGAGGACAAGTTGTGACATCGTTTTGTCCACTGAACCACCGGCACTTGCAGACAATCTGAAACCTGCTGCCAGAAACATCACAGGACATAATATCGCCCCTCGGGCTGGACTGGAGGTTGAAGATGGTGATCAAGCTGGTTTCCCTCATAGCGACTACAGTAGATTGTGCGGTGAGAAAAGAACAGAGGAGAAGAATATGCCGGCGTCTGGGCGAGCTCTTGAGGATTCCTGGACAGCTGAAAGGTCCCTTCACGTAGGTCCGCAACATCCATCAGACAAGAGTCACACGTACACTGAGCCCATTGATAAAAAGACTCTTGAGGAAGAGAAACATGAAAATGAGGAAGAAGCCTTCATAGAAAATGTGGGAGCACAGGTAAATGTTCCTAAAATATTGAGTATCGGCTGTCCCTGGGAGACAAACGCTTTCTGGTTTTATGTCATTAGGTCTAGCTTGTCCGTAAGTCAGTATGTACACAAAGATCACTCTATGGTGACCGTACCTCTACAGAGTAGTGAATGATGACATCCTGGAACCTGCTGCCAGGGTGGTGATGGAGGCAGATACAATAGAGGCATTGAGGTGACTTTTGGATAGGCACATGGATGTGTAGGGAATGAAGGCATGTGGATCAAGTGCAAGCAGATAAGATTTGGTCTTAGTATCGTGTTTGACACAGTCATTGTGGGGCAAAGGGCCTCTTCCTGTATTGTACTGCTCCATGGTCTAAAAGCACATAAGACTGATAAAGAACAATCACTCAAAGTGGGGAGAGGGAAACTGGTTCTGCCATTTGTATTAACAAATCTATGTACTTATGTTGGACTTTTAAATGTAAGAATATTATAGAAGTACACCCATAAATATGTGTGTCCATAACTCGGGATGGCCTGTACTGCTCCAATGAGATTAGCTTTTCAGTAAATTCTCAGCAAACTGAACACAGCGTACAGGAGGCCATTCGGCCACGGACACCTTGGTAGCTCCAGCATTCTGATTTCAGATACAAATGCAGATTAGTTTATTCTCATACATACCATCGTCAGAGAGCGTGGAAACAGGCCCTTCAGCCCAACGCCGACCAATATGTCCCCTCTACACTAGTTCCACCTGCCTATATTTGGCCTACATCCTTCTAAATCTATCCTACCTATGTATCTGTTTAAACGTGATATTACCTGCCTCAATTACTCTGTCAGCTCGTTTCATACACGCACCATTCTGTATAGAAAAAAGCCCCTCAGGTTCCTATTAAATCTTTCCCCTCTCAACTTAAACCTTTGTCCTCTCGTTCTTAATTCCCCTACCTGGAGTAAGACTCTTGTGCATTTGCCCTATCTAATCCTCTCATGATGTTATACACTTCTATAAGATCACTCTCATCGTCCTGCACTCCAAGGAATAAAGTCTTAGCCTGCTCAACCTCTTCCTATAGCTCAGGTCCGTGAGTCCTGACATCTTTGTAAATCTTCTCTGCATCCTTTCCAGCTTAATAACATCTTTCCTATAACAGGATGACACAAAACTGAGCACAAAACTGAGCACAATACTCCAAACGTGGCCTCACCAATGTCTTGTATAATCATAACATAACCTCCCAACTTCTTTACCCAATAGTCTGACTGATGAAGACCAATGTGCCAAAAGCCTTCTTGACCACCTGTGACGCCTCTTTCTAGGTACTATATGCCTGTACTCTGGATTCCTCTGCGTGGCAACACTCCCCAGACACTTGCCATTCACTCTGTAGGTCCTGTCCTGCTTTGCCTTACAACATGCAACACCTCACACTTCTCTGTATTAGACTTCTGCCATTCCTCAGCCCACCTGCACAACTGATGAAGATCCTGTTGTAATGTTTGACAACCATCTTCACTATCTACAATGCCACCCATTTCAGTGTTGTTTTGTTATTGTGCTTCCTTTTTGTAACCTGCTCCATTACAGCTACACAACTAATTAACAGAGGCTTTACACTCGAGTCTTGGGTTCAGCCATTTTAATTCAGGATCCCCTTGGCTACTGCCTCATGGGTAATATATCCTCGGTACTGCACCACAGAGGGCGCTATTCCCATAGCAAGTGTCATCTTTAAATTTACTAATCATGCCTTGTACGTTCTCATCCAAATTATTGATATAGATGAAAACAGCAATGGGCCCAGCACCGAACCCTAAGGCACACCACTAGTCACAGTCCGATAAATAACCTTCCACCATCACCCTCTGCTTCCTTCCATGAAGTCAGTTTTCTATCCATTCAGCTATCTCTCCTTGGTTCCCATGCGATCTAACCTTCCAGAGCAGCCTACCATGCGGAGCCTACCATGCGGAGCCTACCATGCGGAGCCTACCATGCCTCGCTGAAATCCATCTACATCTACAGCTCTGCCCTCATCAACCTTTTAGTTCACATCTTCAAAAAACTCAATCGGATTTGTGAGAAATTATCTCCCACGTACAAAACCATGCTGACTATCCCTAATCAGCCCCTTATCCATCAGAAAACTCTAGTAACTTTCTGACTACAAATGTAAGGCTCACTGGCCTTCAGTTCCCAGGTTTTTCCCCGCATACCTTAAATAGACACACAACATTCACCACCCTGCAGTCTTCTGATACATCATCTGTATTTAATGATGACTCATTAATCTCAGCCAGAGCACCTGCAATTTCTTCCCTAGCTTCCCATTTTTTTAGATATATCTGATTGGGCCCGGGAGATTTGTCTACCTTCATACATGTTAGGACCTTCAGCACCTCCTTGGCTGTAATACTGACTGTCGTCAAGACTCTTTCATTGACTGCCTCAAGATCCCAGGTCCTCATGTCTTTCTCCACAGTAAAACCAGAGGAGAAATACTCATTGAAGCCCTTGCCCATCTCCTGTGACTCCACAGAGTTGACCACTTTAATTCCTATGGGGCCCTGTCTTTCCTCATCCACGTTTCCTTACACCCACCTACCTTGCCCTTCACTCTACCAAGAACATGCACGTCCTCGACTTTTGTCAGCACACCTTTAAAAACATCCAACTTTCCAGATCTTCCTTTTCTTTTAAATAACCCGCTCCAATCAACTTGAATGAGTTCCCGTCTAATACCTTCAAAGTTGCTCGTGCCTCAATTTAGAATTTTAACTGAAGATAGACACAAAAAGCTGGAGTAACTCAGCTCTGGAGGAAAGGAATAGTTGAAGTTTTGGGTTGAGACCCAGGCCCGCCCCGTCTCTATCCATAACTATCTTAAACCTAATAGAACAGTGTTTGCTGGTCCCTGAAGGCTCATTGACGAACACCTTCATCCACTTGCTCCTCCTCCCAATTTCCTAAGACTTGATTAGGCGTGCTCTTCCATGTGGGGTCTGCCCTCATACTGCCTGAGGACATTTTCTTGAACACTTTTGAGAAATTCTGTCCCGTCTAAACCTTTTGCACAATGACATTCCCAGTGGGTATTGGGAGAGTTAAAATTCCCTACTCTGACAACCTTATTAGTCCTGCAGCTGCCTGCAATCTCCTGGCATATTTGCTCTTCTAATCCCTGTTGACTGCAGTACACTCCCAACAAGGTGATCATCCCATTCTTGTTTCTCAGCTCTACCCATGTAGCCTCACTGTTCGAATCATCAGAAATGACATCTACCGCGATGTTCTCCTTAATCAATAAAGCAACACCCCTCCTCTGCCCCCACCTCTATCTCTCCTGAAGTATCTGTACCCTGGAACATTAAGCTGCTAGTCCTGACCCTTTCTTGACCAGATTTCTGTGATGGCTACAATGTCCCAGTCGCACATATTTATCCACAGCTTGAGTTCATCTGCGTTATCAGGTGCAATTAATTCCTTAGTTTAGATCAGAGATACAGCATGAAAAAAGGCCCTTTGGCCCAATGAGTTTACCTTTGATCACCTGTTCACACTGGTTCTATTTTATCCCACTTCGTATCCAATCTCTACACATTAAGGACCATTTTGTGATGCCAATAAACCTACAAACCCGCACATCTTTGAGACATGGGAAGAAACTGGAGAACGCGGAGAAAACCCACGCGATCACAGGGAGAGGGTACAAACTCCTACTGTCAACACCCGAGGACAGGATTGAACCTGGGTCTCTGGCGCTGTGGGGCAGCAGCTGCATCACTGTGCTGCCTTTGTTCACATAAAGTTCACAGTAAATACAATAAGTACACAATAAATGCAGAGAAGAATGCGAAACAGTGGTGCAAAGATTGTAGTGCAGCTGAAATACTACAAAACAAAGATGCAATAACAGAATAACCACTGAGGTAAAGGGCAGCGGTACAGTTGCTGCCTTATTGCACTTACAAATCAGAGAACCGTTCAATCCCGATTACAGGTGCTGTCTGTACAGAGCTTGTACGTTCTCCCCATGGTCACGTGGGTTTTCTACGAGATCTTCAGTTTCCTCCCACACTGGAAAGACGTACAGGTTTGTAGGTTGATTGGCTTGGTATAAATGTAAATGTGGGTAGGGCAGTGTTAATGTGCGAGGATCGCTGGGCGGTGCCGGAGGGCCTGCTTCTGCGCTGCATCTCTAAACTAAACTAAAATGTGTGTGGCAGCACCTCTGGGAAGGGGGGGAGAAAGTTCATTAGTTATGAAGCTATGAAGAAGCTGTGTTTAATCCTAGATATCTGAGCTTCCGAGTTCCTGCCATTTCTCCCAGAAGGTAGACGAGAGAAAAGGGAATGGCCGGAGTGGCAGACATCCTCGATGATCCTTCCAGACTTCTTCAGACAATTCACTGTGAAAATGGACACGATGGAAGTGACAAACCCATGGTGGACTGCCTGTGATCACCACTCTCTGCAGGTTGAGGCGATCAATAGCAGAGCAGTTGCAATATCAGGCTGAGATGTATCCTGTCAGAATACTTCCCTGAGCTCACCTGTCGAAGTCCCAAGAGAATTCTAGGGCAAATCTTCTCACACGCATAAGAAAATAAATATGATGATACAGTGATATTGGTGCCTTGGAACTTGAAGCTATCACCCGTCTCCATAGCAACTCCATTAATGCGCTCAGGATTGCCTTCACTCTCCGAAACCCCACCCACTTCCTTGGGTCAGCAACCCCCTTTGTTTTGCTGACATCAAGGGCTGGATAGTTGTTTTGGCACTGGCATTGACACAAGGTTCTCGATCTCCTTCCTTTACTCTGACGTGTTTTGTTGACGCGGCTGATGCAGCGATAGCACCGGAGAACATCGGTCTGGTGTACTTGGTCACAGTCACAGGTGTGCAGGGAGTAGCGCAAAGAACTGAGTGTTTCAGGTGCCTATAAAGCTGCAGCAAGTAACAATTTAATTGCATATAGACACAAAACGCGCGGGACAGGCAGCATCTCTGGAGAGAAGGAATGGGTAACTTTTTGGGTTTATAATTGCTCTTGACAATTAAACACTTTTCACTCTTGATGTGGGCCATGACCAATGGTTCAAAGTTCTTCATTGTGATTGATGTGAGAGCTACTGGGCAATGGTCACTTTATTTCCCTTGGGGACCGAGTGATGGTGCCCTTGAAGCTGATGGTGACAGTACACTGTTGAAGTGAGGTTGAGGCTAGGTGATTGGTAATTTCCCTCACCTGCACGTCCTCCAACCTCATCTACTGTTATCTGCTGTTCACCTGCACGTCCTCCAACCTCATCTACTGTTATCTGCTGTCACCTGCATGTCCTCCAACCTCATCTACTGTTATCTGCTGTTCACCTGCATGTCCTCCAACCTCATCTACTGTTATCTGCTGTTCACCTGCACGTCCTCCAACCTCATCTACTGTTATCTGCTGTTCTGGGTGTGGACCTCCATCTATATCGGCGAGACCAAGCGTAGACTGGTCGATCGTTTCACTGAACACCTTCGCTCAGTCCGCCTAGGCCAACGCCATCTCCTGGTTGCTAAACACCTGTTGTGTTTGATAAATCACCAGATTCAGATAACAGAGTGTGATTCACTCAATAATTTATTACACTACTAAGGCACATACACTCGCGTATCCCCGAATATCCCCGAACGCATTCGCAAACCCCGAATACACAGCAGAGCACGCCCCAGGATATCTCTGCACACTCACGTAAACCCATAGGCACTCACAAACTCAGCGGAGTATGCCACAGGATGTTTCGTTCTTGATCTCCTGGCAGTTCGCGACACAGTCCAGGGCTGAGGCTCTCACTGAAAGGGCGCCCAACACCAACCTTTATGGCATGTCCTGTCAGAGCAGACCGCGCCACTGGCCCTCTCTCCGAGCCCCCCTTGTCTGCAACGTTTCTGCGCTACTGGTGGCAGGGGTCTACCCAACTATTGCTGTTGTGTTTGTTCACCAACGCTACGCCTTCCCATAGAATGGCCTGAGAAAGGCTGCGTTGCCAGACTATGCGAGTCCCCGCATGGACAGGTCCAAGGTCAATTCTAGCAGATCTTGTTTTCAAGAGGCTATGGAATGTAGGGCTGCTAATTTAGCTGATAACTCCATTCCACATTTTTGCTGAAATTGTCTGTTTAACCCTTACACTACAACACCGTCGCTCCCCCTCCCACACTGACCTTTCTGCCCTGGGCCTCCTCCACTGTCAGAGTGAGGCCCAATGCAAATTGGAAGTACGGAACCTCATATTTCACGGGCAGTTTACACCCCAGCGGTATGAAGATTGACTTCTCTAACTTCAAGTAACCCTTGCTTTCCCTCTCTCCCCATCCCTGCCCCACCCTAATTCTCCGACTAGTTTTATTGTCCTCCAGATCAATTTTACTTTGTATGCCTTGTCACCTTCTCCATAACCAACTGTGAACCATTCTACATCTCCTTGACCATTGTCCGCTTTGATGTCATTTTCACACCTTGCCCTTCCATATCTAGTTTCCCTTTCCCCTGACTCTGTCTGAAGGGTCTCGACCCGAAACGACACCCATTCCTTCTCTCAAGAGATACTGCTTGTCCCCCCAAGTTACTCCAGCATTTTGTGTCTATCTTTGATGTAAACCAGCAACTGCAGTTCCTTCCTACACAATAGAGAAGCAGGATTGGTTATTGAAGATAGCTGTATTTAGGGTAGAGATTGGGACAGAATAATCTGCTGCTGCAAGATTTTCTATATAATTTAATTTAATCCTCATTGGAAATATGGGCAGTGGTCAAAATATAATTTAGATCTGATAGATGATGAGGAAATCAAGGGATGTGGAGTTAGTGGAGTAAACTGGCACTGAAGAGAAAGGTCTCCAATAATTTATTGAACACCAGATGAGATGCCAAATATTTTTATTTCATTTTCATAATTGCCGGTGGCCACTTTATTTTTCAACTGCAATGAAGTGATGCTTTGTCTATCATTGATTGTTGCCGGAAGTCACAATTGCTATTGGTTTTTCCACCAGGATCACTGTATTGGGTGAGTCATTCCTTTAAGTACATTAAAGTACATTAATTTTGTACTGTGTTAAAAAAAAATTTGTATGGATTCTTCCTCTTGATATTATTAGGTTTATGAGAATGATGGGGTTATATCATTGAAACTTACTGAAGAATGAAAGGCCTAGATAGAGTGGATGTGGGGAGGATGTTTCCACAAGTGGGAGAGTGAAGGACCAGAGGGCAACCTCAGCCTTTAGAAAGGAAATGAGGAGGAATTTTTTTCGCCAGACAGTGGTGAATCTGTGGAAGCCAAGTCTTTTGATATTTTCAAAGCAGATATTGACAGATTCTTGATTAGTACGGGTGTTAAAGGTTACGGGGGTGAAGGCAGAAGAATGGGGTTGAGAGGGAAAGATAACTCAGCCACGATTGAATGGCGGAGTAGAGTCGATGGGCCAAATCAGCTCCTCTGACATGAATGTAATTGGGTTAACGTGTGAGGAGTGTTTAATGACTGGAGCTAATGATGATGCTACCTTTTTGTCACTTGAACCTAGCTAGGTGCAGTGAAATTCTTTCCTTCTGCATACAAAGTACACAAAAGAGTCACCACAAAGGCCACCGCGAGGCTCCGACCCGTCCACCTCGCTTCGACCATTCACTCCGCGCTGGCTTCTCCGCGGCGCGCTGTGTGGCGAGCTCTCCTCCATCTGCAAGTCGGGTCTGCTTGCCGGGGGTGTCCCGGCCCACTGCTCGCCAGTTTAGATGGATGAGGGGGATCTCATTTGACACCTATTGGATAATGAAAGGTCTAGAGTGGATGTTTCCAGTAATGGAAGAGTCTAAAGCCAGAGGGTGCAGCCACAGATTAAAAGGACGTCCATTTGGGATGGTGATGAGGAGGAATTTCTTTAGCCAGATTGGTGAATCTGGAATTCATTGCCACAGATAGCCATCATTGAGTATTTTTAAAGCAGAGATTGATAGGTTCTTGATTAGTAATGGTGTTAAAGGTTACGGGGAGATGGCAGGAGAATGGGGTTGAGAGGGAAAATGAGATCAGCCATGATTGAATGGCAAGTAGACTTCATGGGCCAAATGGCCTAATTTTGCTCCCATGTCTTATGGTCTTTGAATGGCATGATCTTTATTTCATACACTGCACTGACCCACCTTGAACACCAGGGGAGCTATGTGAGGATGCTCTTCCTCGACTTCAGCTCTGCCTTTAACACGGTCATCCCGAGCAGACTGGTCACCAAACTTTCTGACCTTGGATTTTCCCAAACCATCTGCCAATGGATCAAGGACTTCCTGACCAACCGCCCCCAGACCGTCAAAATAGGCCCTCACCTCTCCTCCACCATTACACTGAGCACCGGCTCACCACAGGGCTGTGTGTTGAGCCCCATCCTTTACTCCCTCTACACTCACGACTGCGCCCCCACCCATCCCACCAACACCATCATCAAGTTCGCGGATGACACGACTGTGGTTGGACTCATCTCAGGAGGAGATGAGACAGCCTACAGGGATGAAATCCAAAGGCTGGCAGCATGGTGTTCAGTGAACAATCTTGTCCTAAACTCCTCCAAAACAAAGGAACTTATAATAGACTTCAGGAAAACCAGTGCAGAATACGACCCACTCTACATCAATGGGGTCTGTGTGGAAAGGGTACCCGCTTTCAGGTTCCTGGGTACGCACATCGCAGAGGATCTTACCTGGTCTACCAACACCATCACCACAGTGAAGAAGGCACAGCAGAGACTCCACTTCCTGAGGATCCTCAGGAAAACCAACCTGCAGGAGAAGCTCATGATGTCCTTCTATCGCTGCTCCATCGAGAGTGTGCTGGCATACTGTATAACCACATGGTATGCCAGCTGCTCAGAAAAGGACAGGAAGGCCCTTCAGAGGGTCATCACGACGGCCCAGAAGATCATCGGCTGCTCACTGCCCTCCCTGGAGCACCTGTTCAGCCTACGCTGCCTCAGTAGAGCAGGCAAAATAATAAAAGATCCATCCCACCCCGGCCACCGTCTGTTTGTTCATCTGCCCTCTGGTCGACGTTTCAGGTCGATCAAATCCCGAACAAACAGACTTAAGAACAGTTTTTACCCCAGGGCCATACGAGAACTGAACACTACCTTCTGCACTAGGCAACACTGTTAAAACTTTTGTACTTAATATAATTGTATTTATTTGTTTTTGCATTTATTGCATATATGTTATTACGCACCGTCAGGATTGGCTATATTTTAATTTCGTTGTACTCGTTGCAATGACAATAAATGAATATTATTATTATTAAAGGTTTAAATACTTTCCAGAAAATCTTCTCAATTTAGCATATTTAAAACATAATATGGATAGAGTAATATGTCTTCAGATTATAAATGCGATGAAAAGTGATGATTTTTAATGCTTTGGGTGGAATAATGCTCTTTGTTCTGTAGGCTTTCAACAATCTAGAATCTGGACAGAATCAAGGAACATGAAGACTCATGTTGCAGAAATCACGTTAGTTATAGCATGTAACATACCTTGTGATAATAATTGGTGATTAGAAATTTATGCTGACGTACGAGACATACCATCATTTAAGATTGGCATGATTTAAAACCCAATGCAATGCAATTTCTTGTTATTGCTCCATTTTTGAAATTTTAGGTCTGAAAAAGAAATTTAAATTCTCTCATAGTGCTGACACCTCACTGATCTATTTACATCAGTGCTGCCATGCAATTTTAATCTTTTAAACAATACTCCAAGTTTGGCTAATAATTATTTTAAAGAGTTGGCATAACTTTCTAATTTTAGACCTCAGTTATTTATAGCGTCATAGTTTTCCATTTCTCTTATAAAATCAAAGATGCCATGAATTTTTTGGGGGTCAAATTTCATCTTACTGTGATAGCTGCTGAGATATATACATGCTTCAATGTCTCTGTTAGTTTGTCTTTAGTTTACACTTATGCATTGTAGTAAGGATGGAATGCAATATAATTTCATATATTTCAATAAGATTGCATTTCTGATATATTTTAAGTCAGATCTTTTGGCCCTGCTTACACGAAGCACCTTGATCTTCTATGCTAAAAGCAACACAAGAAAGCTGTGGTTTACACATTTAAATAACTTGCATGTGGTCTGGCACTCATTGACCCAGGGCATACTGCTCTATGGCAAACCTCCTCTGTCAAACCTCCACTTGATAATGTGGGGGTGGGAGTTTAAACTGGTATTTCCCCACAACTTTATCCAGAATTAAGAGCGAGGCTGGTGACTCAACCTGAGACTCCACTCGGATACAAATGCAGTGAACATTAAATGGTTTGTAACAAAAATTAATCAATTTCTCAACTGGTAACTCATGCCAAAATGATCAAAGACTTCACCTATCCAAATGGTGTGAGATCATTAGATAAGCCTGGATTTTTCACTGCCGATCATCACATTGATTCACATACATTTAATGGTGGAAGTTGTCAAAAAATGTCCTAGTTCTTGTAGCATCAAAATAGGTTAAAATGTATATTTGTGCCATTTACATTGTACCAATCGCTCAGTCTAATTGACCACACGGCTTTTATCCTGCCTGAGACAAATGAGAGGGCAAACCATATTCTTGTTTTTTTTTTACTGTAGATATAACAAATGTCATGATTTCAGAACAGCACCCTACTTTCTTTGAAAAAATGTACATCTGTTGGCACTGAAACCCAAGATAATTCACTACTTATGATTATTTATCCAAAAATACAAACGCAGCTTGTAACTACTTATTAAGTTATTCAACTACCAGTGAACCTATGCAATGAGTCATTTATTTTCCAAAATCACAAGCTTGGAACCCTCTGTAAATCTTTAAGTGCACAATAGGCCACAGACATTTTAATGTTCAGTAATCAATTCCTACTGCTATGTATTTTGGAAAATTAAAGCTCAAGAAATATGATTACAGTAAAAATATTTTGAATAATGCAAAATAAATCAATCATGGGAATATTTGAACATTTGTAAGATACATCATTAACAATTTCTTAATCCAGTGGTAACCATTTTAACTTAAATTTAAAACAACTCAATCTCTTGCTTTTCTACATCCATATTTCTAAAGTTTCTCCACAATTATATTTTTGATTATGACGTTCAAAACTGTACCCATTTTATTCCCCAATTGGAATCAAGGATACAAAAAAAATGATCAAGAGTTGAATTCAAAGCTTTGCTAAACTTAATTTCCAAAATTGTCACACATTCCCAAGCACAACAAATACTGCATTTTTAGTCAGTGACATTATTAACACATAATCCAGCAATAAGTGTTTATCAAGAATAATCATATTTCTTTCAGTTACAATTACAAAGAAAGTCCTAAAATTCTGTACAATTTAAAGTAGGTACCTTGAGACTGAGAAAGAGAAAAAAGACCAGCACAGGAAGCTCAATGTTCCAGGGTAGAGGTGCTTCTGGACAGAGGCGAGGGGAAAAGAGATGGGGAGGGTTGCATTATTGGTTAAGGAGGATGTTACGGCAGTGGTCAGAGGGGACATTACAGACGGTTCCTCTAGTGAGGCTATATGGGTGGAGCTGAGGAACAAGAAAGGGATGATCACCTTGTTGGGGGTGTACTACAGGTGCCCAAATAGTCAACGGGAATCAGAAGAACAAATGTGCCAGGAGATTGCAGGCATCTGCATGTCTAATAAGGTTGTTGTAGTAGGGAATTTTAATTTTCCCAACATTGACTGGGAATGTCAAAGTGCAAAAGGTTTAGACGGGGTGGAATTTGTCAAATGTGTTCAGGAAAGTTTCCTCCGGCAATATTTTTCGGGCACAACACGGGAGATGGCAAGGAACTGCTGATGCCGAGTCTGAAGAAGGGTCACCTATTCCTTTTCTCCAGAGATGGTGTCTGACCTGCAGAGATACTCCAGCTTTTTGTGTATCTACAGGAGATGGTAACACTTGATCTAGTCTGGGGAAATTGAGAGGGGCAAGTGGATGAAGTGTTCATGGAGGAGCCATTTGGGACCAGCGACCACTGTTCTATTAGATTTAAGATGATTATGGTTACGGCCCACAAGTTAAAATGCTAAATTGGGGAAAGGCCAACGTTGAGGGTATGAGACAGGAACTCGCTCAAGTAGATTGGAGAAGGTTGTTTGATGGAAAAGAAACGTCGGGAAAGTGGGATATTTTAAAAAAGTGTGTTGACAAGAGTTCATGACATGCATGTCCCTATTACAGTGAAGGGCATAGCAGGCAAACGTAAGGAAGCCTGGATGATGAGGGAAATTGAGGCATTGGTCAAGAGTAAGAAGGAGGCATGGGACAGGTATAGGCAGCTGGGATCAAGTGTATTCCTGGAGGAATTTTGGGAAGGAGTAAGCTAAAAAAGGAAATCAGAAGAGCAAAAAAGAGACAGGCAATAGCATTAAGGATAATCTCAAAAGGTTTTAAGCACATAAAGGGAAAAAAGGTCAGCAGAAAGAGAGTGGGACCCCTCAGGATCAAAGTGGTCAACACTGTGTGGAGCCACAGGAAATGGGCAGAGTCTTCAACAAGTTTTTGCTGTGGAGAAAGACAGGAGAACGGGGATCTTGCGATAGTCACTGGATGTGTCTTGAGGGGAATCAGTATTACAGTCGCAGATATGCTAAAGGTCCTGACATGTATGAAGATAGACAAATCGCTGAGGTTTATGAGTCGTTAAATACTGGTGAGGAGAAGCATATGTTGCGCCTCTATTCAAGAAGGGCTGCAGGGAAAAGGCTGGGAATTACAGGCCAATGAGCTAAATATCGGTGGCTGGAAAGTTACTAGAGTGTATTCTGAGGGATAGGATATACATGCATTTAGATGGACAAGGGCTGATTAGGGAGAGTCAACATGGTTTTGTACATGGGAGGTCGTGACTCACGAATCTGATTGCCTTCATCGACCTTTTTGGTCACATCTTCAAAAATCTCAGAGCTGTAGACGTGTGTACATAGATTTTAGTAAGGCTGCTCTGGATGGTTAGATCTCATGGGATCCAAGGAGAAATAGCTGAATAGATAGAAAAGTGGCTTTACGGAAGAAGGCAGAGGGTAATGGTGGAAGTTTGCTTTGCGGACTAGAGGCTTGTGTCTAATGGTGTGCCTCAGGGTTCAGTGCTGGGCCCATTGCTGTTTATCATCCTGCATTGGTGCAGCACCCTCTCCTCCTCCTCCCCCCTCCCCATCCCCCTCAACCCCCCTTATCCGCCCTCCTCCTCCCCTCCCTCCCTAGGAGATAGATTTAAACTTTAAAATGTGAATAACTTAAAAAATATAACACCGATTTCAATGAAACTTCTTCCATTAGTACCAAAGGGACGACGGTGAGTAAGGTGGGCCTAAAACTGTCGCGTTATCGTGTACCGTTTTGGCTGTAGTGCAGGAACAAATAAACAAACAGATTAGAGTTTTAGTTTATACATATCAATGATTTGGATGAGAACATACACAGATGACACAAAAGTGGGTGGTATTGAAGATAATTGTCAAAACTTTCAGCATGGTCTTGATCGGTTAGGCAGGTACAGGGCTACAGGGAGAGGTTGAATAGGCTAGGTCTCTTTTCCTTGGAGCACAGGAGGATGAGGGGTGATTTTATAGAGGTGCATAAAATCATGAGAGAAATAGATCGTGTACACACCAAGAGCAGGGAAATCGAGGACCAGAGGACAAGTTTAAAGTGAGGGGGGGGAAGATTTAATAGGAATCTGAGAGGTAATCTTTTCACGGAAAGGGTGGTGGGTGTATGGAACGAGCTGCCAGAGGAGGTAGTTGTGGCAGGGACTATCACAACGTTTAACAAACATTTAGACAGGTACATGGATAGGACAGGTTTCGAGGGATATGGGCCAAATGCAGTTAGGTGGGACATGTTGGCCGGGGTGGGCAAGTTGGGCTACGGGCCTGTTAGAGACTCTGACTCTAAGACCAAGACTGCCAGCATAAGACTTAATTAAGGCTACACTTTTGTACATTTGAAAATATTTCCATTTATAAATATCAATTATTTTCTGCAATTTTTGATTTAAAAAATAGTCACAGAAGACCCCAAAATAAGTTGTGAACATTTTTCTGCTAATTGAAACATAATTATGTTTGCTAGTAACTCAACATTTCCCCATCTACAATACGTAAAACTACAAATGAAGATAATCCTTTTCCTATTAGGATCATAGAAACATAGAAAATAGGTGCAGGAGGAGGCCATTTGGCCCTTCGAGCCAGCACCGCCATTCATTGTGATCATCCACAATCAGTAACCCGTGCCTGCCTTCTTCCCATATCGCTTGATTCTACTAGCTCCTAGAGCTCTATCATCTAAAGATGGAGTACTTTCAATTGAAAAAAAATGCTGGCATATTCTTCAATCAGGCCATGTGACTGTAAAGGAACTGAGCTGTTTCCAGTTTACTGTCATTAGAACCTTCTGATAACTTACACTTGTGTGAAATATTTCCAGGACAGTTAAAAAAAACCTCAAGCAATTGAGAATTCAAAGTAAACTTTCGGCCAAAATCCAGGTTGCCAGCAAACCAAAGTGCATCGTGAATTTTACCCAATCCCACCCATTCCTCAAACATTTGGCATTTTAATTGCCGATAAATACGGGTTTATTTCAGTGGGATGAATTCCTCTTGGTTCCCTCACGTGAAGGAAGTGTGACACGTTGTTCATTCATTCGTCTGGCCTGAGATCGAAGGATCAGGTTGAAGAAGTCTTCATCAGGAACAGTTACACATTTATGTACAAATTGAGGCGGTGCACTTCTCTGGTCATCCAGCCTGCAGCTCTGGTGAAATGTACAATAAATGCTTTAATAACATGCATCACTTTTCCAAAAGTTACTTAAAATTGGTGCTTAAAAGTAAATCTTTTACCATTGCAAAATACGGTTTGATAATATAATTCAATTCACAAAGCTGCATTTATTTTATAAGGCAGATAAAATTTATGTATAAAGATATATTTTTTGCAGTCAAACTGTAGATTCTTTCATTTGGATGCTGGAAGAACTTGGTGGACCAGGCAGCAAATATGGATGGAACAGATGGATGACTTTTCTGTTCATGTCCAGAGGCCCAGGAGCGGTTGGAGCAGCTTAAAAACGTTCCCTCACACTTCAAAAGGAGTGGTCTGGAGGAAGCCGCTGATTGGTGGAAGCGGACTAGAGGAAGCAGCTGATTGGGCTGGGCATAACCCCGGGGTTGTATTTCTGCTTTTTGTTTGTACTTTTAGTTAAGGGTTCAGTGAGTTAAGGGTTCAGTGAGTTAAGGGTTCGGTGAGTTAAGGGTTCAGTGAGTTAAGGGTTCAGTGAGTTAAGGGTTCAGTGAGTTAAGGGTTCAGTGAGTTAAGGGTTCAGTGAGTTAAGGGTTCAGTGAGTTAAGGGTTCGGTGAGTTAAGGGTTCAGTGAGTTAAGGGTTCAGTGAGTTAAGGGTTCAGAGTTAAGGGTTCAGTGAGTTAAGGGTTCAGTGAGTTAAGGGTTCAGTGAGTTAAGGGTTCGGTGAGTTAAGGGTTCGGTGAGTTAAGGGTTCGGTGAGTTAAGGGTTCGGTGAGTTAAGGGTTCGGTGAGTTAAGGGTTCGGTGAGTTAAGGGTTCGGTGAGTTAAGGGTTCAGTGCTTTTTAGTAAAGGTACAGTTTAAAGGATTAAGAGGGATTTGATTTGATTTGGGGTAAGACATGTCAGGTGAGATCGGCCCCGTGGAATGCTCATCCTGCAACATGTGGGAGATCAGGGATATTGTCAGTGTCCCTGATGACTACGTGTGCAGGAAGTGTGTCCAGCTGCAGCTCCTGGCAGACCGCATTGAACGGTTGGAGCTGCGGTTGGACTCGTACTGGAGCATCCACGATGCTGAGAAGGTCGTGAATAGCACGTACAGTGAGTTGGCCACACCACAGGTAAAAGATAAGCGGACAGAAAGGAAACGGGTGGCCACTAGCCAGCGTAGCAGTAGGCAGGTAGTGCAGGAGTCCCCTGCGGTCATCTCCCTCCTAAACAGATATGCCATTTTGGATACTGTTGGGGGAGATGGCTCATCAGGGGAAGGCAGCATCAGCCAAGTTCATGGCACCGTGGGTGGCTCTGTGGCAAAAGAGGGGAGGAAAAAGAGTGGAAGGGCTATAGTAATAGGGGATTCAATTGTAAGGGGAATAGACAGGCGTTTCTGCGGCCGCAAACGAGACTCCAGGATGGTATGTTGCCTCCCTGGTGCAAGGGTCAGGAATGTTTCTGAGCGGCTGCAGAACATTCTGAAGGGGGAGGGTGAGCAGCCAGTTGTCGTGGTGCACGTTGGCACCAATGATATAGGTAAAAAACAGGATGAGGTCCTACAAGGTGAATTTAGGGAGCTAGGAGATAAACTCAAAAGTAGGACCTCAAAGGTAATAATCTCTGGATTACTACCAGTGCCACGTGCTAGTCAGAGTAGAAATAGGAGGATATTTCAGATGAATACATGGCTTGAAAAATGGTGCAAGGGGGAGGGATTCAAATTTCTAGGACATTGGAACCAGTTCTGGGGGAGGTGGGACCAGTACAAACAGGACGGTCTGCACCTGAGCTGGAATGGAACCAATGTCCTTGGGGGAGTGTTTGCTAGTGCTGTTGGGGAGGATTTAAACTAATGTGGCAGGGGGATGGGAGCATGAGCAGAGAGACAGAGGGGTGTAAAATGAGGGTAGAAGCAATAGGTAGCAAGGTGAAAAGTAAAAGTGGCAGGCAGACAAATCCAGGGCAAAAATCAAAAAGGGTCACTTTTCAACATAATTGTATAAGGGGTAAGAGAGTTGTAAAAACAAGCCTGAAGGCTTTGTGTCTCAATGCAAGGAGTATACGTAATAAGGTGGATGAATTAAATGTGGAGATAGTTATTAATGATTATGATATAGTTGGGATTACGGAGACAGGCTCCAGGGTGACCAAGGCTGGGAGCTCAACATCCAGGGATATTCTATATTCAGGCGGGATATATATATATTTTTTCATATTTCAGATACAGCGCGGAAACAGGCCTTTTCGGCCCACCAAGTCTGCACCACCCAGTGATCCCCACACACTAACACTATCCTACACACACTAGGGACAATTTTTACATTTACCCAGTCAATTAACCTACATACCTGTACGTCTTTGGAGTGTGGGAGGAAACCGAAGATCTCGGAGAAAACCCACGCAGGTCACGGGGAGAACGTACAAACTCCTTACAGTACAGCACCCGTAGTCAGGATCGAACCTGAGTCTCCGGCGCTGCATTCGCTGTAAAGCAGCAACTCTACCGCTGCGCTACCGCTACCGAAAAGGAGGTGGGGTAGCGTTGCTGGTTAGAGAGGAGATTAACGCAGTGGAAAGGAAGGACATTAGCTCGGAGGATGTGGAATCAATATGGGTAGAGCTGCGAAACACTAAGGGGCAGAAAACACTAGTGGGAGTTGTGTACAGGCCAACTAACAGCAGTAGTGAGGTTGGGGATGGCATCAAACAGGAAATTAGAAATGCGTGCACTAAAGGTGCAGCAGTTATAATGGGTGACTTCAATCTACAGGATTGGAGGGTAGCTAATGTAACCCCACTTTTTAAAAAGGGAGGGAGGGAGAAAACGGGGAATTATAGACTAGTTAGCCTAACATCGGTAGTGGGGAAAATACTAGAGTCAGTTATTAAAGATGTGATAGCATCACATTTGGAAAGTGGTGAAATCATCGGTCAAAGTCAGCATGGATTTATGAAAGGCAAATCATGCCTGACGAATCTTATAGAATTTTTCAAGGATGTAACTAGTAGAGTGGATAAGGGAGAACCAGTCGATGTGTTATATGTGGACTTTCAGAAGGCCTTCGACAAGGTCCCACATAGGAGATTAGGGTACAAACTTAAAGCACACGGTATTGGGGGTTCAGTGTTGAGGTGGATAGAGAATTGGTTGGCGGACAGGAAACAAAGAATAGGAATAAACGGGTCCTTTTCGGAATGGCAGGCAGTGACTAGTGGGGTACCGCAAGGCTCAGTGCTGGAACCCCAGTTATTTACAATATATATTAATGATTTGGACGAGGGAATTGAATGCAATATCTCTAAGTTTGCGGATGACACGAAGCTGGGTGGCAGTGTTAGCTGCGAGGAGGATGCTAGGAGGCTGCAGAGTGACTTGGATAGATTAGGAGAGTGGGCAAATGCATGGCAGATGCAATATAATGTGGATAAATGTGAGGTTATCCACTTTGGCGGCAAGAACAGGAAAGCAGAGTATTACCTGAATGGTGGCCAATTAGGAAAAGGGGAGATGCAACGTGACCTGGGTGTCATGGTGCACCAGTCATTGAAAGCAAGCGTGCAGGTGCAGCAGGCAGTGAAGAAAGCGAATGGTATGTTAGCATTCATAGCAAGAGGATTTGAGTATAGGAGCAGGGAGGTTCTGCTGCAGTTGTACAGGGCCTTGGTGAGACCGCACCAGGAGTATTGTGTACAGTTTTGGTCTCCTAATCTGAGGAAAGACATTCTAGCCTTAGAGGGAGTACAGAGAAGGTTCACCAGATTGATCCCTGGGATGGCAGGACTTTCATATGAAGAAAGACTGGATAGACTAGGCTTATACTCGCTGGAATTTAGAAGACTGAGGGGGGATCTTATTGAAACATATAAAATTCTTAAGGGGTTGGAGAGGCTAGATGCGGGAAGATTGTTACCGATGTTGGGGAAGTCCAGAACCAGGGGTCACAGCTTAAGGATAAGAGGGAAGTCTTTTAGGACCGAGATGAGAAAACATTTCTTCACACAGAGAGTGGCGAGTCTGTGGAATTCTCTGCCACAGAAGGTAGTTGAGGCCAGTTCATTGGCTATATTTAAGAGGGAGTTAGATGTGGCCCTTGTGGCTAAAGGGATCAGGGGGTATGGAGAGAAGGCAGGTACAGGTTACTGAGCTGGATGATCAGCCATGATCATATTGAATGGCGGTGCAGGCTCGAAGGGCCGAATGGCCTACTCCTGCACCTATTTTCTATGTTTCTTCAATTCATAGGTGATAGGAGCAGAATTAGGCCATTCAGCCCATCAAGCATACTCCGCCATTCAATCATGGCTGATCTATCTCTCAACCCCAATTCTCATGCCTTCCCCCCATGGCCCCTGGCACAGATGAAGTAGAGGGGGGGGGGGGGGAGGTACAAAAAAATGGACGATAGGGTTGAGGCAAGAGATGGCTAGTGACAGGTGAATCTAGGAAAGGAAGATTGGGCAGATAAATCAGGTGGGGGAGAAATGGGTAGTGATAGTGAGCAAAGCTGGATCTGATAAGCGTGGGAGACAAACGGGTGCAAATGGTGGAAACTGATCAGGAAGGAAGGTAGGCATCAAAATACAAGAGCCAGATGGATAGATGGTGGTCAGAAAGAGGGGGGGGAGGTGGATGGAGGACCCAGATTAGGGAGGGATAGGTGGTAAACAGATGATGTGAAGAAGGGGAAAGAAGATCAGAGACAGGGGGAGTGGAAAGAAAGGTATGTGTGAGAGGGAGAAAGCTGCGAAGCAGAGATAGACATCCCTTGGAGGAGTTTAGGGACAGAGGAGCATATTTAAGAAGTAATCAGAAGGGCAAAGAGGAAGCAGAAGATAACTGACAGATATAAATTAAGGAGAATCCAAAGAGATTTTATGTATATTCAGGAAAGGAGGATCACCAGAAACTACATAAAGGGCCCACAGAAATCAATGTGTGGAGCCACAGGACATGGACAATATGCATTATGCACTCTGTGACTCTTGACATTTGGCAAATCCATTGTAAGATCTTCATACAGCTTCTACTCCAGTCACTTTTAATTAAGGGTGTTTTATTCCAGTCTAAAAGGTCTCTGCCTTAAAATTGCTTGCATTTAATCTTCAGTAATTCTTACACTAAAATTACTCAACTTGGATCAGGTAAACATAGAAAATAGGTGCTGGGGAGGCCATTTGGCCCTTCGTGCCAGCACCGCCATTCATTGTGATCATGGCTGATCATCCACAATCAGTAACCTGTGCCTGCCTTCTCCCCATATCCCTTGATCCCGCTAGCTTCTATCTAACATTCTGCTAGCCCCTAGAGCTCTATCTAACATTCTGCTAGCCCCTAGAGCTCTATCTAACATTCCGCTAGCCCCTAGAGCTCTATCTAACAGGTACTGGTGCTAGAGAAATTCAAATTCATATAACTGATCAAAATGCATCATTGGTGGAAAATCTGGAATTCTTTGCCACAGAAGACAGTCAGTGCATATATTTAAATCAGAGATAGAGATTCTTGGTTAGTACAGGTGTCAGAGGTTACTTAAGAAAGCTACTTACTTGACATTTTAAGAGCATGTCAAAGAAAGGATCGTCTGGTTGCTTGCAGTCACCACTGATCAGATGGCTGTCAACAGTGTGGCTATTCTCCTGCTTCAGTCGCAAGCCAGGAAGACTGCCGCTGCTCGCACGTTGATCACCTGATCGACGGCTCTGTGAACCAGCAAGGTCCACAAACTCTTCAGTCTGTGGTAAGCCAACTGATGTGGAGTGAGCTGAAATGAGATAATACTGAAGCTTAATAATCACTAAATTAAGAACCTAATTACTTTTATCTTTGTATGCTTCGTTGTCACCTTCTAGCTAACAATGATCTATTCTGAATTTTTCTTGAACTGCGTCCCCTTTGATGTCTTGTTTTCACACCTTACCCTTCCACATCTCTGTCTCCCTCTTCCCCGACTCTCAGTCTGAAGGGTCTTGACCCAAAATGTCGCCCATTCCTTTTCTCCAGAGCTGCTGCAGCACTTTGTATCTCGTTTCGGTGTAAACCAGCATCTGCAGTTCTTTCCTGCACAAGAACAACTTTCAGCTGGATTTGCAATTTGTATTTAAAGGTCACTGGGCCTACTGGAAAAGTACATAACCGTGTAGCATCCTAAAGTGAATTCAAAATCAATAATTACAAGTGGAGTTAAAACTGTTTGCTGAAATCTCTTTCACCTCAAAACAATTCATCTTATTTAAAAAGTCTCCAAACCAAACTATTCTTAATCACAGGTATATTGAAGTCCGCGGACCAGCATGGTGCATTGCTGAGGATTTTGCTGCAGATGGCAACAAACCACTTGCACAGATAGAACAGAGGTTCCTCTACTCAGATGTACCACTCGTCCATTCTGCAGCAAATGCAGCGGCTGAAATGTGGGATTTTGCAAATTTCCAACTAACAAAATTACACACAGAATTCTTCTGCTGAGCCACTAACCATTCCAAAGTTTGGGTGAATATGAACTTAATTCCGGCATAAAGTCAGGAAGATTAAAAGGCACACTCACCTAAGGGTTTTGTTGGTGTAGATGAGGCAGGCACTGCCTTCATTGTACAACTCTGCCTGACTGTCAATGAACATCGTTGATCATCCATTCGATTACTCTGGAACCGACTCAATAAGTCAAAGAAGCTTTCATCTGCCATCATACCTGAACTGATCTTCTGAAATTAAATTTTAGAAATCACTATTATTTGCCCGTAGTGACCAAGATGCCCCATCTACACTAGTCTCACCGACGTGCGTAGGACCCATATCCCTCTTTACCTATCCATGGACCTGTCCAAATGCCTTTCAAATGTTGTTATCATCAACAGTTATCTGCCTCCCCGGGTAGCTCATTCCAGACACCCACCACTCTGTGTGTGAAAACGTTGCTCCTCAGGTTCCTATTAAATGTTTCCCCTCTTACCCTAACCCTATGTCCTCTGGTTCTTGACTCCCCTCGTGTGAGTAAAAGCCACATTTACCATTTATAATCCCAGGAGGGAAGAGATGAGTGAACTAATGGTTTGAAGAAGGAGCAGTCTCTGCAGAAAGGGGTAGAGATGGGAAGATGGGACTGGTGGTGTGGTCATGTTTAAAATATTCAAAGATTTCATAGCTACCAGTGCAGCCCCCCCTCAACCGGAAGTGCCGGCACCTCCTTAGCTGATGACCTGAACTCTTTTTATGCATGGTTTGAGACGGGTAACACCCCTAGCTCGCCGTCTAAAAACAACACCGACAGGGCGCTGGCTAACGAGGCTGGAGGGGGATCCACCGCCGGGGATGTGCACACATTCTCGGTGTCCGAGCATGACGTGAAGTGGGCTCTGACACGTGTGAACACGAGGAAAGCTGGAGGCCCAGATGGTATATCTGGGCAAGTACTAAAGTCTTGTGCTACTCAGCTTGCTCCAGTGCTCACCACAATATTTAACCTCTCCTTGGCAAAGTCCGTGGTCCCTGCATGCTTCAAAAGATCCATTATTGTACCGGTGCCAAAGAATGCCTCTCCGACAACGATGAGAAGGCCTACCGGGAGAAGGTGACTGATCTGGCACTCTTGAATGTCAAAAAAACTAAGGAGCTGATTGTGGACTTTAGAAGGGTTCAACATTCAAGGACGTACACGCCACTGGAGATAAATGGGTCTACTGTGGATAGGGTGAGCAGTTTTAAATACCTGGGAGTCCACATCAAAGAGGATCTGACATGGGCAACGCACATTGCCGC
Source organism: Rhinoraja longicauda (assembly GCF_053455715.1). NCBI lineage: Eukaryota > Metazoa > Chordata > Chondrichthyes > Rajiformes > Arhynchobatidae > Rhinoraja > Rhinoraja longicauda. The sequence continues at coordinate 58,983,123 of NC_135963.1, read as the reverse complement.
ACTGGTGGGTAAGGCTACTCTGGGGCTGTAGAGAGCATCCTGTCCGGCAACATTACAGTCTGGTTTGGGAACAGCTCTACCCAAGACAGGAAGGCCCTGCAGAGAGTAGTGCGTTCGGCAGAACGCACCGTGGGAACTACACTCGTCCCCCTGCAGGACCTATACATCAGGAGGTGTAGATCGAGAGCAAGCAAGATCATGAGGGTCCCCTGCCACCCCAGCAACGGACTGTTCCAGATGCTACGGTCAGGCAAACGCCTCCGCTGTCACGCTGTGAAAACGGAGAGGATGAGACGGAGTTTCTTCCCACAGGCCATCAGGACTGTTAACGTTTATAACTCCAGGGACTAAATTTTGTCTTCTCTGTATTTAATTTATATGCTGTAACTGTAATTCTTTTTTTTGCACAATCCACAGGCATTGCCACTTTCATTTCACTGCACATCGTGTATGTGCATGTGACAAATAAACTTGACTTGACTTGATAGACCACTGTGGCACCACATCCAAGACAGCACAAAAGCAACTTTATTTGCTTTCAGATATTTTTCAAATGAAGTCTTAAAGGCATCATTTGTGCATTCAGGCATCCTTCTTTTCCCAATCTCCTCCAAACCCCTACATTCTCCTTCACCAAATTATATAGAATGAAATTTCCATTTTGGTGGAGTGCTGTTCAGATGCACAAATATTAAACAGATTATTCAAGATGAACATTCACTTGCAAATGGTAGGATCGTTTGAGAGAAGCCATCCATTTAGTTCTGCATCAATAAAATGAAAGTTCCCTTGCATGTGAGAGATGCTCTAGATTCAAGATTTCAAGCTAGTAATACTGTGGAGATTTGGTACTGAGGGTGGTACTTGGAATTCAAAACGCACAAATTAAGAAATCGGTATATTTTGCATCATTTAGCAAGCCAATAACCTGGCGCAATTCAGCAAACCCAGAAACTAAATAAAGAAAGCCAGAGCTTTGTCAAATCGCTTACCTTTTGTGGAACATGACCTCTGCTGTCATTTTTCACCATGGAATTACTGGTATCTTTAAGAACTTTTGCAGATGAATTGTTACTTTTATGCTTTTTTCCCCTGAATCGATTTATAAACAGCAACTTAGTTGATTGCTTCCAAAGCGTAGGTTTCTGTTTCGTGCGAGTTTCACTCTTCCAACTCTGACCCTAGACAAATTTCAGTTCATCATTACAAAACCTGCACATCAAAATACTTTAAAAAACACATTATAAAACAGACACCATGGCAGCCTCCACAAGTCATCTTCCAACCAATTCAGCAAATAATGTCTCCTCCACCAAAGAAATCTTCCCTCTCTATTCAACGGTCCGAAGTGACTGTTCACTCAACATCCAAACCCTTACCACACAAGCAGAGAGATGCCACATCAACCCTTTCAAGGGCAGCACAGCGGTAGAGTTGCAGCCTTACAGCACCTGCAGCGTCAGAGACCTGGGTTCGATCCAGGATACAGGTGCTGTCTGTATGGAGTTTGTATGTTCTCCCCGTGACGTGGGTTTTCTCAGATCTTCGGTTTCCTCCCACACTCTACAAGTTTGTAGGATAATTGGCTTGGTATAAATGTAAATTGTCCCTGTGTGTGTAGGATAGTGTCAGTGTGCGGGAATCACCGGTCAGTACGGACTCGTTGGCCGAAGGGCCTGTTTCCACGCTGTATCGTTAAACTAAACTTCCCCTTCACCACCATTGCACTGTGAAAAAGATTTGCTTATACTTCAGCACATTCTTTGCTCATTAGTGAGTTTGCCCGTATATGTTAAGGAGACTAAATGTGGATTGCTTGCTTTGTTAAATACTTTCATTCAGTTTATTTGCCTTCTGTTTTTTTTCTCTATCACTCCACTTTCAGTTTCCTGTTTGGTGCTAAAGCCAGTAAAATCCGATCAAAGATTGTCCGAGGATAAACCATGAGGTAGATAGTAGTTCAGCACTAATCAACACTATCCCACTGAGTTACTCCAGCATTTTGTGTCTATCTTCGGTTTAAACAGCATCTGCAGTTCCTTCCTATACAGTAGTTCAGGACTGCTCTTGAGTTGTGGTAGGATGGTTCAGTTGTCTGATAACAGGTGGGAAGAAACTGTCTCTGAATAACATCACATTTAACTTTTTCAGATCGACAAAACACAACCTCAACTTGATTATGCCTAATGCAAAATTGTTGGTCATGCCAGGACTCTGAACAGAAGTGATGTTGAGCCACTCGAAGGGAGAATGCCCCGCAGGTCTGGGCTTCACTGCTGTCCCACCACCTAACTCCAAGCTCAGCAGCCCCAAGGCAACTGGACCCGCATATCTCTACCTATCTCTTAGTACGGAGATGGCATGGTGATGGGGGTGGGAACGGTGCAGAACAAGTTGTGTCCAATAGTCACACCCACAATTACTTGGCAAGCAACAAGTGGTGTAACTCAAACGTCCGGTATCTATCACCTCTTAAAAGTGGTGGTATCCAATAATCAAATGATTCCAGGATCAGATTTCTCACTCCCAATGTGCCCTCCCTAATGTTTGGGACAAAGACCCATCATTTATTTATTTGCCTCCATACTCCACAATTTGAGATTTGTAATAGAAAAAAAAATCACATGTGGTTAAGGAGACAATTAAAAACCTGAGCAATTACAAACACCTGTGAAGCCACTGGTCCCAAACATTTTGGTGCCCTGAAATGGGGGGACTATGTATAAATATTGCCGTAATTTCTACATGGTGAAACAAAAATGTATAAAAATGGCCTTTCTTAAAATCTGACAATGTGCACTTTAACCACATGTGATTTTTTTTCTATTACAAATCTCAAATTGTGGAGTACAGAGGCAAATAAATAAATGATTGGTCTTTGTCCCAAACATTATAGAGGGCATTGTATATCCATGCAAGGTATTTTTTATTGGATTAAAAGGTTTGCAGTGGCCAATAAACCTACCAGCTTGCATGCCTTTGGAATGCAGGAGGAAACCAGAGCACTCAGAGGTCACAGGAAGGAAGTGCAAACTCACCACAAACCACCCATGGTCTGGATGAACCCAGGCCTCTGGCACTCGTTGCACCACTGTGCTCCTCCAAGTGTCCAATACTTCTACATCTCTCCATTTCTGGTCTTTCTACAGCCAGTTTTACTTTGTACCACTGTTGACAGCAATGCCTCAAATGTTTGAGCATCAACCTCCTCAAAGACTTTCCACTTCTTTAAAACTCTCAAGGAATGGTTGTTTTTCCGCCTTATGAAGCTTCACCAATATTGCTAGAAAATGTTAATTTTCCCATACCTTTTCTGCTGATAACTTCATTAATTCCATTTTCTCCATATTCTGCCCAAGGTCCAGTCTTGGTCGAGCACCTTCAAAGAGCAACAAAAGATTAACTGTTTCTAGTCCTGCCTTCATCCTTGGACATTAATGGCACCATCTATAACTGTAGGAAGAAACTGCAGATGCTGGTTTACACCAAAGATACACAAAATGCTGGAGTAACTCAGCGGGTCAAACAGCATCTCTGGAGGAAAGGAACAGGTGACTTTTGAGGTCGAGACCCTAATCGTTACCCATTACTTCTCCCCAGAGATGCTGCTTGCCCGCTGAGTTACTCCAGGATTTTGTGTCCATCTTCATCACCTATAACTGTCCAAATATACATCTTCTCATTTTCTTTTGCAGCCTCTTTCAAACATGGATTAACTAGTTTAGTTTAGAGATACAGGGTGGAAACAGGCCCTTCAGCCCACCGAGTCCATGCCGATCACAGATCCCCACACACTAACACTATCCTGCACACACTAGGGAAAATTTACATTAACACCAAGCCAATTAACCTTCAAATCTGTACATCTTTGGAATGTGGGAGGAAACCGAAGATCTCAGAGAAAACCCACGCAGGTCATGGGGAGATCGTACAAACTCTGTACAGACAGCACCCGTAGTCAGGATTGAACCCAGGTCTCTGGCGCTGTAAGGCAGCAACTCTACCGCTGCACCATCCGCCCATACTGTAACTACTGTAATTGCATGTGCTGATCCCTTTCTTTAAGCACCACCATGCACACAGATAATTGGTGCATCTCTACCATTACCAATTGTTGAGGGATATCCTGAAAGTTCACCAGTTTCATCCCAATGGCAGCTTAATCATCGAAGGAGTAGTATCAGAGGAGCTGGAGGCCGATAGAGCAGTGGAAAAGGGGCAGTCTGCATCACTGACATACTCCCTCAGGGTAGTTTAACAGGAGGATTTTATGCAAAGGATGGTGTGAATGCACGACAGCTGGCAAGTGGTGAGGCTGGCCTGACCAATGACATCAGATTGCAAGGATTATGAGGGAGGCTGCTCTGAGCCAGTAGGTGACATCCACTTCGACGCCACTATCTCATTCTGCAGTGTATTGGAAGGAACTGCAGATGCTGGTTTAAACCAAAGATAGACACAAATGCTGGAGTAACTCAGTGGGACAGGCAGCATCTCTGGAGAGAAGGAATGGGTGATGTTTCGACCTGAAAAGTCACTGATCCTGTAGTCTTGTGGACAAACATTCACCTGGCAAGGAAGCACAGGCTGAGGCCATCCAAAGTCCCTGAGCCCCCTTAGGTGGAGGTGATTTCTGTATGTTTTAGCACAGTGTACATGGATAGGACAGGTTTGGAGGGATATGGACCAAATGCTGGCAGGTGGGACTAGTGTAGCTGGGACTTACGGTGAGAGACGAGGAAAAACTTTTTCACCCAGGGTTGTGAATCTGGAATTCTCTGCCACAGAAGGCAGTGGAGGCCAATTCACTGGATGTTTTCAACATTTAGCTCTTAGGCCTAAGGGAATCAAGGGATATGAGGAAAAAGCCAGAACAGGGTACTGATTTTGGATGATCAGCCATGATCATATTGAATGGCAGTCCCGGCTCGAAGGGCAGAATGGCCTACTCCTGCACCTATTTTCAGTGTTTCTATGCTGGCCAGTGTGGGCAAGTTGGGCTGAAGGGCCTGTTTCCACACTGTATCACTCTATGACTCTGTGTACATTGCTGACCAAGTGTAGTGCCTCTTGACTTTTGATGTTTATGGAATGTGGACTTCTGAGTCAAGATAAAACTTTTAAACATCTATTTGTTTAGTTTTCCTCTGTAGTTCAAAAGAAAATATGTGAAGTGACGGGAAGTTAGAGGCGCATGCAACAATAATAATGGAAGATTTAAATTTACACAAATACTAAGCACACAAAATTAGCAATGAACGCGGGGAAAAATTTCCAAGGACTACAATATAGTTGAGAATCCAACAAGGGAACACAGTGTTCTAGATCTAGTATTTTTTCATTCAAATGAGTGCGAGGTGGGAAGTCAAACCAGAGCACAGTGGGACCCTGCAGTGTTGTAGAGCAGAGGGATTTAGGAGTACAAGTACATTGTTCCCAAAAAGTGACATCACAGGTAGATAGAGTGCTGAAGAAGGCTGGTCTTCATCTGTATGGAAGTTGGGACATTATGTCACAGTTGTACAACATCCTGATGAGGCCACTGCAGTGTTGTGTTCATTTGTGGTTAACCTGCTATAGGAAAATGCCATTAAGCTGGAATAAGTATAGAGAAGCTTTACAAGGATGCCAGGACCCAACTGCCTAAGATATAGAGAGAGGTTGGGCAAGCTTGGAGCACAGGAGTGATCGTATAAAGGTGTATAAAATCATGATTGGAATAGGTGAACACAGAGCCTCGTTCCCAGTATTGGGGAATCAAAATCTAGAGGGCATAGGTTAGGTTGAGAGGGGAACGATATAATATGGACCTAAGGGGCAACGTTTTCCACACAGAGGATGTGGGTATATGGAACGAGCTCCCAGAAGTAGTCGTTGAGACAGGTACAATAACACCATTGAAAGGCATTTGGACAGGTGCATAGATGGGCTAGTGCAGGTAAATCAGACTAGTTTAGTTGAGACATCTTGGTCAGCATGGATGCGTTGGGCCAAAGGGCCTGTTTCCATGCATACGACTGGGACAAAAAGGGCTAATTAATAATATAAAATGAAGAGACATTTGATGAAGACCAATGATGATAATGCAATTTTTTTGTAGACTGCAAGTGATTTAGTTCCATCTAAAACCCAGGTATTAAATCTAAAACAATGACGAAGGTTTAGGCACAAATTAAACTCCGCTAGTTTGAAAAGACAACGATGGAAACAATGGAAAAAGTGTAGAGCAAATAAGTAGATGAGGGAAAGAGTGCAAAAAGGACTGAGACAAAAGAATAATAAATCTGTACTTCATTTTCTGAATCTAGACTTGAAAGAGGTGGCTTTGGCTAGTGCGAACTTCAAAATTACAGATTCTAGATTGGTTCCCACCAGAAAGAAGGCAATTACACTTCTGTGTAGGAAGGAACTGCAAATGCTGGTTATACACCCAAGATAGGCACAAAATGCCAAGATTGGCCCTTCTTCAGAAGGGTCGCAACCTGAAAGGTCACTCATTCCTTCTCTCCAGAGATGCTGCCAGTCCCGCTGAATTACACGTCTACCTTCCTTTCATAAATATTGGGGACAGAAAATGGGAACCACAGACCAGTTAGCCTTAGACTACAAGTAGGGAAAATATTCAAGGCCAAATAGGACGAAGTAACAGGGTGCTTGAAAAATACTACGGTCAGGCTGGAAGGAAAATTACATTTGGCAAGTCTTTTGCAGAGAGCAACAATCAAAATAAATGGTGTAAGGTCATAAAGAATAGGAGTACAACTAGGCCAATCGGCCCATCAAGTCTACTGCCATTCAATCATGGCTGATCTATTTCTTCCTCCTAACCCCATTCTCCTGCCTTCTTGGTTCTCCAAAATATTCCAAATGGAATTTAAACTGGAGGTTTCTCTCATAACCTCTATGTTTCAATGGGGCTGCCTTCATTCTTCTAAACTCCAGTGAGTACAGGCCCAGTGCAGTCAAACGTTCATCATATATTAACCCACTCATTCCTGGGATCATTCTTGTAAACCTCCTGTGGACCCACTCCAGAGCCAGCACGTCCTTCCTCAGATATGGTGCCCAAAACTGCTCACAGTACGAAAGAAGCTGAAAGGTGTTCAGGGGCTACCTGGGTGTCCTGTCACAGAAATCAGTGAAAATTACCATGAAGGTTTAGTGGGCAATTAGGAAGGCAAAAGGTTTGTGGGCCTTTGTTGCTAAACAATATACCAAACAAGCCTGTTGAGTTCCTAGATGTGTTCCGTAACACTACATCACTCAGATAGACAAACATCTTCGCATTAAATCATGGAAAAGTTATCGGCTAACTGGCAGGAAATGGTCAATACTGGGCACAATGTGTGTTTTCAGATTTGCCTTAAATGATTGTCCTGAATTGTTCATTACAGTGTTAAAGTGGGAACCCAGGGGATTCTTTGAGGATTTCTCTGTACCCACCTTGAGAGTTATAATCCAGTTCCTGACTTGTGGATAACATAGAGTTGTTTGTACTGTAACTAATACCCAACACCAACTGAAGATCTGAAAGATTCATTCGGGCTGTTAGTTCACCACTTTTATCTCCTACCTGCAAAAAGAAGGATTACCGTAAAACAAGTTTTATTAAATCTTATGAACAATGGCCCTATTTTCTTTACCAAAAAAAATATATAATAAGTGGAAAATGGAATTTGTTAATGCCTCGATAGGAACACAAGTAATGACACGCGTAAAAATATATTACTTCAGTGTGTCGGAAGGAACTGCAGATGCTGGTTTAAACCAAAGATAGACACAAAATGCTGGAGTAACTCAGCGGATCAGGCAGCATCTCTGGAGAAAAGGAATAGGTGTTGTTTCGGGTCGAGACCCTTCTTCAGACTGAGAGTCAGGGGAGAGGGAAACGAGAGATATAGACGATGATGTAGAGAGATATAGAACAAATGAATGAAAGATATGCAAAAAAGGGTAACAATGATAAAGGAAACAGACCATTGTTAGCTGTTTGTTAGGTGAGACCGAGTAAAGACATTTGTCATCTCCTTCAAGACTCAACAAGACGTCTTTGAAGCTGGTGCGACTTGGTTAGGGGAGAGATGGAGAGAGAGGGGATGCAGGGGTTACTTCAGTGATCTATTCCAGTTTTGCTTTCTATGGATTCTGCCCGATTGGAGGCATATTTCCAAGATGTTCCATTTTGATCATGGAAAGTTAGTTTGCAATTAGTGAGCACCTCAAAAAAGGGCAGAACAGGAACACTGCTTCCCAGCACCAGCAAGCAGAATGCATCCTAGCCTCTGGTGATATCTGTGAAGAACCTGCACACATTGCACTCCCTATCGAAGCAAGCTCAACAACCATCGTTTAAAAATAGTAGCCACTCTTCAGCATTTGACTAAGGACAAATGTGAAAGCAGAGTACATAGAATATTCAATAAACACATCAAGTATAGTTTGGAAATATCCCCCCAAAAAATCCTTGATCCGAGATATTATTGTGTAGGAACTGTAGATGTTGAATTAAACCAAAGATAGACACAAAAAGCTGGAGTAACTCAGCGGGTCAGACAGCATCTCTGGTGAAAAAGAATAGGTGACATTTCAGGCCGAGACCCTTCTTCAATCTGAAACGTCACCTATTATTTTTCTCCAGAGATGCTGTCTGACCCTCTGGTTACTCCAGCTTTTTGTGTCTATCTGAGATTGTTTTTTTAGTTGCTAATTCAGAATAGATCTCCGGGTGACAAACATATGAGCCATATTCATGGATGCTAATAACTGGTTGCATCTCAATAATTTTACCTCTCTTGAGATGTCAAAGTGTTTCTCTGCAAAATGCACAGCTTGTTCATGGTTTCCAAGTGCAGTGTAGGCATTTCCTAAACTCCAACAAGCTCTCCCTTCTCCAATCCTAAAATTCAAAAGAAAAGATGGATTTAACAATATATGCCATTTTATTTTACTCTCTCCTCTACTTTTAACCCGTTTTAGCCCCAACCATCTACATTTTACTTGCAAAAAGTTGAGTTACACCTCTTTCACACGAGAAGGAGAATTGAATCCAGTCACAGGTAATTATTTTAATTTGTAATTGGGTGGTATGCCAATCTTGACATCGCTGAGGTGCTCATCATAGATACTTGTCTACAATTCTCAAAATACAGTCTTAGAGATGGGAACAAGGTCTTCAGCCCAACTAGTCTATGTCAACCAAGAGGCACCATCTAAGCTAGTGCTATCCACATTCACCTGCCCCATCTGCCTCTTATCCTTACATATGCACATACATGTCTTTTAAATGATGTTATTGTACCAGCCTCAGCTACTTCCTCTGGCAGCTCATTCCATCTCTGCCACTCATTATTTTAAACACCTCTACAATATAATCTCTCCGTTTTCTGTACGCCCAGAAATATCCTAGATAGCCCAACTATCCTTATAGCTGGAATCCTGGAAACACTTGTAAGAGCAGCACAGGAGAGAGGAGGGGAGAGGAGAGGGGTGGGGAGAGGAGAGGGGTGGGGAGGGGAGAGGGGTGGGGAGGGGAGAGGAGTGGGGAGAGGAGAGGGGTGGGGAGAGGAGAGGGATGGGGAGAGGAGAGGGTAGAGAGGGGGGGTGGAGAGGGGGGTAGGCAACCAACGCCACCATGTGGTCAAGACCAGGCTGCTGGGAAAAAGCTGTGGGCGACCCCCACCTCTACTGAGGCTAAGACTGAGTGGCCGGGGCTTCCCCTGCTTTCCTCAACTTTATACTACAGGTTTAGTTTAGTTTAGAGATACAGCGTGGAAACAGGTCCCTTCGGCCCACCGAGTCCGCACCGACCAGCGATCCCCGCACATTAACACTACCCTGCACACACTCGGGACAACTTACACTTCTACCAAACCAATTTAGGTTTTTGAATTACTCGTCCAGGAGCTAGTCTGCTCTTGAATGTACAGTTGATCATGACCAATGATAACAATAGACTTAACCCTATACAAATATTTACAACTTCAAACATTACCTATCGCAAAGCTCTTGCGCTATCATAAGGTGTTTCAAATGATATTCAATGGCCTTTTCATAGTCTTGAAGGAGCGTGTAAGTGTTTCCAAGACTGTAGCAGGCTTGTGCTTCCACAGCTGTGTCCTTTAGCTGTCGAGCAAGATGGAACGTTCTCCTGAATAAACAGTAAAGAAATTGGGTCAAGATGCTTTATCCAACATTCAAATATTTCAATATTTTGTAAAATAAATTGAAATGGATCTGCAATCCCAAAACCCTCTTCCACCAAAATACCTCACGCAGAAGAATAAACCTTGCTCATGGCCTGAATTTACATTCAAAGAGGGGAGCTACCCAATCATTCCAGAGATACTGCCTGTCAGCTACTCCAGCATTTTGTGTCTATCTTCGGTGTAAACCAGCATCTGCAGTTCCTGCCTACCGAATCACACCACTGGCCTAAAAGTGCTCGCACAAATCTTGCATAATCTTACCAGTGTAAGTAGCCGTACCAATCCCCAGGAAGATAAAAAACAAATCAGGACAAATAAATCCCACCCAGAAGACTTGCTGAGCAACTGAGAACTGATAGCTGGCTAATCCTCTGGGTTATAAAGTGAGATAATTTGACACAAGAAATAGTTTTAAGTTTTAGTTTTAGGGATACAGCGCGGGAGCAGACTCTTTGGCCCATCGAGTCCGTGCCGACCAGCAATCCCCTCATGTTAACTCCACCCCGCACACAATAGGAACAATTTACCAAGCCAATTAACCTACAAACCTGTACACCTGTGGAGTGTGGGAAGAAACCAGAGCTCCCAGAGAAAACCCATGCAGGTCACAGGGAGACCATACAAATCAGGTCTCCGGCGCTGTACGTCAACAACTCTACCCCTGCACCACAGGTAATAGTTAAAAATTATTCCAACCTAAATTTTAATCTAAAACACAAACACGGAAAAAATAAATCCAAAATCTATAGTCCTCTGCAGCCAACATCCCAAACTAAGAAATCCCTGCTACAAATCCCTTGGGGTGGAACCGTGGCACAGCGGCAGAGTTGCTGCCTTACAGCGCCAGGGACCCAGATTCAATCCTCATTATGGGCGCTGTCTGTAAGGAGTTTGTACGTTCTCCCTGTGACCCGCCTGGGTTTTCTCCGGGTGCTCTGGTGTCCTCCCAATTAGATGGCCACACTGATAATGATAAAAATATATCCTGTATAAGAAAATAACTGCAGATGCTGGTACAAATCGATTTATTCACAAAATGCTGGAGTAACTCAGCAGGTCAGGCAGCATCTCGGGAGAGAAGGAATGGGTGACGTTTCGGGTCGAGATCCTTCTTCAGACTGAAGAAGGGTCTCGACCCGAAACGTCACCCATTCCTTCTCTCCCGAGATGCTGCCTGACCTGCTGAGTTGCTCCAGCATTTTGTGAATAAAATATATCCTAGTGTGTAGGATGGTGCTAGGGTGCAGGTAATTGCTGCTCAGCGTGGACTCGATGGGCCCGTTTCCACGCTGTATCTCTGAAGTCCAAATCTGCCGCAGATCCAACTCGTGGATGTCCCATGACATGTAACAAGACCAATTTCACACACTCTGCTGACAGTGCTGAGGAACAGTAGAAGAAATTATGAACAGCTAGCTGCCAGCCATTTTGTTATACTCTGCTCACATGTCCAGAACTTGGCACCTGCAGTTAACATACAACATTGTCAATTCTTTTAAATCTGGGCATTTTATTCGATTCATGGCCACATGACTGAGTGTTTTCCATGGTGTAGTAGTTGGATATGTGAAGCACGGGTCTCGAGGTAATTAATCAAAATCCTTGTCATTGTGTAGGCTATTCACATTGGCCGAAGCATCTCACTTTAGAAAACAACTTTTAGGTTTTCATGTACATGATAATAGCATGGGTCCAAAGTTAATGAAATTTCCAATCCTTCTCCACTGAATTCACCCATACCCCACACGTAGCAAAGGAAAAACAATACAACGGCATTACAACATTTACCTATCAGATTTAACACACTGAAGGTTTCAAATATAAATAATGCTCACTTGTAATATTCAGCAGCCACTGCAAATTCACCAAGAAACACGTGGGCATTTCCCAGATTACTGCATGCTCTCCTTTCAGCTGACCGATCTCCAAACTCTTTTGCAATTTCTAAGCGCTGTAATCATGAAATAAATGAATCAATGACAAACGATTTGCAATTTACACATACAATACAATATTCAATGCAGGAGGATGCAGAACATTGCATAGAAAATTGAAAATAGGTACAGGAGTAGGCTATTCGGCCCTTCGAGCCAGCACCGCCATTCAATATGATCATCCAAAATCAGTACCCCGTCCCTGCTTTCTCCCCATATCCCTTGAATCCATTAGCCCTAAGAGCTACATCTAACTCTCTCTGATAGGAGTAGAATGAGGCCATTCGGCCCATTAAGTCTACGCCACCATTCAATCATGGCTGATCTATCTCTCCCTCCTAACTGCATTCTCCTGCCTTTTCCCTATAACCTCTGACACCCGCACAAATCTCTGGTGCTGCTAGGCAGCAACTCTACTGTTGTGCCACAGTGCTGTTTCAAATTTTCCAGTCTGCGTGTGGATTTTAATATCCCAGTCCAACTTTAAACCTGGGAATGGGAAGGGTAATTTTACATAGAAAATAGAAAGTAGAACAATACAGGAGGGCACCAGTAAATGGGAAATTAGGGAAGGCACCAGTACATGGGGGGGGGGGGAGGGGAGAGAGAGTGGGGGGGGGGAGAAAGAAAGAGAGAGAGAGAGAGAGAGAGAGAGAGAGAGAGAGAGAGAGAGAGAGAGGGGGGGGAGGGGGGGAGGGGGAGGGGGAGAGGGAGAGGGAGAGGGAGAGGGAGAGGGAGAGGGAGGGGGGGAGAGGGAGGGGGGGGGAGAGGGAGAGAGAGGGAGAGAGGAGAGGGAGAGGAGAGGGAGAGGGAGAGGAGAGGGAGAGGAGAGGGTGAGGAGAGGGAGAGGAGAGGGAGGGGAGAGGAGAGGGAGAGGAGAGGGAGAGGAGAGGGAAAGGAGAGGGAGGGATGTAAAAATACCAACAAAAACAATCCATTGGAATCTCCATGATGGGACCTGGGAATAGGGTAAAACTGCTTTTGATATCCTTACCTGTTGATGAGATCTCACTGCTTTTCTGAAGTTCCCCAAAAGATAATATGTATTTCCTAGATTCCCATAAGCCCGTCCCTGGGCTGCTCGATCTCCGAGCTCTTTAACTATTACCAAGTTTTCCCTGTGAACAAAGTGGTTGCAGATTAAACAGTTGTCATTAGAACTATGTTTAACACAGGAAAATTCAACATTTTTCCTGAAAAATATTAAGTGACTTGGCCATTACGGCCATCTTACAATGGCCAGTTTCAGGTTCAATAACCTTACAGAAATCCCGATTATGCTTAATATCCCCTGCCTTGTGACTGGAAACCATGACCTATCTAGACAACCTATCCTCCCACATTCAGTCTACCTAGTCCCATCAGAAATTTGTAAATGGCGGCACAGTGGAGTTGCTGCCTTACAGAGACCCGGGTTCGATCTTAACCACGGGTGCTGTCTGTATGTATGGAGTGTGTATGTTTTCCTCGTGAACTGCCTGGGGCTTTCTCCGGGAGCTCCAGTTTCCTCCCACACTCCAAAGACGTACAGGTTTGTAGGTTAATTGGCTTGGTATAATGGTAACTCGTCCCTAGTGTGTGTAGGATAGTGTAAGTGCGGGGATCGCTGGTCAGCATAGACTCGGTGGGCCGAAGGGCCTCTTTTCGCACTATATCTCTCAACTAAACTAAATCTCCTCTCATTTTAGTGAAAAAGCAAACCTAGTAAATCTTATTGACAATGACAATTATCTCAATGACAATCCTGTCACTCCGTAATGTTTGCTTCATTCCCTCTGGAGCAAGTCTTTTCTAGATAAGGACAAAATGGCACACAGTCCACTTTGTGACCTTCCAAAGGCCCTGAACAATTCCAGTGAGACATCCTTGCTCCTTTACTCAAAATCTTGGCACACCATCTGTTTTAACTGCTCAGCACAGTGCCCCCCAATAATAACTACTTGTTGCCCAAAACAAAATATTTATCCCTTTCAAAGGTAGACACAAAATGCTGGAGTAACTCAGCAGGTTAGGCAGCATCTCAGGAGAGAAGGAATGGGTGACGTTTCGGGTCAAGACCCTTCTTCAGACGACTCCAGCATTTTGTGTCTACCTTCGATTTAAACCATCATCTGCAGTTATTTTCCGACACATATTTATTCCTTTCCTTCTTAAAACTTGCTCGGATCAACTGGTTGGATTTTTCACGAACATCTTCAACTTCTCACTACTGTGATCAGAGGCCTAAAAGGACATTCCCAAGACGAGGAAAGTGATCTGCTTCAAAGACTACCGACTGGAGGCACTTGCATCCATTGAAGTGCTTTGAGAGGTTGGTTATGACACAACTTTCCTATCATAACAGATCTGCAATGGATGCACATGGTTCTGGACCACTTAGAGCACGTATGTTAAGTTGCTGTTTGTTGCCTAAAGCTCGCCTTGAACACCATTTTCCCCTCTTAGCATCGTCAAACTCAGAGAACTGAGTCTCTGTTCATCCCTATACAAAAGGATTCTCGGATTCCTCACGAGCAGACCACAATCAATGCGAATTGGCGGCAACACTTTCTCTTCGCTGGCTATCAGCCCAGGGCACCTCAGGGCTGTGTGCTCAGTCCCCATGCTTTACTCACTCTATGCCCATGACTGTGTAGTCATTCTTTAAGTTTGCTGAGGTTACATCTGTTGTTAGAGTGCAGAGGGAGAGCCATAATCTGGTTGAGTGGTGCCAGAACAATCTTGCCCTCAGCGTTAGCAAGAGCAAGGAACTGATTGTAGGAAGGAACTGGTTTACACCGAAGAGAGACACAAAATGCTGGAGTAACTCAGCGGGACAGAGAGCATCTCTGGATGCAAGGAATGGGTGACATTTCGGGTCGAGACCCTTACTCCAGCAAGGAACTGATCACTTCAGAAAGTGAAGGTTGAGAGTTGATGAACCTGTCTGCATCGGTGAAGTAGGAGAGAAGCAGGAGAGAAGCAGCGAGAGCGAGCATTGGCTGAAAGAAGGCAAGTCAGAGGGAACGGAGATTTAAAAAGAGCGCCAAAGGCACAAGTTCAAGTAACTTACAAATTAGCTCTAAAGTAGTTGATTAGATAGCAGATAAAAATAAGCACAGCAGTAGCGGAGCGGCCTTGTTGAGGTAAAGTGCGAGTCTTTGGCTCAAGAGTCTTCGGCGAGGAGGCTACGCTTGATTTGAATAGGCAGGCAAGTTGGTAGTGTGCTTCCTACAGGATGTGGGAAGTCAGGGACACTGCTGGTGCTTCTGACAACAACACCTGCAGACATTGTGTCCAGGTGCAGCTCCTGAATGCACATGTTGGGGAACTGGAGCAGCAGCTGGATGACCTCAGGACCATCCGGGAAAACGGGTTTCCTGGACAAGACCTTCAGTGAGGTTGTCACACCAAGGATGCAGGACACAGCGAAGGTGGGTGACTGTGAGAAAGAGGAGTAAACATGGAGTGCAGGAGGCTGTACCTATTGAAAAAAGGTTCACCCTGTTGGGAGCGGACGACACAAGATTGAGTGGTCGCCAGGGCTGTGATTCCAACCCTGGTGCCGAGGCTCAACGGGGAAGAGTGACGTCAGGCAGAGCTGTGGTGGTGGGAGACTCCATCGTCAGAGGTGTGGACAGGAGATTGTGCGGCAGCGGGCGAGACTCCAGGATGGTGTGTTGCCTCCTTGGTGCCAGTGTCCAGGACGTCTCAGAGCGGCTGCACGGCATCCTCAAGAGAGAAGAGCAGCCGGAGGTTGTTGAGCATGTTGGCACAAATGATAGAGGTAGGAAGAGGAAGGAGGTTATGCAACAAGAATTTACGGAAATGGGTACAAGACTGAAAAGGAGGACCTGCAGGGTAGTGATCCCAGTACCTCGTGCTGGTGAAGGTAAGAATAGGAAGATAGGGGAAATTATTGTGTGGCTAAGGGGTTGGTGCAGGGGGCAGGGATTACGATTTCTGGATTATTGGGATCTCTTCCAAGGCAGGGGTGACCTGAATAAAAGGGACAGATTACACCTAAACTGGAGGGAGACCAACATCCTAGCGGGCAAGTTTGCTAATGCTACACGGGAGGGTTTAAACTAGATTGGCAGGGGCGTGGTCACAAGGAACTGCAGATGCTGGAATCTTGTGCAAAACTCAAAGTGCTGGAGAACTCAGCAGGTCAGGCTCAGATTCTGGACGGTCTGAGTAAGCGACATTTCAGGTTGGAACCCTTCTTCAGTCTCAAAAAGAGTTGAACATTTTCCTCTGGCAATGCCCCTCACCAAACATAGCAGGCAGCAATATCCATTATTGCCTCCAATTTTGAAACACTGAATATTTTACCATACAGTAAAATGTGGTGCAATGGAAGGGCAGCAAATTTAAGTGAATGTGTCGGTAGGAACTGCAGATGCTGATTTAAACCAAAGATGGACACAAAAAGCTGGAATAACTCAGCGGGTCAGACAGCATCACTGGAGAGAAGGAATAGCTGATGTTTCCATTTGTGACTATCTAAAATTAAGTGAATAATGTATTCAGAAGAAATGTAAGCCACAAAAGTAACTTAAACTTCTGCGAGTTAATGCAAGAGCTACTCACTTATAGTATTCTGAAGCTTTCTGTAAAACGTCCATCACGCCTTCGGGAAAGTTGCCTGGGTCTTGTGCTTCTGCATAAGCCAGGGATTTACCGTGGGCATGGTATGCATTGCCAAGATTATACAATGCTCTTGCTTCACCCACCTGTTCAGAACAAAATAGAAAACAGCATAAAATAGAGGAGTGCAGTAAAGAGTCAGCAAGGCCCTGATAATCATTAGACATTTCAAGGGTTGGTGCATGTGCCCAATCATGAATTATGATTGTGGCTAACACCACACAAAACAGCCAAAACTCTACTCGCCTGAGAATGAAGAACATTCATTCACAGAAGAATTCTGAGCCAACTGATCATCTTTGCAATCCATCCTGTGGACCCAATCTCGTTTGATTTCATACATATACAAAAGCTGAGTCTTTGTCAAATAGGTCAGACCAAAATTTTGAGCATCTCCCTGAAGGATGAAACAACCTTAGCTTGGTTAAAACTCCAAAAATATGCTATGTGAATATTCAGAAATCTCAATGGTTCAGGACTTGGCTCGACAGGCCCTTGTCCCTGCTCTCCTTCCACTGTCCAGGGACATAGTTCCTGCTCTCCTTCCACTGTCCAGGGACATACTTCCCTCTCTCCTTCCACTCTGCAGGAATGTAGTTCCCGCTCTCCTTCCACGAGCATTGCGTTTGCCTTCCTTACTACAGATTGGACTTGCAGGTTAACGTTTTGGGAATCCTGCACCAGCACTCCCAAGTCTGTTTGCACCTCTGATTTCTGGATTCTCTCCCCATTTAGAAAATAGTCGACAGGGCCATAGTTCCCGCACTCCTTCCTCTCTTGAGATCCATAGTTCCTGCACTCACCTGTGACTCCCTATTGCAAATTTAGTATTCTGTGCAACATTTAATTAAAAATGGATTGAAAATATTCTGAAGTATCAACATTCAATATTATCAGTAGCCTGGTAAATATGATAGTCCAATACCACCCAAAGTTCCGAACATACCAAATTAATAGAGTTTTACTGTAGTTTTCCTTTAATGTGAATTTTTTCTATCTACTTTACAGTAATTCACTTTCACTGCAGTGTTTATATAGTTCACTCATTGTTTTCTCAAAGTAAGGACAATAAGCAATATCCCTCCATAGGCATATACATTTTTAGAAAGAGATTGACCATCGATCTCCCTCTAGAAGTAATGGTGATAAGCAACTAATTGATCTCCACAATTTCCTTTAAATTTCTAATGTCATCATAAAAAAAGTCACAATTAACACCTGACAATATTAAGTGACAAATTTAAGTGATAATATCATTACTTAAAATGGCATAGATATATAGATGGCATGTCAAATCGTTTAATGACCTCTACCTTATCACAGAGCTCTCTTGAAATATCCAAATGTCTTTGGCAGCAAACTACAGCTTCATCAAAACGTCCCAAAAGCTTAAAGGTGTTGCCAAGGTTGCCGCTGGCTTTTGCTTCACCCAGTCGATCACCAATTGTTCTGAAAATTAAGCAAGTAATAAATTATAACATGCAACTAGCAACACTTCCTGCATTGCACTTGTTCTTAATGCTCCTCTCATCCTTTTGAAGCAGTTAACATAATGTAGGTGGAGTTTTCCCTTGAAGACTATGGAAAGTCTTGAAGATTATATACCTTGAAGACTACCTTCAGGATGATAGTCTTCCAGGTACATGTCAGGTGTATGATGTTGAAACATGTGCGTTTAGATGCACAGAGTCTCTTGCCCAGAGTAGGTGAATCGAGGACCAGAGGGCATAGGTTTAATAGGAATCTGAGGGGTAATTTTTCACACAAAGTGTGGTGGATGTATGAAACAAGCTGCCAGAGGAAGTATTTGAGGCAGGGACTATCCCAATGTTTAAGAAACACGGGCCTAGTGTAGCTGGGACATGTTGGTCAGTATGGGCAAGTTGAGTCGAAGGGCCTGGTTCCACTCTGCATCACTCTATGATTCTGAGGATGCCCACCTTCTAATCGGTTATGATACCAATACTATTTATCGACCTTCTGAGGTTTCTGGTGACTGATATGAGAATTGCAGGGAATGTGAAAGGGAAGTTTGCCCTCTGTGCTATGTGTGTTTTGGCATTTATCCTGCTACCTCCTCAGACTGTATCATAGTCTAAAGAATGCAAACAGAGCTGATCATCATGCAGTTAAAGAGCATTCTTAACTCTGACGTGGAGGAGAAAATGTTATTAAAGCTACTGATAAAGCTCATTTCTCCAAATACCTCCGCAGCAATACCATGATCTGAGCAAAATGAACTCAACCATCTTTCTCAGTTGTAGGTACTGAAAATATCACTGAAGAGTTTTCGATAGCATTTCTTATGGATTTAAGTGTTTCTTGGAACCACACACAGCTAAATGCTACATGACAACAAAAGCAATCCATCATTTTCAGCAGAATGCTGAAATTGGTCTCTTGTTCGTAATTGCATTAATGGAGTCATAAAGCCAGTGTGGAAACAAGCTCTTCAGCCCAACATGTACACGCTGACCAACATGCCCCATCTACACTAGTTCCATTTGCCTGTGTTTCGCTCATATCCTCCTAATCCTATGCTATCCATGTACCTTCCCAAATGTTTTTCGATCATTGTGTGATAGTACGTAGGTACCTACCCCAACAACCTCTTCTGGCAGCTCTTACCATACACCCACCACCCTTTGTGGGGAAAAAAGTTGCCCCTCCGTGGTATTTACCCGATCTATTCCAGGTTTAACAATGGAGGTTGTTAAAGAACCTGCTCGTCAATACTTGGTTCAAGCCCTCCAAAGTTGCACTGCTAATGATCTTAGTCATAGGGTGGTGAATCTGTGGAATTCTTTGCCACCGGAGGCTGTGGAGGCCGTCAATGGATAT
This sequence comes from Rhinoraja longicauda, assembly GCF_053455715.1. Taxonomy (NCBI): domain Eukaryota; kingdom Metazoa; phylum Chordata; class Chondrichthyes; order Rajiformes; family Arhynchobatidae; genus Rhinoraja; species Rhinoraja longicauda. The sequence goes on along the minus strand of NC_135963.1, from coordinate 58,963,514 downwards.
TTTTAAGGCAGAGATAGATAGATTTGTGATCAGTGCGGGTGTCTAGGGTTAGGGGGAGAAGGCGGGAGAATGGGGTTAGGAGGGGAAGATCGATCAGCCATGATTGAATGGCGGAGTAGACTTGATGGGCCGAATGGCCTAATTCTGCTCCTATCACTTATGACATTTCTCCTTTGCCGAGGAATGTGCAATTGCTCATTTGAAATTATTTTCTTTTTTGTTGTCAAGATACAACTGCAGTTTTGTGCTTCAGTGGATAAATCCACATAATTATACTGGAACAACTTGGCTAGAGATTCTGAAGCATGTTTTTGTCTCTTCAGTCTTTACTTTATTGATGAGATCATGATGGTATGGGTCTCTTGGCACCTCTGGCTGCGGACTCTGCAATTAAAGCTCACGATGTTCACAAAATCTGCCATTTCTTTATCCCCATTATCACTTCTCCAACATCATTTTACAGCAGTCCAACGTCCACTCTTGCCCCTTTCTTACTCTTTATATAACTGAAGAAACTATTGCTATCCTCTTTTATATTATCAGCTAGCTTACTTTCGTATTTCAACTTTTATATCCGTATTGCCTTTTTAGTTACATTCTATTGTTTTTAAATGCTTCCCAACCCTCCAGCTTCCCACAAATCTTTGCAATGTTATATGCCTTCTTTTTTAGTTTTATGCTGTCTTTGACTTCCTTCGTCAGCCACGGTCACCTCATTTTCCCGTTACAATCTTTCTTTTCATTTGGAATGAAAAGATCTTGCATTTTCCCAATTGTTCCTAAGAATTCCTGCCATTGCTGTTCCACCGTCATTCCTGCTAGGGTCCCTTTCCAATCAATTTTAGCCAGCTCCTTCCTCATGTCTCTTTAGTCACCTTTGGTCAACAGGAATACAGACATCTCCAATTTCATCAAGAGTTGAGCTTTATCTTATTATGGTCACTACCTCCTCGTGGTCCCTTTACTTCAAGCTCCCTAATCAAATCTGGTTCATTACAGAATAATAAATCCAAAATTGCCTTTACCCTGGTAGGCTCAACTACAAGCTGCTCTAAGAAACCATCTCGTACACGATAGAGCAGCCATGATTGAATGGTGGAGTAGACTCGATTGGCTCAATGGCCTAATTCTGCTCATAGAACTTAGAAATTGTTGAGGCAGCATACAGACTATTGTGTTCAGTTTTGGTTACCCTGCTACAGGAAACATAGAAAATGGGTGCAGGAGTAGGCCATTCGGCCCATCAAACCAGCACCTCCATTCAATATGATCATGGCTGATCATCCAAAATCTGTACCCCTTTCATTTTTCTCCCCATATCCCTTGATTCCGTTAGCCCCAAGAGCTAAATCGAACTCTCTCTTGAAAACATCCAGTGAATTGGCATCCGCTGCCTTCTGTGGCAGAGAATTCCACAACTATCTGGGTGAAAAGGTTTTTCCTCATCTCAGTCCTAAATGGCCTACCCCTTATTCTTAAACAGGTTCTGGACTCCCCCAACACCGGGAAAAAATTTCCTGCACCGAGCCTGTCCAATCCCTTAACAATGTTATATGTTTAAAAAAGATTCCCTCTTATCCTTCTAAATTACAGTGAATATGATGCCATTTGGAATAATAATAATATATTCCTTTATTCGTCCCACACCAGGGAAACTTACAGTGTGAGATGGCATTTGGAATATTGTGAACAGTTTTGGGCTCCATATCGGAGGATGGATGTGCAAGCATTGCGGTGGGTCCAGAGGTTTACGAGAATGATCCTGGGGATGACTGGGTTAACGTATGAGGAATGTTTGATGCCTCTGGGTCTGTAATTGCTGAAGTTTAGAAGAATAAGGGGGGGAATCTCATTCACCAGGTAATAAAAGACCTAGATAGTGTGGACGTGGAAATGAAGTGCCTGGTAATGGGAGAGTCCAGAACCAGAGGCCACAGTCGCAAAACAAAAGGAGAATGGAGAGGAGGGGGAATTTCTTTAATCCGGGGGTGGCAAATCTGTGGAATACGCAGCTGTGGAGTCAATAGATATTTTTAAAGTGGGGACTGATGGATTCATGATTAGTAAAGGTATCAAAGGTTATGGGGAGAAGGCAGGAGAATGGGGCTGAGAGAGAAAAATACATTAACTGATCGAATGACGGAATAGACTCGATGAATCAAATGGCATTATTTTGCTCCTATATCTTATGGTCTTGTTGGAAAGGGTGCTAGGAAGATTTACAAGGATATTGCTAGAACGAGATTGGGCAGGCTAGGACTTTATTCTTTGGAGCACAGGAGGTTTTAGTTTTAGAGATACAGCGCGGAAACAGACCCTTCAGCCCACGCTGACCAGCGATCCCCGCACATTAACACTATCCTATACACACTAGGGACAATTTACACTTTAACCAAGCCAATTAACTTACGTCTTTGGAGTGTGGGAGGACACCGAAGATCTCTACGAAATCGGTCCGGTTTCCTCCCACATTCCAAAGATGTACAGGTTTATAGGTTAATTGCCTTGGTAAAATTGTAAATTGTCCCTCGTGTGTCTAGGATAGTGTTAATGTGACAGGAATAACACACATGACAGGAACCTTAGGAACAACATTTTTACTCAGAGGGTGGTAGGCATAAGGAACGAGCTACCAGAGTAGGTATTGAATATAAGAATATTTGCAAGACATTTGGGCAGGTACATGGATAGGAAGGTTTTAGAGGGATTTGCGCCAAACTCAGACAGGCATGGGACTAGCTTAGATGGGGCAATTTGTTTGGTATGGATGAGGACATTGGTAGAATGATTCAATTGCCTGATAACAGCGGGGAAGAAACTGTCCCTGAATCTGGAGGTGTGCGTTTTCACACTTCTATACCTTTTGCCCGATTGGGGAGGAGAGACGAGAAGAGGGAGTGGTCAGGGTGCGACTTGTCCTTGAATATGCTGGTGAACCTTTGCAAATGTCTTGATGAAATCCACATAACACTTACAGCACTGCCCTGATCAACATTTTTGGTCACATCTTCAAAAAACTCAAACTCATTCACAAGACACGACCTCCCACGTAAAAAAATATGCTGATTCTCCCTAATTAGCCTTGTCCATCTAAATGCCTGTGTATCCTTTCCCTCAGAATACTCTCTAGTAACTTTCTAACCAGATGTTAAGCTCACTGGCCTGTAGATCCCAGCCATTTTCCTGCAGCCCTTCTGGAATAGAGGCACAACAGTCAGATCAGTTAACATCACATTAGCAACAAATTAGCAAGAAAAAGCAGCCTACCAGAGGACTGGGAGAAATTCAGAGTACAGCAGAGGAGAACAAAGGGCTTAATTAGGAAAGGGAAAATAGATTATGAAAGAAAACTGGCAGGGAACATAAAAACTGACTGCAAAAGCTTTTATAGATATGTGAAGAGAAAAAGCTTAGTTAAAACAAATGTAGGTCCCTTGCAGTCAGAAACAGGTGAATTGATCATGGGGAACAAGGACATGGCAGACCAATTGAATAACTACTTTGGTTCTGTCTTCACTAAGGAAGACATAAATAATCGGCCGGAAATAGCAGGGGACCGGGGGTCAAATGAGATGGAGGAACTGAGTGAAATCCAAGTTAGTCGGGAAGTGGTGTTAGGCAAATTGAATGGCCGATAAATCCCCAGGGCCAGATAGGCTGCATCCCAGAGTGCTTAAGGAGGTAGCCCCAGAAATAGTGGATGCATTAGTGATAATTTTTCAAAACTCTTTAGATTCTGGAGTAGTTCCTGATGATCAGAGGGTAGCTAATGTAACCCCACTTTTCAAAAAGGGAGGGAGAGAAAACGGGGAATTACAGACCAGTTAGTCTAACATCGGTAGTGGGGAAAATGCTAGAGTCAGTTATTAAAGATGGGATAGCAGCACATTTGGAAAGTGGTGAAATCATTGGACAAAGCCAGCATGGATTTATGAAAGGTAAATCATGTCTGACGAATCTTATAGAATTTTTCGAGGATGTAACTAGTAGAGTGGATAAGGGAGAACCAGTGGATGTGTTATATCTGGACTTCCAGAAGGCTTTCGACAAGGTCCCACATAAGAGATTAGTATGCAAACTTAAAGCATACGGTATTGTGGGTTCAGTATTGATGTGGATAGAGAACTGGCTGGCAGACAGGAAGCAGAGTAGGAATAAACGGGTCCTTTTCAGAATGGCAGGCAGTGACTAGTGGGGTACCGCAAGGCTCAGTGCTGGGACCCCAGCTATTTACAATATATATTAATGATTTGGACGAGGGAATTGAATGCAACATCACCAAGTTTGCGGATGACATGAAGCTGGGGGGCAGTGTTAGCTGGGGGGCAGTGTGAGGAGGATGCTAGGAGGCTGCAAGTTGACTTGGATAGGTTAGGTGAGTGGGCAAATGCATGGCAGATGCAGTATAATGTGGATAAATGTGAGGTTATCCACTCTGATGGCAAGAACAGGAAAGCAGACTATTATCTGAATGGTATAACAAAATAACTGCAGATGCTGGTACAAATCGAAGGTATTTATTCACAAAATGCTGGAGTAACTCAGCAGGTCAGGCGGCATCTCGGGAGAGAAGGAATGGGTGACGTTTCGGGTCGAGACCCTTCTTCAGACTGATGTCAGGGGGGCGGGACAAAGGAAGGATATACGTGGAGGCAGGAAGATAGAGGGAGATCTGGGAAGGGGGAGGGGAAGAGAGGGACAGAGGAACTATCTAAAGTTGGAGAAGTCAATGTTCATACCACTGCTGCCCAGGCGAAATATGAGGTGTTCCTCCAATTTCCAGTGGGCCTCGCTATGGCACTGGAGGAGGCCCATGACAGAAAGGTCAGACTGGGAATGGGAGGGGGAGTTGAAGTGCTCGGCCACCGGGAGATCAGTTTGGACAATGCGGACCGAGCGCAGGAGCGAAGCGATCGCCGAGCCTGCGTTTGGTTTCGCCGATGTAAATAAGTTGACATCTAGAGCAGCGGATGCAATAGACGAGGTTGGAGGAGGTGCAGATGAACCTTTGCCTCACCTGGAAAGACTGTTTGGGTCCTTGGATGGAGTTGAGGGGGGAGGTAAAGGGATAGGTGTTGCATCTCGTGCGGTTGCAGGGGAAAGTGCCCGGGGATGGGGTGGTTTGGGTAGGAAGGGACGAGTGGACCCGGGAGTTGCGGAGGGAACGGTCTCTGCGGAACGCAGAGAGGGGAGGGGATGGGAAGATATGGCCAGTGGTGGGGTCCCGTTGTAGGTGACGGAAATGTTGGCGGATGATTTGTTGGATCCGCTGGCTGGTGGGGTGGAAGGTGAGAACGAGGGGGATTCTGTCCTTGTTGCGAGTGGAGGAGGGGGAGCAAGAGCGGTGCTGCTGGATGTAGAAGAGACCCGAGTGAGAGCCTCATCTATAATGGAAGAGGGGAAGCCCCGTTTCCTGAAGAATGAGGACATCTCTGATGCCCTATTGTGAAACACCTCATCCCGGGCGCAGATGCGGAGTAGACGGAGAAATTGGGAGTAGGGGATAGACTTCTTGCAGGGGACCGGGTGGGAAGAAGTGTAGTCCAGATAGCTGTGCGAGTCAGTGGGTTTATAGTAAATGTCCGTCACTAGTCTGTCTCCTGTGATGGAGATGGCGAGGTCCAGAAACGGGAGGGAGATGTCAGAGATAGTCCAGGTATATTTAAGGGCAGGATGGAAATTGGAAGTGAAGTGTATGAAGTCAGTGAGTTCTGCATGGGTGCAAGAGGTAGCACCAATGCAGTCCAATGCAGTCGTCGATGTAGCGGAGGTAGAGTTCGGGGATGGGGCCGGTGTAAGCCCGGAACAGGGATTGTTCGACGTACCCGACAAAGAGGCAGGCGTAGCTAGGGCCCATGCGAGTGCCCATAGCTACGCCTCTGGTTTGGAGGAAGTGGGAGGAGTCAAAGGAGAAGTTGTTGAGGGTAAGAACCAGCTCTGCTAGGCGGAGGAGAGTGTTGGTAGATGGGGATTGGCTGGTTCTACGGTCGAGGAAGAAACGGAGGGCTTCGAGACCATCCTTGTGGGGGATGGAAGTGTAGAGTGACTGGACATCCATGGTAAAGATGAGGGAGTGGGGGCCTGGGAACCGGAAGTTATCGAAGAGATAGGGAGCGTGTGAGGTGTCTTGGACGTAGGTGGGGAGGGATTTAACCAGGGGGGATAGGATGGAGTCGAGGTAGGTGGAAATAAGTTTGGTGGGACATGAACAGGCAGAGACAATGGGTCTGCCAGGACAGTTCTGTTTATGGATTTTGGGTAGGAGGTAGAATCGGGCCGTGCGGGGCTGGGGAACTATGAGTTTGGAGGCATTAGAGGGTAGATCGCCGGAGATGGTGAGGTCTGTGATGGTGCTGATGATAAAGGTCTGGTGTTTGTCGGTGGGGTCATGGTCCAGGGATAGGTAGGAAGAGGTGTCTGAGAGTTGTCGTCTGGCCTCGGTCCGATAGAGGTCAGCACGCCAGACTACCACAGCACCTGCCTTGTCAGCGGGTTTGATGTATAAGTCCGGGTTATTGCGGAGTGAGTGGAGGGCTGCACGTTCAGGAGGGGAGAGGTTAGAGTTAGTCAGGGGAGTGGAGAATTTGAGGCGGTTAATGTCATAGGAGCAGGGAGGTTCTGCTGCAGTTGTACAGGGCATTGGTGAGACCACACCTGGAGTATTGCGTACAGTTTTGGTCTCCTAATCTAAGGAAAGACATTCTTGGCATAGAGGGAGTACAGAGAAGGTTCACCAGATTGATTCCTGGGATGGCAGGACTTTCATATGAAGAAAGACTGGATAGACTCGGCTTGTACTCGCTGGAATTTAGAAGATTGAGGGGGGATCTTATAGAAACTTACAAAATTCTTAAGGGATTGGACAGGCTAGATGCAGGAAGATTGTTCCCGATGTTGGGGAAGTCCAGAACAAGGGGTCACAGTTTAAGGATAAGGGGGAAGTCTTTTAGGACCGAGATGAGAACTTTTTTTTCACACAGAGAGTGGTGAATCTGTGGAATTCTCTGCCACAGAAGGTAGTTGAGGCCAGTTCATTGACTATATTTAAGAGGGAGTTAGATGTGGCCCTTGTGGCTAAAGGGATCAGGGGGTATGGAGAGAAGGCAGGTACAGGATACTGAGTTGGATGATCAGCCATGATCATATTGAATGGCGGTGCAGGCTCGAAGGGCCGAATGGCCTACTCCTGCACCTATTTTTATGTTTCTATGTCTACATCAAGAAATAAATACTGGAAACGCCTGTGAAGAACATTAGTTCAGTGTAGTTTTTATCCAAGATTGTTATAATTTGCACTGAGTAAGCACAGAAATACAAGATTATTATAAAGCCGCCATCATGAAAACTAAGTAATGCACAACAAATGCTGATTGTTATTTAATATAGAGATTAAAGGAGGTAGGGAGAAAGGAATATATTGTGTAGGAAGGAACTGCAGATGCTGGTTTATACCGTAGACACAAAATGCTGGTGTAACTCAGCAGGAATAAACTGTGGTATATCTTGTGTACATGGTTATTAAAAGGCATTCACTGGATGTAGAGGGATTAATTTCAAGTCAAAAGAATCCTTGAACTGAGTAAGTTTCCTAAAATAAATCCAGTGATCTTGGTACACTTGAGGCTTACCTTGCGAGGGTGAGGTCGTGATGGTGGAACTCCAGAGCTTTCGAATAATCGTGCAAATAAAAATACGCATTTCCAAGCTGACTGTAGATGGCGCTGAGAGTTTTCAGATCCTCTGTTCCAACCTGAACTGCTGCTTCAAAAAAAGACACACCAGCTCGACAGTCGCCTGCTTTACAAAGCCGTTCACCTTCTAGAGCTAGCTCCAAGCAGGATGCTTCCATTCTGTATAAATTCAACAAAAATTAAAGTAACTAATAATGCAACAATCAAGAGGCAACAAACTGGCATGAAATATAGAGGAATTCATCTTGTTTATTGTGTAGGAAGTTAAGAGTGAAGAGTGTTTTATTGTCATATCTTCCAGGTAGAACAATGAAATTCTTATTTGCAGCAGCACAACAGAATATGTGAACATAGTACACTGTAAATGAAATAATAAACAAGAAAAAGGTTAAGTGTGTATATGTACCATACTCATAAATATATATATATATATATAAACACACAAAAAAACAATAATAGTGCAATAATAATAACAATAATAGTCTATGTGGTTCAGAGCTTATTGGAGGTTCTAGTGTTGTACACCGAAGATAGACACAAAAAGCTGGAGTAATTCAGTGGGACAGGTAGCATCTCTGGAGAGAAGGAATGGGTGACATTTCGGGTCGAAACATTTTGTGTCCATCTCTTGTTTATTGTTTGGTTCATAAAAGGAAAGGTGAAGGAAGGAAAAGCAAATGAACAAAGGCCATAGAAACTAACGCTGGAGATATAGCAGAGGAGATAAACAGATATTTGTAAACAGTCATCTTAAAAGAATGAAGTACCAAGATAGTGGATGCATTAATCATTATTTTTCAGCTATAGAGAACTATCACTAGATTGGAAAACTGTTCAAAACACATAGGAAGCCAAAATGAAAATTAGCCTATCATCTATTGTGAGAAAAAAAAACTAAAATTGGAAAATCATAATCTGATCAAGGGTTCTCATCGTGGCTTTTTTGGAGGGGAAATGTTATTTTTCTCCCATAGGATTTTCAAAATTAAAGGTCTTTTCATTGGCAATTTGTTTATTTTGTTACTGTAGCTAAAAATACTAAAGACTATATTCTTCAGTCTGAAGGGTCTCGACCCGAAATGTCATCTATTCCATCTCTCCAGAGATGCTGCCTGACCCGCTGTGTTACTCCAGCATTTTGTGTCTACCTTCAATTTAAACCAGCATCTGCAGTTCTTTCCTACACACTGAAGACTATTGTTTAGCAGAGTATATTTGCACAATTGAAGCAATGTTCATTTCAATGATTACCTGCAGTTAAAGTCAGTGTGTTCTAATGAGACAAGGTGTGGGATTACTGTGGAGAGGTTATATAGAAACGGGTCTTCTTCCACCCTAGATCGACACAAAAAGCTGGAGTAACACAGCCGGTCAGGCAGCACCTCTGGAAAAAAGGAATAGGTGGCGTTTCGGGTGAAGACCCTTCTTCAGACAGGTTTCGACCTGAAAAGTCACCTATTCCTTTTCTCCAGAGATGCTGCCTGTCCCGCTGAGTTACTCCAACATTTTGTGTCCATCTTCGGTGTAAACCAGCATTTGAAGTTTCTTCCTGCCCATTTCTTCTTCCACCCAATATTGTTTCATTCCAAGACTGTTTATTTTCTTCATGTCAATTCCCAAAGTAACTTCTAAGTGTTATCTAGTTCCCCATATAAACTCTCTAGCATCCCCTACTCAAACAAAAAACCGAGGCAATGTGAATTCTATCCCAAGACAAACAGGTTTGCTTTACACCTTTAGAAATTAACCAGATAACTTCAACCTGCTGTGACCATTATTCAATTATATTAAATTAATCCAAAATTCAATGTCCACGTTAAATTTTAATCACTGCTTTGTTTACACACATTTCTGACCAATTCAAATAAAGAAAAGGTAGGACACGTGTTTCTTAAACCAAAGGGAAATTAAAACCCAGTAAATACACAGAAGGCACACACGGCTTACTACTATTTACCTTATTGGTGACCTTCGGACTATGCTTGATCAGACTTTACTGGCTTTACCTTGCACTAATCGTTATTCCCCTATCGTATCTATACACTGTAAATGGCTCGATTGTATTCATGTTTTATCTTTCTGCAGACTGGTTAGCACACAACAAAAACTGTTCACTGTACCTCAGTGCACGTGACAATAAACTAAATTGAACCTAATCAACATTTCAAAGAGACGATCTAACAAAACATTTAGCTGCTGCTGCTCATCCACCTTTCCCAACATTCCTATAGTTCGATATTCCCATGCATCTGCATCTTTGTCACGCAAATGGCCTGTATTTAACATGCCACGCGTTAACTTTAAATTAAGCATAGAAAATAGCATCCATCTCAATAGCCACAATCAAGCCTCCAGTCGGAAACATGACTCAGCCAGCACAGATGTTTCTCAATATCCATCCATATTTTATAACTTCATTATTTTTTAAAAACTGGTAATTTAAGAGCACTCAGATCAATTTCAGCTGCTGGAATTTAACCCTTTGTATGTTAGTTTAGAGAAACAGAGCGGAAATAAGCCCTTCGGGCCACTGACCAGTGATTCCCTCACATTAACACTACCCTACACACACTACGTATAATTTACATTTATACAAAGCCAATTAACCTACAAACCTGTACATCTTTGGAGTGTGGGAGGAAACTGAAGCTCGCGGAGAAAACCCACATGGTCACGGGGAGAATGTACAAACTCCGTACAGACAACACCCGTAGTTGGGATCGAAACCGGGTCTCTAACACTGTTCGGCAGCAACACTACCGATACGCCACCATGCCGTCCTTTGTACTTGAAGAACACAAAATAATTAGACCAGCTAAATTTTGGATGACTTTGGATACGAGTTGCACCCACAGGGTTTCAATTAGTTGGCTGTATTAGAGACATTTCCGAGTGAACCACCCACAGACAATTTCTCATTCTCAATCTTCATAAGCATAGGCCTTCCAGTGGGATACCACCCAGCCCATCAACAGCAAGGTCCTCTTTGCCAGCTCCCAACTCTACTTGAAGTGACTGCACTATCCAACCTGCTGCTGGGGGCTGTCAACATCATTTGACACTTCCAAGTAGAAGTCATATTGATAAATAAAGAACGCAAGACCAGGCACTGAGAGAAGTTCCTGCTCGCTCTTGTGGACTGGTGCAGGTGGTCACCAAAGTAGTGGAGGAAGAGTAATGCATCGGCACACGTGGCACTTGTCCAGGTGCATTAGTTTCATGTGTAGGAAGGAACTGCAGATGCTGGTTTAAACCGAAGATGGACACAAAAAGCTGGAGTAACTCAGTCAGGCAGCATCTCTGGAGAAAAGGAATAGGTTACGTTTGAGGTTGAGACTCAGCTTCAGACAGTCCGAAGAAGGGTCTCGACCCGAAATCATAATAAAAGGATCACTGAGCTTTTTTCCATTCTCAATGCTTTTGGCTTATTCGCTGTCACTCTGATGGATATCAGGAATTAACAGTACAAACAACCCTGACATTACAGAGTTGCTTCCCAAGTAAATGGTCCACAACTTGCTTTTCCAAGTTTCAGGTGTCCGAATGATTACTGGGACTCGAGATTGTTCCAGTATTGTCTCTTGGCATCATTGATGGCTTTGCAAAGATCATAGTGAGCTTTCTTGTACCACTCAGGATCATTTGACTCGTATGCCTTCACCTGTGAATGTACCTCAGTTCATCCATGGATTCTGGTTGGGGAACACATGGGATTGTCTTCTTCGGCACACACTTCCCGAAGCACTTGCTGATGAAGTCAGTCACGGCAGTGGCGTACTCATTCAGGTTAGCAGCAGAATCCCTGAATATGGACCAGTCCACTGACTCAAAGCAGTCGCGTAGGATGTCATCCGTGTCTGTTGACCAGCATTGAACAACTCTCTGTACCAGATCGTCCTGCTTCAGTTTTTGTTTGTAGGCAGGGAGTAGAAGCACAGCTAGGTGATGAGATTTCCCGAAACATGGGCAAGGAACAGAGCGCTAGGCTTTTTTTTTTGTTAAAGGACAAGCAAATGATCAAACTTAATAAATTTGATGATGTTTTGGAATTTTGTTTCATTACTGTTCACAGGCAACGATCATACAGAAAGGTTTATTACTGGGAATTCAATTTTATACCACACATTTTTGCTTTAGAGAAAGATTAAACCCATGTTATTTATAGTGCCTTTGAAAAGTAATGCTATAATTGATGACAGCAGCAGTAAATTCAGCATTTGTATTCTGTGCTGGACTAAAATAGCAAATTAAGGCTGGTTGTGGAACACTTGTACTGCTAACACACAAGAGTTTGCTTGGAAAAAAAAAGAAGAAAAATAATAATAAATCGCAAAATGCTTGTTAAATTTGTGTGCAAAAATTAAACGATCTTTTGAAGACTAGAAAGTACAACAATAACGATTTATCTGCCAGGAAGAACAAGTCTGGAGAAATTAACTGATGCCATTGTGATTAAAAACAGCACATCAAATGTACTAGTGCAAAAGAAGTAGCCATAATATCAACAAATCAAACTAAATATAGCAGTAATTATTATTTTTGTATAAATTACAATTAAAACACAAAGTACTTGTGCTACAACTCCAGGTTAAGCGCTCAACTAAGAAAACCAAGCCAAAAGCCAAAGTATTATCGAAGTAAGATTGAAAAAGATCAGAATGGGGCTAGCGAGTCAGTGCTGTCACTCCAGTCAACGAGGATAGTTGTATAGAACGCTGTCAGCTCTGGTCGGGTAGCCAGTGGTGACAGATTTAATTCTGATGATAGGTTCATTGATGACTGTTTTTGTCACCCAGTTAGTACTTTGCATCTGTATTCATGGAGGACAGCGAAAGATTGATACAAAGTGCTGGAGTAACTCAGCGATCAGGCAGCATCCCTGGAGAAAAAGGTTAGGTGACCCCTCTTCAGACTCAGAGGACAGCAAGATCAGTGTAGGGAATACTAATAGGTCAGAGCATTTTGAGATCAAGGAGGTGGTGGTATTGCAACTTTTAATGGGCATTGTTGGATAAATCGCCTGGGTCTGATGGGATCTATCCCAGGTTATCAAGAGATGCGCGAGTGGAGATAGCAGGGCCTTAAAGATCTTTCCAACTTCTCTCACCACAGACTGGGTCCCAGAGAGTAGCCAATGTTGTTCCTTTGTTTAAGGGAAGTAGAGTTAATTTCGGGATTATAAACTGGTGTCACATCAGCGGTAGGGAAGGTATTGGAGAGGATTCTTTGGAAAACAATTTATGCTGGTTTGGAAGGGTTAACATGGCCTTGTACACAGTAGGCCATTGTGTTACTATCTTAATTTACAGTTTTTGACGAGACGATTGATGAGGGTTAGGTGGGAGATGTTGTCCACATGGATTTGATAAATTTCCACATGGTAGACTGATCCAGCAGATTAAGATGTGCAGTGAGATGTTTGTATGCATTCAGAACTGGCTTATGCACAGAAGACAGAGAGAGGGTTGTGGTGGAAGGCTGTTATACTGACTGGAGGTCTGCAACCAATGTCATTCTGCAGAGATCTGTTGTTTCTGAGCCGCACCCCGCGCCGTGAGGAAGAGAAAAGTCCCCCCCCCCCACACCCACCCACCCACACCACCACCCCCTCCCACACATACACAACCAAAAAATATATATAAAAACCATCCCAACACCGACACACAACAAAAAAAGGGAAAAAAAAGACGGACAGACTGCTAGTCAGCCGCTGCCGTTAGGCGCCGCCATGTGACCGGACATATAAAATTCTTAAGGGGTTGGAGAGGCTAGATGCGGGAAGATTGTTCCCGATGTTGGGGAAGTCCAGAACCAGGGGTCACAGCTTAAGGATAAGGGGGAAGTCGTTTAGGACCGAGATGAGAAAACATTTCTTCACACAGAGAGTGGTGAGTCTGTGGAATTCTCTGCCACAGAAGGTAGTTGAGGCCAGTTCATTGGCTATATTTAAGAGGGAGTTAGATGTGGCCCTTGTGGCTAAAGGGATCAGGGGGTATGGAGAGAAGGCAGGTACAGGTTACTGAGCTGGATGATCAGCCATGATCATATTGAATGGCGGTGCAGGCTCGAAGGGCCGAATGGCCTACTCCTGCACCTATTTTCTATGTTTCTATAAAGGACTTAGACACAAAAATAGATGGGCGAGTTACCAAGTTTGCCAACAACACCAAGATTGGTGGAGTTGTGATAGTGAGGTAGCAGCAAAGTATGCAGTAGGATACTGAGCAACTACCAAAAGCGTGGGAGAAATGGCAGATGGAGTTTAATCCGAGCAGTGTTAGGTCAGTCATACAGCACAGAAACAGTCCCTTCAGCCCAACTTACCTATGCCAATCAAGATGCCCCATCTACACTAGTCCCACCTGCCAACATTTTCCATCTATGCACCTGTCTAAATGTCTATTAAATGTCATTATAGTTCCTGCCTCAACTACCACCTCTGGCAGCTCACTCCAAAACCCCACCACTCTGAGGTGCTGAACTTTGGAATGTCAAAAGCAAGGGGTTGATGGCAAAACACTTCAGCATTGATGCACCTACTGATCTTGGGGTAAGTCCATAGCTCACTGAAGGTGACAACACAAGCAGCAGAGTGGTGAAAGCATGTGCTCTGCTTTCCTTCATTGGTTGGGGCATTGAGTATAAAAGTCAGGACGTCATGATGCAGCTCTACAACTGTGACTAGACGGCATTTGGAGTATTTAGTGCAGTCCAGTGCAAGAAAGAAGGGAGAATTTGTTAGTACAAAACAAAAGATTAGTCGTTATGGCAGTTTCACTGTCATCCTGGTGAGTTTGTCTGTATAACTCATTAGCACCTAGTCCACAGCCAACATCCTGTTTCCTGGATCATTGTTACTTTTTTGCATATCTTTCATTCATTTGTACTATATCTCCATCTATATCTCTCATTTCCCTTTCACCTGACAGTCTGAAGAAAGGTCTTGACCCAAATCGTCATCTATTCCTATTTCTCCAGAGATGCTGCCAGTCCCACTGAGTAACTCCAGCTTTTCGTGTCTGTCTTAGATCTTATAATTACCATTTTAGAGACCATTTATACCTTAATTTGTAATGTAGGCTTTATTATTAAAAACTTCAAATCAAGATTTGAAATGGTCTCCGATACATCCACTGCTAAAGAGCGGACCACATTGGTCAATCTGTTGCTTGGGTGAAGACTATAATCTTTTAATATTTAGAGTAGTTGAAATTTTCAATGCTATTAATAGTTTTTAGAAAACACACATGTGGTTTGAAGTGCGGTCAAGATGAGTATCAATATTTTAGAATAGCTCTTTTATTTGTGTGTAAAGCGCGGCAAACATTAAAAACAGTTCAGTTATTCCAAAGTCAGACAACACATTTAAAGTGAAAATCATCAACATTAGGAGACCTATCACTTTTAACTCAACTTTATTCCAGGTGTCCGGGCAGATTAGCAGCCCAGACATTATCTTGTAAGATCAGCTTTTTTGCCCTAATATAAATTTCCACTCTTTCTTACAAACGGCACACAATACTTCAAATGCAGCCTCCAATGCCCCAAGCCATGAAGGCAAGCATTGAAGATAGACACAAAAAGCTGGGAGTAACTCACCAGCTCAGCCAGCATATCTGGAAAACGAATAGGTGATGTTTTGGGTCAAGACCCTTCTTCAGACTGAAGGAGGGTCTTGACCCTATTCCTTTTCTCCAGAGATGCTGCCTGACCCACTGAGTTAATCCCAGCTTTATGTGTCCATCTTCAGTTCAATCTGCAGCTCGTTCCTACACAAGGCAAGCATTGATCTTGGCTAACCAATTGCTTAGGAAGCGAGCATCCTAAATGTCGATGTGAAGGGATTTTTTTGCAACAACTCCCAGTTGTTAACACAATACCTCGATTATTAATAATTCATTAGCAGGGACAAAGGAATAAAAATGAATGGCAGTGTTCCTTCATACATCATGTAAAGCATTTGACTCCAAGCTATAAGCTGAAGGCTCATGTCCATGTGGCCCATACCAAATTTATACGCCCAGAATTCTAACGAAACCATTTTTATTGACAATTGCAAAGTCAGAACAAGCCTATCCTCCTGTTAAAATTACAGTAAAACAAGCCAATTTCTCCCACACCTCTTTTTCTCACCCCCCCCCCCCCCCTTATGTAGTTTAGTTTTGAGAGAAAGCGCGGAAACAGGCCCTTCGGCACACCGGGTCCACGCCGACCATCGATCCCCGCATATTAACACTGTCCTACACACACTAGTCAAGTCAAGTCAATTTTATTTGTATAGCACATTTAAAAACAACCCACGTTGACCAAAGTGCTGTACATCAGTTCAGGTACTAAGAACGAACATACAATGGCACACAAACATAACAGCACATACATAAACAGTTCACAGCGCCCCCCTCAGAGGGCCTGAAACGCTAGGGAGTAGAAATAGGTTTTGAGCATGGACTTAAAGGAGTCGATGGAGGGGGCAGTTCTGATGGGGAGAGGGATGCTGTTCCACAGTCTCAGAGCTGCAACCGCAAAAGCGCGGTCACCCCTTTCAGAGTAGCAATGTGTTTTATATTTTTCAAAAATCTGGCATGAGACTTCGGGTGATGGAATCAGCATTTAATATTACAGAGAAATCTAAAGCATTGGATTGACAAAACACTGGCTGCCACCACCAACGCTTGCTGCCACACCATCGCTGGCTGCCTCACCAACGCTGGCAGCCTCACCAGTGCTGGCTGCCCTCACCAGCGCTGGCTGCCTCACCAGCACTGGCTGCCTCACCAAGTCTGTCTGTCCTTTCACTGTACCTTAATTGGTACATGTGACAATAAATTGAATCTTGATCTTAACATAGTATAAAAGGGAATATAAAAGCAGTGAAACTGTGAAGATAAAGGGATGGATATTATAACATGTGATCAAAAGAATTTGAAATATTTTTGTAAAACATATTCTGTAATCCTAAAAGTGATTCAAAGCACAAATGTTTTATCTTCCAAAGGAACCATTATAAGGAGCTTTAACATTATAGGGAAACAGAAGGTAGAATGTGAATAATAGCAAGAAAATACAAGGGAAAAATCAGGTTAAATCACAGACACTATTTAACTGAAATGACAGCACATTTAAGGATATAGGATTCAGTTTATGGACACAAAATGTTGGAGTAACTCAGAGGGACATGCAGCATTTCTGGAGAGAAGGAAATGGGTGAGACCCTTTGGGTCGAGACCCTTCTTCAGACAGAGTTGGGGGAAAGGGAAACAAGAGATATAGGCGGTGATGGAGAGATATAGAACAAATAATTCAATTTCAGTTCAATATAGAACAAAGATTCCGCTTAAAGTGTTTCTAATCAAAAATAAGTAAAGTAATAGATCCCCATTAATATGGACATATTCAAGTATTTTAATGAATGAAATTAAACCTACCTGTAACGGATGTGATAGGGGTGTTCATGAAGGCTAACCAAAATATCATTTGCATCCATTCAGCTGCTTAATGTAACGATGCTCAACATATCCACTGTATAGGGTCAGCCAGAATATCAATATCACTTAATGTCATAAATTTAACTGAGCAAAAAAATAGAGATTCCATAAGAGTGAAGGTTGTGGGAACGTTGGCTATTTCTCAAGTGCGGCTTCATCCTTTCTCTCCAAACTAGACAAAAAGTTGTGTAGGAAGGAGCTGAAGATGCTGCAAAAAGTTGATTTGATGCACAAAACTTGCCCCAAATTCTTGTAATGGAGATCAATTCTTCAAATAATCTGCAAAATGAACATAAAGCCAAAGTCCCATAAATAACCACTCTGCTCATGTGGATCAGTAATAGTGACCCAAGCAAGTCCATCCTCCCACCCCACCCCACCCCACAGACAGAAGGGTAGAGTTCATACCTTTGTTCTGGTCCTTACCTTTTACCCCACCTGCCTCCACATTCAACTCTAATGTAAAGAAAATAACTGCAGATGCTGGTACAATTCGAAGGTATTTATTTCACAAAATGCTGGATCAACTCAGCAGGTCAGGCAGCATCTCAGGAGAGAAGGAATGGGTGACGTTTCGGGTCGAGACCCTTCTTCAGACTCGACCCGAAATGTCACCCATTCTTTCTCTCCTGAGATGCTGCCTGACCTGCTGAGTTACTCCAGCATTTTGTGAAATAAATACCTTCAATTCTCTAATGTGATTCACCACCAATCACATCCCCACCCATTTCCAGAGAACTCTCCCCACAAATTCTTGATTCACTCATCCCTTCCCACCCAAACTACCCTCTCCCCTGATACCTTCCACTACATGCAGGCGATGCAACACCTGACCTTCTACCTGCTCCCTCATATCCATCTAGGGGACCAGCAGCCCTTCCAAGTGAGACAACATATTCTCTACACTCATATCTACCGCACTCAGTGCTCCCAATGTCACCTCCATTATTGGGCGTGCAGCGTAGGTTCACTAGGTTAATTCCCGGAATGGCGGGACTGTCGTATGTTGAAAGGCTGGAGCAATTAGGCTTGTATAGACTGGAATTTAGAAGGATGAGGGGGGATCTTATTGAAACATATAAGATAATTAGGGGATTGGACACATTAGAGGCAGGAAACATGTTCCCAATGTTGGGGGAGTCCAGAACAAGGGGCCACAGTTTAAGAATAAGGGGTAGGCTATTTAGAACGGAGATGAGGAAGAACCTTTTCAGTCAGAGTGGTGAAGGTGTGGAATTCTCTGCCTCAGAAGGCAGTGGAGGCCAGTTCGTTGGATGCTTTCAAGAGAGAGCTGGATAGAGCTCTTAAGGATAGCGGAGTGAGGGGGTATGGGGAGAAGGCAGGAACGGGGTACTGATTGAGTGATCAGCCATGATCGCATTGAATGGCGGTGCTGGCTCGAAGGGCTGAATGGCCTACTCCTGCACCTATTGTCTATTGTCATTACATCAGCTAGACCAAATATAGACAAGGCAACCATTTCACCAAACACATGCTCAGTCTGCCAAGGCTTACTGGATCTCCTGGTTGCTACCTATTTTAACTCCCCTCCCCATTCAACCTTTCTATTTTAGGCCTCCAAGTGAGGTCACACACAAACTGAAAGGACAACACAAAGGAATAATGGAAAAAAGGACAAAGTGCTGGAATAACTCAGCAGGTCAGCCAGCATCTCTGGAGAACATCAATCAGTGACATTGCAGCTCAGGAAATCTTCAGTTTGAAATGTGTGAACATGGAATTTTCCAATTTTAGATAACATACCTAGGTAACCCCCCCCCCACCCACCAATTTTCACCCTCTTCCCTGTGCCCTACCAAGATACATATCTACTATGTCTGCCTTTCCCTCTCTGGCCACTTCCACTTATATCCCTTCCTCTGGCATCACATTTCACACTTCTTTCCTTCTCGCACTTTGTCTTTCCACCTCTCGTCTTTATCTACAGAAGTTGCGAGGCAAAGGGACTAAGAGTTGCGAACTGTGAAGGTAGATGGAGAAATGGCGGGACTATCACATGTTGAAAGACTGGAGCGACTAGGCTTGTATACACTGGAATTTAGACGGATGAGAGGGGATCTTATCGAAACGTATAAGATTATTAAGGGGTTGGACACGTTAGAGGCAAGAAACATGTTCCCAATGTTGGGGGAGTCCAGAACCAGGGGCCACAGTTTAAGAATAAGGGGTAGGCCATTTAGAACTGAGATGAGGAAAAACTTTTTCAGTCAGAGAGTTGTGAATCTGTGGAATTCACTGCCTCAGAAGACAGTGGAGGCCAATTCTCTGAATGTATTCAAGAGAGAGCTAGATGGAGCTCTTAAGGATAGCGGAGTCAGGGGGTATGGGGAGAAGGCAGGAACGGGGTTACTGATTGAGAATGATCAGCCATGATCACATTGAATGGCGGTGCTGGCTCGAAGGGCCGAATGGCCTCCTCCTGCACCTATTGTCTATTACAAGTGGAAGCGCAGCCAGGGGGGGAAATAGGTACGAGTCAGGTGTGGCACAGCAGGGCAGGAGGGTATTGGATGAATCAATGATCATCCCATGCTACGCTAACTACCTTCATTATCACTTCATCTTTGATTTTTTTTTCTCACAAAATGCTGGAGTAACTCAGCGGGTCAGGCAGCATCTCAGGAGAGAAGGAATGGGTGACGTTTCGGGTCGAGACTCGACACCCATTCCCTCTCTCCCGAGATGCTGCCCGACCCGCTGAGTTACTCCAGCATTTTGTGAATAAATACCTTTGATTTGTACCAGCATCTGCAGTTATTTTCTTACACTGATTGTCACTTCAGCGGCTCACTTGGCCATTTCTCAAGCGCGGTGGCTAGGTCTCCGCAAACTCTACACAAAGTTGTGCGTTACACACAAATTAACTATTAATGTAACCTGGATCCCCAAACACAACACTCGGCGCAACGAAGGTAAAGGCAGTGCAAGCCGCTCTTTTGAATTAGGGCTGGGAGAGAAGCGCTGGCCCGGACCGACAACACTCACCCGGTCACCAAGCTCAGCGCCGTGCCGTCCCCGCGCCCGTCCCGCGCCCGTCCCCGCGCCCTGGACCCCGCTGTCCCCCTGGTTACCGTGGATCGGCGCCGCTCTGCTCCCGCTGTCCCCCTGGTTACCGTGGATCGGCGCCGCTCTGCTCCCGCCTCACACCAACGGTCGGCAGTTTACAAACTGAGCGGCGCTCGCGCCCCATTGGCGCGGTTTGAATGTAATCCCGCCCCTCACCGCGCCGCGCCCCACCCCGGGGAGACAAGAGGGGAGGGCAGGGGGACAGGGACACTGCCAGGGACCCTGACTCATCTCAACCCCCCCCCCCCACCCCCCACCCCCCGGGAGACAGGCCGGGGAGAGACGGATGAGCCTGGGCCCCCTCCCTGACCTCATACCCGCCACCCCGGGGAGAGACTGGGTCCCTACCTCACCCCTCTCCCGGGGAGACAGGCTGGGGAGAGACGGACACGCCTGGGGATGAGCCTGGGCCCCTCCCGCTGAGTTACTCCAGCATTTTGTATCTCCATGAACATTGACTTCTCTAACTTCAAACACCCCTTGCTTTCCCCCTCTCCCTCTCCCTCTCCCTCTCCCTCTCACTCTCACTCTCACTCTCTCTCTCTCTCTCTCTCTCTCTCTCCATCCCCTCCCCAGTTCTTCCACCAGCCTCACTGTCTCCGACTATATTCACTCCCAGGTGCTGCCTGTCCCACTGAGTTACTCCAGCATTCAGTGTCCCACTCCTCATCTCATACCCCCCTGGGGAGACAGGGCGGGAGAGACTGAGACACCTGGGGAAGAGACTGGGCCCCCACCCCCGCCTCATCTCATACCCCCCCCCCCCCCCCCGGAAGACAGCACCCAAACCTCCCCCTCCCCCTCCCCCCCCCCCCCCCCCGAGACAGCACCCCAACCTCACCCCCCCCCCCCCGAGACAGCACCCCAACCTCACCCCCCCCGAGACAGCACCCCAACCTCACCCCCCCCCCCGAGACAGCACCCCAACCTCACCCTCCCCGAGACAGCACCCCAACCTCACCCCAGGGGAGACTGTTTTGTAATCAATCCATTACAAAGTATTCAGTGAACCATAAAGCATTTATTGAATCCATGCAGAGTGAGCGATACATACTGTGTTGCGTTCCTCGCTTCAGCTTACAGACTAACAACTAAGGGAACAAGCTGACCATATCAGTGACTCCAGTCCTACCTAACTCCAGGACTGGATTACATAGTGGAATGTGTATCCTACATTGGATATGCGGTGGAGGTTATGTAGACAGAGATAAATATGGTTGTCTACATCCTTCCTCTTAAAGAAGCAGATCACAATTAAATAAACATATAGTGGAGTATATGGGGAGACACCAATATAGGGGGGAGGGCACTTTATGTTGCGTACTGTGCCCCGAGAGCTGCAAGTGAGAAGACAGCTCACCGACAGTTCAAACACGGTCCTTGTACTAGTCATTGTACTTCGGGTTTGGGGTCAGCAGGCAGTTGTGGGGTAAGAACTGTTGGACCTAGAACCGTTGGGCCATGGAGGAGACACAGTAGTGTAGTCAGCATAGTGTCGATGCGGCACTGGCTCATTGACCGGACGAAGGTGTTGCCAGGTACGTCTGTAGGTGCCATCACCAACACGGACCAGGTAAGAGCGCGGCTCAGGAGTAGGTCCTTGAATGACTCCCAGCCGGTCGTAGCCTTTTGGCGTTTGCAAGCGGACAACCTGGCCTTTGTTTAATGGTGGAAGCTGTGTGCTAGACTTGTCATAGTATTTTTTCTGAATGCCACGGCGTTGTTGGAGTTGTGTCTGGACCGCCAAGAGGGGGCACGGACCTGCGGTTGTAACATCTGCTTGGCTACAGGTAGCGTAGTGCGAGTCTGCCTGGACATAAGGCGCTGGGCAGGGGAACCCGGAATCGAATCACGAGAGATGTTTCGTAAATTAAGCAGGTCGAGATAGACGTCGGAACCGGCCCGATGGGATCGTTCCATCACTTGTTTGGCACTTCTCACCGCACGTTCGGCCAAACCATTGGACTGCGGGTAGTCTGGGCTGCTGGTGATGTGGCGAAAATCCCAGCGTTTAGCGAAAGAGATCTACAGAGACAGCGCCCCAATCTCACCCACCCCCGGGGAAACAGTGACAGCGCCCCTATCTCACCCCACCCCCAGGGGAGACGGTGCCCTTAGCTCACCCCACCCCCAGGGGAGACCACGCCTCTACTCTTTGAAAAGGAAACGTGAGTGGCACTGGTGCTTTGTGAGAGGATATATTGACCAGGCAGTGTCCAACACTTTTCATATTACAGCTATCAACTAAAAGGTATTAAGTAACAATGTGTTGTAAACTGCCCTTTCTGAAATATTTCATCACTCTGAATCCACTGGAGTCATTAGTTTGATTGTAGCACCTTGCACTGAAAAGTTATTTCAAGATATATGGAAATTAATGCTATTTCCTGCAAACAAGCTTATTCATCGTTTCCAACGTGGTAGCGTTGTTTTCATACGACTGTTATCAACTAAAAGGTAGTCAGTCATAATGTGTTGTAACTACATTTTCTGATGTATTTCATCACTCTTCATCCATTGGAGCCATTGATTCGATTGTATCACCCTGCGCGAAAAAGTTATTTCAAGATGTATGGAAACTAATGCTGTTTATTGCAAGATAGACACAAAAAGCTGGAGTAACAGCGGGTCGGACAGCATCTCTAGAGAAAAGGAATCTGTGATGTTACGGGTCGAGACCCTCCATCAGACAGTCAGGGGAAAGGGAAACAAGAGATATAGACAGTGATACAGAGAGATATAGAGCAAATGAATGAAAGATATGTAAAAAAGTAACGATAGTCAAGAAAACTGCCCGTGTTGGCTGTGGGCTAGCTGATAACGATACGATAGAACTTTACTGCAGGAAGGAAAATGATCTGCCAACAGCATTGAAACACAAGAAATGAATTCACAAAATGCTGGAGTAACTCAGCAGGTCAGGCAGCATCTCAGGAGAGAAGGAATGGGCGACGTTTTGGGTCGAGACCCTTCTTCAGACTGATCTTCAGACAATACATTCTTCAGACAAGAAATTAAAGTGATGAGTGGACAGGATTGGGGATGTGCAAAGATTGGGGGGGAGGAGGGGAGGGGAGAGAGGGGAGTCAGTCTACTCCACAACGGAAGGAGGAGGAGTTGTGCAGTTTGATAGCCACGGGGAAGAAGGATCTCCTGTGGCGTTCTGTGCTGCATCTTGGTGGGACCAGTCTGTTGCTGAAGGTGCTCCTCAGGTTGACCAGTGTGTCATGGAGGGGGTGAGCTGCATTGTCCAGGATGCTCCGCAGTTTGAGGAGCAACCTCCCCTGCAAGACCCCCTCCCGTGAATCCACCTCCGCCCCCAGGACGGAGCCAGCCTTCCTGATGAGCTTGTTAATCCTGTTGGCGTCCGCGGCCTTCGTACTGCTGCCCCGGCACACGCCAGCGAAGAAGATGGCACTGGCTACCACTGATTGGTAGAACATCTGCAGCATCTTACTGCAGACTTTGAAGGAGCTGAGCCTTCTCAATCGGGCGCTTGCACGGCCAGCGAAGTCACGACACTTGACCCGTAATGTTCCCACGCAATGCCTTCTGGAGGACAAGCGGTGGAATGGAGGCAAGCACGAGTGTGTTGATTACTATGGCTGCCAGTACAACGGGACTGTCTTCAGTCCCAGCAGGCATTGAATTGTCGCAGTATACGTCCAATCTTTCATCGGACGAGTCCGCACAATATATTCAAAAAGTTTCTGAGATTGGTATCGACCCTTATTTAGAGCCTGAAACAGAAATCGCGTGACTTCCCAACTTAATGAACTACATCAGAAAATGAATTTACAACATGTTATTACTACTAACTACATTATAGTTAAAAGCCGTTGTATGAAAAGTAACTCTACTACTGTGGAAACAGTGAAGTAGCCTGTTTGCAGAAAAATGCATTAATTTTCATTCATCTTGCAGCACTTTTTCAATGCAAGGTGCTACAATGAAATAAATTACTCCAAAGGATGCAGCACCATGAAATACATCAGACAAGTTTTCTTACAACACCATATTACTTACTACTGTTTAGTTAATAGCTGATGTATGAAATATATCTCCACTGCTTTGCAAATACTGAATTGTCTTGTTTGCAGTAAGCAGCATTCATTTTCATTCACCATGCAATAACCTTTCAGTGCAAGGTGCTTGTAGGAGCCATTTTGCGTTTATTAGTTATTTTAGTATATTATTATATTACTTTGTATCCTGCTGTATTATTTTTGGACACCAAGAGGTTAATACTATGCTTGTGTATATGGACTGGGAGGTGCCATGGGCAGGGCCAGATTATTAGTATAACTTGCCCAACACTGACGTAATGCTTTAGTGTGTGAGATGCCAAGAACCTGCTGAGAGAAGGTTAGCAGGCCATACAGGCCAAGCCCACTAAAACATAATGTTTTAGTCAGTAACAGGATACAAAGGTGTGTCGGTGAGAAACTAAGTTCTTACGACATACAAACAAACAAGTTAATGAATATGTAAATATGGTTTATTGCAACTTCAAATAAACGACTAACTAATTGCAACGACGTGAAGATCTCTTTGTTGTTGTTATTGGAGTCAAGAACCACCGCTCCCATTCCTTCGTCAAACGGTAAGCTTTGGGGCTTTATAAGGAAGCATAAAGCTGGCTGCTACAGTGCTAAAATAAAATAATGACTCCAATCGATGCAGTTTCAGGAAATGCATCAGAAAACATTGTTTACAACAACTTATTACTTACTACATTTTAATTAATAGCCGTTGTATGAAAAGTTCTACTGCTTTGGGAACAGCGAATTAGCCAGTTTGCAGAAAACAGCTTTCATCCCCCAGCACCTAGACCGCAAGGGGACCTATGCCAAGATTCTGTTTGTTCTGCTTTGGACTTTAGCTCTGCTTTTAACACCATTGTTCCAGAGTTACTACACTACAAACTCTCCCAGTTGACTGTGCCTGAACCCCTCTGTCAGTGAATCATCAACTTCCTGACAGACAGGAAGCAGCATGTGAGGCTGGGAAAGCACATCTCAGATCCGCAGACCCTCAGCATAGGAGCACCACAAGGCTACGTACTCTCCCCTCTCCTTTACTCTCTCTACACCAATGACTGCACCTCCACAGACTCCTCTGTCAAGCTCCTCAAGTTTGCGGATGACACTACCCTGATTGGACTGATCCAGGATGGGGAGGAATCTGCCTACAGAGGGGAAGTGGCACAACTGGCGTCCTGGTGCCATTGCAACAACCTGGAGCTCAATGCTCTCAAGACAGTGGAACTGATTGTAGACTTTCGAAGAGATCCCCTTCCCCTCCCCCCACTCACCATCAACAACACCATAGTCACATCTGTGGAGTCATTTAAGTTCCTTGGATCTAAATGGGGGGCCACCATCGACTCCACAGTCAAAAAGCCCAACAGAGGATGTACTTCCTGCGGCAACTGAGGAAACACAATCTGCCACAGGCAATGATGGTCCAATTCTATACTGCTATCATTGAGTCCGTCCTCACCGTCTCCATCATGGTCTGGTTTGGCTCAGCCACCAAGCACGACATCCGGAGACTGCAACGGATCGTTCGCACAGCTGAGAAGGTTGTTGGCTGCAACTATACACTGCAAGGGCCAGGAAGCGAGCGGGCAAGATCATCCCTGACCCCTCTCACCCTGGCCACAAACTCTTTGAAGCACTTCCCTCTGGAAGGCGACTCCGGACTGTCAAAGCAGCCACAGCCAGACATTAAAACAGCTTTTTTCCACGAGTGATATTTCTACTCAATAACCAAAGTCTGTAGTCTCTTTTTTGTTCTGGTTTATTTTCACCCACATGTTTAGACCGTAATGTTGTATCCTTATTGTTTTGATGTGTTTATGCTTTATTCTTAATTGTTAACTGTATGTTTGTGTTGTCATTTGTGAGCGGAGCACATTCCTTGTATCTGCATACTTGGCCAATAAACTTATTCATTCATTCATTCATTAATATCCATTCATCTTGCAACAACTCTTCCGTCCAAGGTGCTACAATCATTTAAAAAAAAACTCCAATGGATGCAATGTCTTGAAATACCGGAAAAGTTAGTTTACAACATGTTATTACTAACTACTATTTACTTAATAGCTGTTGTATGAAAGATATCTCGACTGCTTTGGAAATACTGGAATGGCTTTTTTGCAGTAAGCAGTATTAATTTCCATTCATCAGCTTCAACATTTCAGTTGAAGCTGCTGCAACTAAACGAATGACACTTATCGATTCAGCTTTATGAAATACATCAGAAAATGTAGTTTACAACACAGTATTGCAAACTAAATTTTAGTTAATAGCCGTTATATAAGAAGGGTAAGTTGCGACAATTAAACAAATGTCTCCAATGAATTCATGGTCAAGAAATACATCAGAAACGTTAGTTTACAACACGTTATTATTTACTACTATTTATTTAATTGCTGTACAATTGCAGTAGGACCTCCTTGCTCCTAAACTCCAATCCTCTCGCAATGAAGGCCAACATGCCATTAGCTTTCTTCACTGCATGCTGCACCTGCATGCTTACTTTCATTGATTGATGTACAAGGACACCCAGGTCTCGTTGCACCTCTCCTTTTCCTAATCTGACACCATTCAAATAATAATCTGCCTTCCTGTTCTTACCACCACACATTTATCCACATTATACTGCAACTGCCATGCATCTGCCCACTCACCCAACCTATCCAAGTCACCATGCAGCCTCATAGCATCTTCCTCACAGCTCACACTGCCACCCAGCTTTGTGTCATCGGCAAACTTGGAGATGTCACATTTAATTCCCTCATCTAAATCGTTAATATATATTGTAAATAACGGGTCCCAGCACTGAACCTTGCGGCACCCCACTAATCAATGACACAGAGAATTCGCCTGTTTGCAGAAAACAGCATTCATTTATTTTCATTTTGCAATAACATTTCAATGCAGGGTGCCATAATCAAACAAATGACTCCAATGAATTCAAGGGCAAGAAATACATCAGAAACGTTAGTTTACAACACGTTATTATTTACTACTATTTATTTAATTGCTGTTGTATGAAATATATTTACTGCTTTGGAAATACTGAATTGGCCCCTTTGTAGTAAACAGCATTCATTTCCATTCACCTTGCAATCAGCTTTCAGGACAAGATGCTACAATCAAACAAATAACTGCAATTGATGCATCCTCATGAAATACATCAGAAAATGAAGGTTTTGCTAACTACATTTTAGTTCATAGTCGTTTTACGAAAGGTAACTACTGCTTTGGGTAGAAACATAGAAGCATAGAAAATAGGTGCAGGAGTGGGCCATTCAATATGATCATGGCTGATCATCCAAAATCAGTACCCCAGTCCTGCTTTTTCCCCATATCCCTTGATTCCATTAACTAAAGCTAAATCTAACTCTCTCTTGAAAACATCCAATGAATTGGCCTCTTCTGCCTTCTGTGGCAGAGAATTCCACTGATTCACAACTCTGGGTGAAAAAGTTTTTCCTCATCTCAGTCCTAAATGGCCTTATTCTTAATTCTTATTCTTATCCTTATTCTTAAACTGACCCCTGGTTCTGGACTCCCCCAACATGAGGAACATTTTTTCTGCATCTAGCCTGTGCAATCCCTTAAGAATTTTATATGTTTCTACAAGATCCCCACTCACCCTTCTAAATTCCAGTGAATACTAGCCCAGTCGACCCATTCTTTCATCACACATCAGTCCTGCCATCCCGGGAATTAACCTGATGAACCTACGCTGCACTCCCTCAATAGCGAGAATGTCCTTCCTCAAATTAGGAGACCAAAACTGCACACAGTACTCCAGGTATGGTCTCACCAGGGCTCTGAACAACTGCAGTAGGACCTCCTTGCTCCTAAACACAAATCCTCTCGCAATGAAGGCCAGCATGTCTTTAGCTTTCTTCATTGCCTGCTCTGTCTACCGTGCCTGAATGCTTACTTTCATTGACTGATGTACAAGGACACCCAGGTCTCGTTGCACCTCCCCTTTTCCTAATCTGAGAGAGGGGGGAGGGGGCGAGGGAGGGAGGGGAGGGGGGAGGGATGGAGGAGGGGAGGGGGAGGGGGGAGGGAGGGGAGGCTGGAGGGAAGGGAGGGAGGGGAGGGGAGGGGGAGGGGGAGGGTGGAGGAGGGGAGGGGGAGGAGGGGAGGAGGAGGGATGGAGGGGGGGGAGGGGGGGGGGGGGAGAGGGTGCTGCATCAATGCAGGAGAGGTTTGGGCCCAACAGGTCCACTTGATCTAGTATATTGTAAATAACGGGTCCCATCACTGAACCTTGCGGCAACCCACTAGTCACTGACACACAGAACTAGCCTGTTTGCAGAAAACAGCATTAATTTCTATTCATTTTGCAATAACATTTCAATGCAGGGTACTATAATCAAACAAATGACTCCAATTTATGCAACACCATGAAATGCAACAGAGAAGTCAGCTGAGAATATGTCATTACTTACAAGCAGTTACAAGCCGTTGTACGAAACTTATCTGTCGTGCTTTGGAAATGCGGTATTGGCCCGTTTGCATTAAGCAGCATTGATTTCCATTCATCTTGCATTAACGTTTCAGAGCAAGGTACTCCAATCAAGCAAATAATTCCAATGGAGGCAGCGTCATGAAATACAGCAGAAAAGTTAACTTAGAACATGTTATTAATTACTAACATTTACTTAATAGCCTTTGTATGAAATATATCTCGACTGCTTTGGAGTTTGTACATTCCCCCCATGACTTACGTGGGTTTTCTCTGGGAGCTCCGGTTTCCGCCAACACTCCAAAGACGTACAGGTTTGTAGGTTAATTGGCTTGGTAAAATTGTCATTAGTCCCTAGTGTGTATAGGATAGTGTTAATGTGTGCGAATCACTGGTCGGCACCTACTTGTTGGACCGAAGAGCCTGTTCCGCATGGATCTCTAAACTAAACTGAAAAAGTGGAATTGGCCCATTTGCAGAAAGCAACATTCATTTCCATTCATCTTACAATATCTTTTTAGTACAAGGGATATAATTAAGCAAATGACTCCAATGTATGCTGTGCCATGAAACATCAGAAAAGTTAACTTACCACACGTTATTACTAACTACTATTTAGTTAATAGCAGATGCATGAAATATAACTCTACCACTTTGCAAATACTGAATTGGCATGTTTGCTGCAAGCAGCATTAATTTCCATTCATCTTGCAATAACTTTTCAGTGAAAGGTGCTACAATCAAATGCAGCAAATAATAATCAATCCAATTGATGCAGTTTCATGAAATACATTTGAAAACATTGTTTACACACTGTCACTTACCACGTTTTAGGTGGTAGCTGTTGTGTGAAAAGCAGTTCCACTGCTTTGGAAACAGTGAAATAGCCTGTTTGCAGTAAGGTGCATTTCCAGTCATCTTGTAATAACTTTGCACTGCAAGGTGCTACAATCAAACAAATGATTCCAATGGATAGAGTGTCATGAAATACATCACAAAAGCTAGCTTACAACAAGTTATTATTACTTACCATTTAGTTGGCGGCACGGTGGCGCAGCGGTAGAGTTGCTGCCTTACAGCGAATGCAGCGCCGGAGACTCAGGTTCGATCCTAAGCGGTGTTTGTACGTTCTCCCCGTGACCTGCGTGGGTTTTCTCCGAGATCTTCGGTTTCCTCCCACACTCCAAAGACGTACAGGTATGACTGGGTAAATGTAAAAATTGTCCCTAGTATGTGTAGAACAGTGCTAATGTGCGGGGATCGCTGGGCGGCGCGGACCCGGTGGGCCGAAGGGCCTGTTTCCGCGCTGTATCTCTAAATCTAAATCTAAATCTAATAGCCGTTGTATGAAATATATCTCGACCGCTTTGGATTATGTATGTTTTCCCCGTGACCTGCGTGGCTTTTCTCCGGGTGCTCTCGTTTCCTCCCAAACTTCAAAGAGGTACAGGTTTGTATGTTAATAGGCTTGGTAAAATTGTAAATAGTCCCTAGTGTGTGTAGGACAGTGTTAATGTGTAGGGGCCGCTGGTCGGCGTGGACTCGGTGGGCCGAAGAGCTTGTTTCCGCACTGTATCTCTACACTAAACTAAATTATAATTGCTGAACTGGCCCTTTTGCAACAAGCAGCATTCATTTTCATTCATCTTGCAATAACCTTTCAGTACATGATGATACAATCAAGTAAATGACTCCAATGGATACAGATTCATTGATAGCACGTTATCACTTACTGCATTTCAGTTAATAGCCCGTTGAATGAATAGTAGTTCTAGAAATCGTGGATGCATTTTCCAATGTACAATGTTCCAATGTTCTCTCGACTCAGGATCAGTTCCTGTGGACTGGAGGGTAGCCAATGTAACTCCACTTTTTAAGAGGGAGAGAGAAAACGGGGAATTATAAACCAATTAGCCTTACATTGGTAGTGGGAAAGATGCTGGAGTCGATTATTAAAGATGTTATAGCAGCGCATTTGGAAAGCAGTGACGGGATCGGTCAAAGTCAGCATGGATTTATGAAGGGGAAACCATGCTTGACTAATCTTATGGAAGTTTTTGAGGATGCAACAAGTAGAGTGGATAAGGGAGAGCCAGTGGATGTAGTGTATCTGGACTTTCAGAAAGCCTTTGACAAGATCCCACACAAGAGATTAGTGTGCAAAATTAGAGCACATGGTATTGGGGGTAGGGTATTGACATGGATAGAGATCTGGTTGGCAGAAAGGAAGTAAAGAGTAGGAATTAACGGGTCCTTTTCAGAATGGCAGGCAGTGACTAGTGGGGTGCCGCAAGGATCGGTGCTGGAACCCCTGTTGTTTACAAAATATATCAACGATTTAGACGAGGGAATTAAATGTAACATCTCTAAGTTTGTGGATGACATAAAGCTGGGTGGCAGTGTGAGCTGCGAGGAGGATGCTATGAGGTTGCAGGGTGACTTGGATAGGTTAGGTGAGTGGGAGATGCAGTATAATGTGGATAAATGTGAGGGTATCCACTTTGGTGGCAAGAACAGAAAGGTAAATTATTATCTGAATGGTGTCAGGTTAGGAAAAGGGGAGGTGCAACGAGACCTGGTGTACATCAGTCAATGAAAGTAAGCATGCAGGTTCCACAGGCAGTGAAGAATGCTAATGGCATGTTGGCCTTCACTGCCCTGGTGAGACCACACCTGGAGTATTGTGTGCAATTTTTATCTAATTTGAGGAAGGACATTCTTACTATTGAGAGAGTGCAGCATAGGTTCACCAGGTTAATTCCCAGGGTGGCGGGACTGACATATGATTAATGAATGGGTCGACTGGGCTTATATTCACTGGAATTTAGAAGGATGAGAGGGGATCTTATAGAAACATTTAAAATTCTTAGAGGATTGGACAGGGTAGATGCAGGAAAAATGTTGCCGATGTTGGGGGGAGTCCAGAACCAGGAGTCACAGTTTAAGAATAAGGGGTAGGCCATTTAGGACTGAGATGAGGAAAAACCTTTTCACCCGGAGAGTTGTGAATCTGTAGAATTCTCTGCCACAGAAGGCAATGGAGGCCAATTCACTGGATGTTTTCAAGAGAGAGTTAGTTGAGAGATATAGATGGTACTTGGGAGAAATGAATGGAAGATAGTGAAAGGCTTGGATAGAGTGGATGTGGAAAGGATGTTTCCACTAGTGGGAGAGTCTAGGACTCAAGGTCATAGCCTCAGAATTAAAGGACGTTCTTTTAGGAAGGAGATGAGAAATTTCTTTAGTCAGAGGGTGGTGAATCTGTGGAATGCTTTGCCACAGAAGGCTGTGGAGGCAGTCAGTGGATATTTTTAAGGCAGAGATAGATAGATTCTTGATTAGTACGGGTGTCAGAGGTTATGGGGAGAAGGCAGGAGAATGGGGTTAGGAGGGAGAGATAGATCAGCCATGATTGAAGGACAGACTCGACTTGATGGGCCAAATGGCCTAATTCTGCTCCTATTTCTTATGACCTTATGAATGGGGTTAAGAGGGAAAGATAGATTAGCCATGATTGAATGGTGGAATGGACTTGTTGGGGCGAATGGCCTAATTCTGCTCCTATTACATGATCTTATGATGCCAAAAACAACCATAATCAAGGAAATGTGGAACCCACAATGTGGGATAGTGGACAATGAGTTGTACGGACAGTGGAACTCAACAGTACTGAAAGGTCAGTATGGGAAGGGAAGTTAAAGTGTTTAGCAACCGGAAGATCACGTAGCTCTAGGCGGACTGAGCGAAGGTGTTCAGTGAAACCATCGCCCAGTCTGTGCTTGGTCTCGCCGATATATAGGAGTCCACACCTGGAACAGTGGATATAGTAAATGAGGTTGGAGGGGGTGCAAGTGAACCTCTGCCTCACCTGAAAGGACTGTCGGGGTCCTTGGATGGAGTCGAGGGAGGAAGTATAGGGACAGGTGTTGCATCTCCTGTGGTTGCAAAGGAATGTACCTGGAAAGAGGATGGTTTGGGTCGGATGGAATGAGTTAACCTAGGGATTGCAGAGGGAATGGTCTCTGCGGAAAGCAGCAAGGGGTGGAGATGGGAAGGTGTGACTGATGGTGGGAACACATTGGAGGTGGCGAAAATGTCGGACGAATATGTGCTGTATGCTTTGGCTGATGGGGTGAAAGATGAGGACTAGGGGGACTCTGTCTCGGTTGCGACTAAGGGGTGGGGGAGCAATGGCTGAGCTGAGGGCACCGAGTTGAGACGTGTGAGGGCCTCATCTACAATAGAAGAGGGGAACCCACGTTCCCTAAAGAATGAGGACATCTCGAATGTCCTGGTTTGGAACACCTCATCTTAGGAGCAGATGTAGTGCAGACGAAGGAGTTGGAGTAGGGGATAGAGTCCTTGCAGGAGGCAGGGTGGGAAAAAGTGTGCTCTAGATAGCTGTGGGAGTGAGTAGGGTTATAATATTTTTAAGCATAAACTAAACGAAACTAAGAGCGCCACCCTGTGGTTATTTTTATATATCCTTTTAAATGTGCTTGAAGTTATTCATGTGGACAATTGGAACCTATTTCCCATGATGGAAATATCAAACACTAGAGGGCATAGCTTTAAGTTGAGAGGGGCAAAGTTTAAAGGAGACTAGACCAAGTGGACCCGTTTGGTCCAAACCTCTCCTGCATTGGTGCAGCACCCTCTCCTCCCCCACTCCCCTCTCCCCCCCGTACTCCCCCCTCCCCCTCCCTCCCCTCCCCTCCCCCCCTCCCACCTCCCGTTTCTCCTGCGGGCCGGGCGTGGAGCCGAAGTGTCGCCTGCAGCTCGGCTGCGATCTGCGGCGAGCGGCGGGGAACGGTGGCGATGGCATGGACCCGTTGCCGGGCGGGGAGTGTCTCCCGGGGCCGTGGGTGGGCGAGAGTGGACAGGGAGAAGGCACCGACCTTGGCCCCATTTCTCCCTCAGGCCGGGCGTGGAGCCGAAGCCTCCCCTGCAGCTCGGCTGCGAGCGGCAGGGACGGCCATTTTGTGGATCCTCTGCCGCCGTGCTGCACCACGGGAGGAAGGTCAAGCGCGGGGCACGCCGGGACGGGCACCGGTCCTCCTGCTGGTCCTCCCGGGGGGGGGGGGGGGTGTGGGGGGAGCGCATTTATTAAAGTTTATTAGGTAAATTGTTTTTAAGAAGTAACAAAAGTGGGTTTATTCAGACCATGGGGGAAATGGTGAGTAGGGTGGGGCTAAAATTGTCGCGCTGCCATATACCGTTTTGGCTGTGTAGAGGGCATGGTACTCACATAAACACATATACACAAACAAACTGTTTTAGAGATGGATGGATGGAGTGAGTGAGTGAGTGAGTGAGTGAGTGAGGAGTGAGTGAGTGAGTGAGTGAGGAGTGAGTGAGTGAGTGAGTGAGTGAGTGAGTGAGTGAGTGAGTGAGTGAGTGAGTGAGTGAGTGAGTGAGTGAGTGAGGAGTGAGTGAGGAGTGAGTGAGTGAGTGAGTGAGTGAGTGAGTGAGTGAGTGAGTGAGTGAGTGAGTGAGTGAGTGAGTGACAATAGACAATAGATGCAGGAGTAGGCCATTCAGCCCTTCGAGCCAGCACCGCCATTCAATGCGATCATGGCTGATCACTCTCAATCAGTACCCCGTTCCTGCCTTCTCCCCATACCCCCTCACTCCGCCATCCTTAAGAGCTCTATCCAGCTCTCTCTTGAAAGCATCCAACGAACTGGCCTCCACTGCCTTCTGAGGTAGAGAATTCCACACCTTCACCACCCTCTGACTGAGTGAGTGAGTGAGGAGTGAGTGAGGAGTGAGTGAGGAGTGAGTGAGTGAGTGAGTGAGTGAGTGAGTGAGTGAGTGAGTGAGTGAGTGAGTGAGTGAGTGAGTGAGTGAGTGAGTGAATGAGGAGTGAGTGAGTGAGTGAGTGAGTGAGTGAGTGAGTGAGTGAGTGAGTGAGTGAGTGAGTGATGAGTGAGGAGTGAGTGAGTGAGTGAGTGGTGAGTGAGGAGTGAGTGAGTGAGTGAGTGAGTGAGTGAGTGAGGAGTGAGTGAGGAGTGAGTGAGTGAGTGAGTGAGTGAGTGAGTGAGTGAGTGAGTGAGTGAGTGAGTAGTGAGTGAGGAGTGAGTGAGTGAGTGGTGAGTGAGGAGTGAGTGAGTGAGGAGTGAGTGAGTGAGTGAGTGAGTGAGTGAGTGAGTGAGTGAGTGAGTGAGTGATGAGTGAGTGGTGAGTGAGGAGTGAGTGAGTGAGTGAGTGAGTGGTGAGTGAGGAGTGAGTGAGTGAGTGAGTGAGTGAGTGAGTGAGTGAGTGAGTGAGTGAGTGAGTGAGTGAGTGAGTGAGTGAAGTTTTTTTACACATAGGGTATTCTTAAACTGTGGCCCCTGGTTCTGGACTCCCCCAACATCGGGAACATGTTTCCTGCCTCTAACGTGTCCAATCCCCTAATAATCTTATATGTTTCAATAAGATCCGCTCTCATTCTTCTAAATTCCAGTGTATACAAGCCCAGTCGCTCCAGTCTTTCAACATACGACAGTCCTGCCATTCCGGGAATTAACCTAGTGAACCTACGCTGCACGCCCTCAATAGCAAGAATATCCTTCCTCAAATTTGGAGACCAAAACTGCACACAGTACTCCAGGTGCAACTGCAGAAGGACCTCTTTGCTCCTATACTCAACTCCTCTTGTCATGAAGGCCAACATGCCGTTAGCTTTCTTCACTGCCTGCCTTACTTTCAGTGACTGATGAACAAGGACACCCAGATCTCTTTGTACTTCCCCTTTTCCTAACTTGACACCATTCAGATAATAATCTACCTTCCTGTTCTTACCACCAAAGTGGATAACCTCACATTTATGCACATTAAACTGCATCTGCCATGCATCTGCCCACTCACACAACCTGTCCAAGTCACCCTGCATCCTCATAGCATCCTCCTCACAGTTCACACTGCCACCCAGCTTTGTGTCATCTGCAAATTTGCTATTCGACTGTGCATGAATATGCTGGACAAGAACAAGACAAGAACAGTGAGATTCACTCATTGGGATGGTCATAATGGTGGTCATTTTACCTTGCTCTTACCTACTGATGCCTATCATTTCTCTTTGTTTCTTGAAAACCATACGAGTCTTCCCCAGGAATTTCAGGAGTGGCTCCCTCAAAAACGCAGCCAGCATCAAAAACCCACAGCACCCTGGTCACACTCTCATTTCACTCCTGCCATCGGGAAGAAGGTACAGGAGCCTTCTAATAGGTGATATTTTGTGTCGAAACCCTTCTTCAGACTGAAAGGGGAGACAAAAACGAACGATTTAGAAGCTACATAGAACAAATTAATGAAAGATATGCAAAAAAAGGTGGAGCCCACAATGGTTTATTGCTGACGGTGGGCAAGGTATGACTTTTAAATACATAAAGAGTGATACAACTGGGTTACCGGTCCCCCCCGACCAACAAGCCTTTGGGCAGATACCTAGTCCCGTCAACTGAAGATCAAGGACCCACGGGAACCCAGCTCGAGGTCCGGGAAGTAGAGCGATAGCACGGCCTCGACAGGGGAGTGGGCCGCTGGAGACCCTGCAGCAGCCTGGGGTTCGGCTGGACGGGGGAGCGGGCCTCTGGAGGCCCTGCAGCAGCCTGGGGCTCGGCTGGACGGGGGAGTGGGCCGCTGGAGGCCCTGCAGCACCCTGGGGCTCAGCTGGATGGGGGAGTGGGCCGCTGGAGGCCCTGCAGCAGCCTGGGGCTCGGCTGGATGGGGGAGTGGGCCGCTGGAGGCCCTGCAGCAGCCTGGGGTTCGGCTGGACGGGGGAGCGGGCCTCTGGAGGCCCTGCAGCAGCCTGGGGCTCAGCTGGACCGGGGAGTGGGTCGCTGGAGGCCCTGCAGCAGCCTGGGGTTTGGCTGGACCGGGGAGTGGGTCGCTGGAGGCCCTGCAGCAGCCTGGGGCTCAGCTGGACCGGGGAGTGGGCCGCTGGAGGCCCTGCAGCAGCCTGGGGCTCGGCTGGATGGGGGAGTGGGCCGCTGGAGGCCCTGCAGCAGCCTGGGGCTCAGCTGCACTGGGCGCCGCTCCAAGAGGCCGAGCACATGCACCGCAAGCGGCCTACTGCAGTGGGGCAGCGGCGGAGGACACCACAGCTATGCTTGGCCAGGCCGACCCTGCAACATCGCCATGACAACAGACCTTCATGGTCAAACCAAGATGCCTGCACTTACAATAACTGGGACTTGGAAATGGTGCCAAACTGGCGACTCTATGCTGTCTCAGTGTACACTTATAGTGTATCTGAGATGCGTATCTAATATTTATCTAAGTGCTTACATATAGTGATACTTGTACTGAACTGGATACAATAACAAATGTCACTGTACCTCGGTACATGTGATAAATCAAATACCACACCATACCAGAGCCTTTGGACGAGGTCCCGCCAACCAGCGATCCTTCAGGCTGCAGCGACAATGTGCATTGAAGGGTTCTACACCCTGGCTGTGATGACCATCGTACAAATGAGGTGACTGCACCCTCCCATCACTATCTCCTGAGGTGCCAACAGGAGAGCTTCCAACGTTGCAAACACATGCTCCACACACAGTGCAAATGGCTCAGCTTGACTTCTGAAACACAGCCAACCCCATATTTCCACTCAGTAGGGAACAGTCTGTTCGAGCAATGCCAAACCATCATTGCTCGGCACAGTCTCCTGCAATCCAGTTAAAATATTGCCCAAAATTAACTCTGTTTATCACCCCGTTCAGTTGCTCTTCCAGCTTTCCCCATTAGTAACTTGGCCGGGAGATGAGATTATTCTGAATAATGACCACTTTGCTTTTATTACTTAAATCCAGCTAAGTAATGAACAAATGTTCTGCACAGTTCCTGCAGAGTGCCCCTGTTGAGCTGCAATGAAAATTTGACTGCAGCTGAGGAATCTCACTGAACCTGTGCTCTGGTATGGTCTGTGAATTGTGTGTTTGCAGGTTTAGAAATGGACAGAACAGGTTTCCATCTGGAAGTACAAACATGTACTGGGGCGGCATGGCGGCTGAGTTGCTGCTTCACAGCGCCAGAGACCAGGGTTCGATGCTGACCACTGGTGCTGTCTGATGGAGTTTGTATGTTCTCCCCGTGACCATGTGGGTTTTCTCTAGGTTTGCTCCCACGCTCCAAAGAAGTACAGGTTTATAGGTTAATTGGCTTTAGTAAAAATTGTGTTTAGGATAGTGCTAGTGTACGGGGATCGCTGGTCGGCACGGACTCGGTGGACCGAAGGGCCTGTTTCGATGACCTGTACCCAAGTCCTACGTTATCCCCAGTTTTGCATTCTAGCATCATCAGAGACCAACACCACCTTGGCCACACACTCATATCACTTCTGCCATCGGGAAGAAGATACAGAAGCCTGAAAACTGTAATGTCCCGGTTCAAGAATAGCTTAGATAGACACAAAACGCTGGAGTAACTCAGCGGGTCAGGCAGCATCTCTGGAGAGAAGGAACGGGTGACGATTCGGATCGAGACCCTTCTTCAGACTGATGTCAGGAGAGCTCCAACCTTCAAATAAGCTCGGAACTATGTAGACTTGTAGGCCTTGGTTTTGTCTTTTTGAACTATTATTGTTTGTTTGTTGTTTTGTGTTGTGTGTGTGTATATATATATATATATATATATATATATATATACACACACACTGATCTTTTTTTCTTTCTCTTCTCATTTATTATATTGTTAATAGTGTACTGTGTTTACATATTCTGTTGTACTACTGCAAGTAAAAATTTCATTGTTCTATCTGGGACATATGACAATAAATCACTTTTGACTTGACTCTACACAACGGGAACAATTTACAGAGGCCAATCAACCTACAAACCTGCACGTCCTTGGAGTGGGGGAGAAACCTCGCCCAGCCATGGGGTGAAGGCATGAGAATGGGGTTGAGGGGGAACGATAGATCAGCCATGACTGAATGGCGGAGCAAACTCAATGGACTGTGAGGCCTAATTCTGCTCCATTGTGGAGCAGCCAGTCTAGTTAATAGCCCCAACTCCACCAATTGTAAGGCATGAGCATCCTTCAATGTAGGGAGCTATGGCTCCAACTGTACCAGACGAGTGCACTGAGAGTATGCACATAGTCATCTGTGAGTGGGGAGAACGGGTCAATCCAGTTATTATGACAAGTGAAAAGCAAGCCTTGAAAATGAGCTGTAACTGTTCAACAGGTGCCAGACTAAGCAAAGACTGGGCAACATACGCCCTGAGTTGTGTCGTAGTCATACAGCCCAGATTCTTTGGACAACTGAGTCCACATTTATACATTTTTCTAAACTACCAGGGACCTTAAATGGGGGGCCACCATCGACTCCACAGTCAAAAAGGCCCAACAGAGGATGTACTTCCTGCGGCAACCGAGGAAA
This sequence comes from Rhinoraja longicauda, assembly GCF_053455715.1. Classification (NCBI taxonomy): domain Eukaryota; kingdom Metazoa; phylum Chordata; class Chondrichthyes; order Rajiformes; family Arhynchobatidae; genus Rhinoraja; species Rhinoraja longicauda. The sequence continues at coordinate 58,924,380 of NC_135963.1, read as the reverse complement.
CACAATCTGCCACAGGCAATGATGGTCCAATTCTATACTGCTATCATTGAGTCCGTCCTCACCTTTTCCATCATGGTCTGGTTTGGCTCAGCCACCAAGCACGACATCCGGAGGCTGCAACGGATCGTTCGCACAGCTGAGAAGGTTGTTGGCTGCAACCTTCCCCCCATTGACGAACTGTACACTGCAAGGGCCAGGAAGCGAGCGGGCAAGATCATCTCTGACCCCTCTCACCCTGGCCACAAACTCTTCGAAGCACTTTCCTCTGAAAAGCGACTCCTGACTGTCAAAGCAGCCACAGCCAGACATAAAAACAGCTTTTTTCCACGAGTGATATTTCTACTCAATAACCAAAGTCTGTAGTTTCTTTTTTGCTCTGGTTTATTTTCACCCACATGTTTAGACCGTAATGGTGTATCCTTATTGTTTTGATGTGTTTATGCTTTATTCTTAATTGTTAACTGTATGTTTGTGTTGTCATTTGTGAGCGGAGCACCAAGGCACATTCCTTGTATATGCACATACTTGGCCAATAAACTTATTCATTCATTTATTCATTCATTCATTCATTTTGCTCCCATCAACTCCCTCAGCTTCTACCACATTAGAGACAATAAACAGAGATCCATTAACCTACCAACCCAAAGGTATCACAAAATGCTGGAGTAACTCAGCAGGTCAGGCAGCATCTCAGGAGAGAGGGAATGAGTGACGTTTTGGGTCGAGACCCTTCTTCAGACTGATGTCAGGGTGGGCGGGACAAAGAAAGGATATAGGTGGAGACAGGAAGACAGTGGGAGAACTGGGAAAGGGCAGGAGAAGAGAGGGACAGAGGAACTATCTAAAGTTGGAGAAGTCAATGTTCATACCGCTGGGCTGCAAGCTGCTTTGTATCCTTCTTCCCAGTTGTCCCATGTAGCTTAGGGATATAGGAGGAAACCAGAGCACCTGGAGGAAGTCCATGCATTCTTTACTTTAAACTTTAGAGATATAGAGCAAAAACAGCATGGAGAAAGGTCTCGACCCAAAACAGGTTTCTATCTGGAAGTACAAACATGTACTGGGGCGGCATGGTGGCTGAGTTGCTGCTTCACAGCGCCAGAGACCAGGGTTCGATGCTGACTACGGGTGCTGGCTGATGGAGTTTGTATGTTCTCCCCGTGACCATGTGGGTTTTCTCTAGGTTTGCTCCCACTCTCCAAAGAAGTACAGGTTTATAGGTTAATTGGCTTTGGTAAAAATTGTGTATAGGATAGTGCTAGTGTACGGGGATCGCTGGTCGGCACGGACTCGGTGGACCGAAGGGCCTGTTTCGATGACCTGTACCCAAGTCCTACGTTATCCCCAGTTTTGCATTCTAGCATCATCAGAGACCAACACCACCTTGGCCACACACTCATATCACTTCTGCCATCGGGAAGAAGATACAGAAGCCTGAAAACTGTAATGTCCCGGTTCAAGAATAGCTTAGGTAGACACAAAACGCTGGAGTAACTCAGCGGGTCAGGCAGCATCTCTGGAGAGAAGGAACGGGTGACGATTCGGATCGAGACCCTTCTTCAGACTGATGTCAGGAGAGCTCCAACCTTCAAATAAGCTCGGAACTATGTAGACTTGTAGGCCTTGGTTTTGTCTTTTTGAACTATTATTGTTTGTTTGTTGTTTTGTGTGTGTGTGTATATATATATATATACACACACACTGATCTTTTTTTTCTTTCTCTTCTCGTTTATTATATTGTTAATAGTGTACTGTGTTTACATATTCTGTTGTACTACTGCAAGTAAAAATTTCATTGTTCTATCTGGGACATATGACAATAAATCACTTTTGACTTGATTCTAAACAATGGGAACAATTTACAGGGGCCAATCAACCTACAAACCTGCACGTCCTTGGAGTGGGGGAGAAACCTCGCCCAGCCATGGGGTGAAGGCATGAGAATGGGGTTGAGGGGGAACGATAGATCAGCCATGACTGAATGGCGGAGCAGACTCAGTGGACTGTGAGGCCTAATTCTGCTCCAATGTTATATGGTAGGTTTGAGCAGCCAGTCTAGTTAATAGCCCCAACTCCACCAATTGTAAGGCATGAGCATCCTTCAATGTAGGGAGCTATGGCTCCAACTGTACCAGACGAGTGCACTGAGAGTATACACATAGTCATCTGTGAGTGGGGAGAACGGGTCAATCCAGTTATTATGACAAGTGAAAAGCAAGCCTTGAAAATGAGCTGTAAGTGTTCAACAGGTGCCAGACTAAGCAAAGACTGGGCAACATACGCCCTGAGTTGTGTCGTAGTCATACAGCCCAGGTTCTTTGGACAACTGAGTCTGCATTTATATATTTTTCTAAATTACCAGGGACCTTAAATGGGGGGCCACCATCGACTCCACAGTCAAAAAGGCCCAACAGAGGATGTACTTCCTGCAGCAACTGAAGAAACACAATCTGCCACAGGCAATGATGGTCCAATTCTATACTGCTATCATTGAGTCCGTCCTCACCTTCTCCATCATGGTCTGGTTTGGCTGAACCACCAAGCACGACATCCGGAGGCTGCAACGGATCGTTCGCACAGCTGAGAAGGTTGTTGGCTGCAACCTTCCCCCCATTGACGAACTGTACACTGCAAGGGCCAGGAAGCGAGCGGGCAAGATCATCTCTGACCCCTCTCACCCTGGCCACAAACTCTTCGAAGCACTTCCCTCTGAAAGGCGACTCCGGACTGTCAAAGCAGCCACAGCCAGACATAAAAACAGCTTTTTTCCACAATCGATAGTTCTACTCAATAACCAAAGTCTGTAGTCTCTTTTTTGCTCTGGTTTATTTTCACCCACATGTAATGTATCCTTATTGTTTTGATGTGGTTATGCTTTATTCTTTATTGTTAACTGTATGTTTGTGTTGTCATTTGTGAGCGGAGCACCAAGGCACATTCCTTGTATATGCACATACTTGGCTAATAAACTTATTCATTCATTCATTCATTCATTCATTCATTTTACTCCCATCAACTTCCTCAGCTTCTACCACATTAGGGACAATAAACAGAGATCAATTAACCTACCAACCCAAAGGTATCACAAAATGCTGGAGTAACTCAGCAGGTCAGGCAGCATCTATGAGAGAGGGAATGGGTGACGTTTCGGGTTGAGACCCGTCTTCAGACTGATGTCAGGGGGCGGGACAAAGAGTGCTTAAGGAAGTAGCCTCAGAAATAGTGGATGCATTAGTGATAATTTTTCAAAACTCTTTAGATTCTGGAGTAGTTCCTGAGGATTGGAGGGTAGCTAATGTAACCCCACTTTTTAAGAAGGGAGGGAGAGAGAAAACGGGGAATTATAGACCAGTTAGCCTAACATCGGTAGTGGGGAAAATGCTAGAGTCAGTTATTAAAGATGTGATTGCATCACATTTGGAAAGTGGTGAAATCATCGGACAAAGTCAGCATGGATTTATGAAAGGCAAATCATGCCTGACGAATCTTATAGAATTTTTTGAGGATGTAACTAGTAGAGTGGATAAGGGAGAACCAGTCGATGTGTTATATCTGGACTTTCAGAAGGCCTTCCACAAGGTCCCACATAGGAGATTGGGGTACAAACTTAAAGCACATGGTATTGGGGGTTCAGTGTTGAGGTGGATAGAGAATTGGTTGGCGGACAGGAAGCAAAGAGTAGGAATAAACGGGTCCTTTTCAGAATGGCAGGCAGTGACTAGTGGGGTACCGCAAGGCTCAGTGCTGGGATCCCAGTTATTTACAATATATATTAATGATTTGGACGAGGGAATTGAATGCAATATCTCAAAGTTTGCGGATGACACGAAGCTGGGTGGCAGTGTTAGCTGTGAGGAGGATGCTAGGAGGCTGCAGAGTGACTTGGATAGATTAGGAGAGTGGGCAAATGCATGGCAGATGCAATATAATGTGGATAAATGTGAGGTTATCCACTTTGGCGGCAAGAACAGGAAAGCAGAGTATTACCTGAATGGTGGCCAATTAGGAAAAGGGAAGATGCAACGTGACCTGGGTGTCATGGTGCACCAGTCATTGAAAGCAAGCGTGCAGGTGCAGCAGGCAGTGAAGAAAGCGAATGGTATGTTGGCATTCATAGCAAGAGGATTTGAGTATAGGAGCAGGTAGGTTCTGCTGCAGTTATACAGGGCCTTGGTGAGACCGCACCTGGAGTATTGTGTACAGTTTTGGTTTCCTAATCTGAGGAAAGACATTCTAACCTTAGAGGGAGTACAGAGAAGGTTCACCAGATTGATCCCTGGGATGGCAGGACTTTCATATGAAGAAAGACTGGATAGACTAGGCTTATACTCGCTGGAATTTAGAAGACTGAGGGGGGATCTTATTGAAACATATAAAATTCTTAAGGGGTTGGAGAGGCTAGATGCGGGAAGATTGTTCCCGATGTCGGGGAAGTCCAGAACCAGGGGTCACAGCTTAAGGATAAGGGGGAAGTCTTTTAGGACCGAGATGAGAAAACATTTCTTCACACAGAGTGGTGAGTCTGTGGAATTCTCTGCCACAGAAGGTAGTTGAGGCCAGTTCATTGGCTATATTTAAGAGGGAGTTAGATGTGGCCCTTGTGGCTAAAGGGATCAGGGGGTATGGAGAGAAGGCAGGTACAGGTTACTGAGCTGGATGATCAGCCATGATCATATTGAATGGCGGTGCAGGCTCGAAGGGCCGAATGGCCTACTCCTGCACCTATTTTCTATGTTTCTATGTTTTGAAGAGCATTTCGAGAACAGGGTGGCATGGTGGCGCAGAGGTAGGGTTGCTGCCTGACAGCACCAGAGACCCGGGTTTGATCCTGACTACGGGTGCTGCCGGTACTGAGTGTGTACGTTCTTCCAGTGACTGCAAAGGTTTTCTCCGGGTTCACCAGTTTCCTCCCACACTCCAAAGACATACAAATGTGTAGGTTAATTGGCTTCAGTTCAAAATGTAAATTGTGCCTAGTGTGTAAGATAATGCTAGTGTACGTGGCGATCGCTGGTCGGTGTGGACTCGGTGAGCCAGAGGGCCTGTTTCAGTGCTGTATCTCTAAACTAAACTAAACTGAACTAAATTAAATTAAACGAAAAACAAAATTTGTGGCAAATTAGACGAGCGATCTGAAGAAAGGTTCCTATCCACCGTTTCCAGAGATGCTGCCCGACCCGCTGAATTATCCAGCACTTATAAGAAAATAACTGCAGATGCTGGTACAAATCGAAGGTATTTATTCACAAAATGCTGGAGTAACTCAGCAGGTCAGGCAGCATCTCAGGAGAGAAGGAAAGGGTGATGTTTCGGGTCGAGACCCTTCTTCAGACTGATGTCAGGGAGGCGGGACATGGTGTTCTAGGCAAGATTGCAGAATCCGCCGTTCATTGTGTCTCTGGATTAGTACCTTTCCCACTTCACTGATCTTGCAACTTTAATTGTCTCTGAATCACCTTTAATGTCGTGTTCAATTACTCATGTCTATATTTTTCTAACTTCACATCCAGTTTGGCGTAGATTCGGAGCTTCTTTGTTGCCAATGACGTTCAGTATTTTGCACGCATCTTTGAAGAGGAAGGAGGATTGTACGTTGGTCGAGAGGTAAGACGTATGCCTTTGTCCTTCAACAGGCACAGGGTGGCACAGTGACACAGCGGTAGAGCTGCTGCCTCACAGCGCCAGAGTCCCAGGTACAATCCTGACTATGGGTGATGCCTCTGCGCAGTTTGTTCGTTCGCCTTGTGACCACGTGGGTTCTCTCCGGGTGCTCCGGTTTCCTCCCACATTCCAAAGAAGTGCTGGTTTGTAGGTTAACTGGCTCCTGTAAATTGCCCCTAGTGTGTCGGATGTGAAAGTGCAATTACTTGCAACGGTGTAGGAAGGAATAGCAGATGCTGGTTTATACTGAAGACAGACACAAAATGCTGGAGTAACCCAGTGGGTCAGGCAGCATCTCTGGAGAAAAGGAATTGGTGACGTTTCGGGTCGGAACCCTTCTTCAGACTGATAACACGGAACTAATGTGTGGGTGATTAATGGTTGGCGTGGACTCGGTGGGGCAGAGGGCCTGTTTACACACTATACCTCCAAACTAAACAAGGCTGCTCCTCACATTATATAAAATATAAAATAGACACTCCCCACACCAAGTCATTGGAGGCCAAGTCATTGGGTATTTTTAAAACTGGGACTGATAGGGTAAGGATATCAAACATCACAGGGAGAAGATAGACACAAAAAGCTGGAGTAACTCAGTCTGAAGAAGGGTCTCCCATTTCTTCTCTCCAGAGATGCTGCCTGTCCCGCTGAGTTACTCCAGCATGTTGTGTCCATCTTCAGTTTAAACCAGCATCTGCAGTTCCTTCCCACACATTACAGGGAGAAGGCAGGAAAAGCGATTGAAAGGGAAAAATAGATCAGCATGATTGAATGGCGGTGCGGACTCGATGGGCCTAATTCTGCTCCTATGCCTTATGGTCATATAGTGGCCTCTGCCTTTACAATATCCAGTGTACTCAATTGCATCTTGACACGATGTGCAATGAATCTGCTGAAAACTGAATCAGTCAGCACTTCCCAGTGAAGTTTGTTGCATATGCCTTGCAGAGTCATAGAGTGTATAAACAGGGCCTTCGGCCCCATTTGCCCACACCGTCCAACATGTCCCATCTACACTAGTCCCACCCGCCCGTATTTGGCCCATATCCCTCAAAGCCCATCCTATCCATGTACCTGTCTAAATGTTTCTTAAACGTTGTGATAGTGCCAGCCTCAACTACCTCCTCCGGCAGCTCGTTCCACACACCCACCAACTTTACGTTAAAAAAAAGTTTCCCCTTAGGTTCCTACTAAATCTTTCCCCCCTCACCTTAAACCTTTGTCCTCTAGTTCCTGATTCCCCTACTCTGGGTAAAAGACTGTGCATTTACCCAATCTATTTCATCCCTTTTCTTCCTGTGCTCTAAGGAATAAAGTCCTAGCCTGCTCAACCTCTCCCTACAGCTCAGGCACTTGAGTCCTGGCAACATCCTTGCTCCTTGTAAATATTTCCTGTACAGCTTAACAACATCTTCTCTATAACATGGTGACCAAAACTGAACATAACACTCCAAAAAAGTGTCTGACAATTCGCGTGATGTGATGGTGCAGAGTGTTATTTAAGTGCCATAGTACGGATAATGAAATTTGAAATATTCCATGACTCAGTGATGTATGGAAAATATTAGCCACCGACTGATGAGTCAACTGCACCAGTTTCTGACCTTAATGCAGACACCCATTAACTAGATGTTAAACATAGAATCTCAAACAGGTTCCCACCTCATCGCAGATTGGATGATTTAGTTTAGTTTAATTTAGTTTAGAAACATAGAAACATAGAAAATAGGTGCAGGAGTAGGCCATTCGGCACTTCGAGCCTGCACCGCCATTCAATATGATCATGGCTGATCATCCAACTCAGTATCCCGTACCTGCCTTCTCTCCATACCCCCTGATCCCTTTAGCCAAAAGGGCCACATCTAACTCCCTCTTAAATATAGCCAATGCACTGGCCTCATCTACCTTCTGTGGCAGAGAATTCCACAGATTCATCACTGTGTGAAAAATTAGAGATACAGTGCAAAAACAGGCCCTTCAACGCACTGAGTCCGCGCCGACCAGCGATCCCCGTACACACAAGGAACAATTTACAATTTTTACCAAAGCCAATTAACGTATAAACCTGCATGTCTTTGGAGTGAGGGAGGAAACCGCAGCACCTGAAGAAAATCCACACGGTCACAGGAAGAACTTACAAACTACGCACAGACAGCACCCGTAGTAGGGATCCAACCCGGATCTCCACGCTAAAAGACAACAGCTCTACCGCTGCGCCACCGTGCCACCCCCTGCTCTTCACTTAATGCAACAATAGCATTCTTGTTTGTTATCAGCATTGTAAAACTCAATCAATAACAAAGATACACACTAACTCTGTATACATTAAGCCAAGCCACCATAGTTATCACGTAAGATAATGCATATTCACCTTCAAATTTCTCTACGCCTACCGCTAATGAGATGTGAAGCCATAGGCACCTGATCTAATTTCAATAACCTGCTCCACAGCATGGTGGAACTGTCTTCCTTCCATGCAAGAATGATTGGTCGTAAATGAGCCCCTGTTCTCTGCTGCCATCATTTAACAAGGACATAACTCCAACAAAAACGACTCAACGTCACTTTGAGAAATTCATTAATTCCCCAAGGCAGACAGGTTTTATTTGAAAGTACGCATTAACCTCATCTAATTCCAGATTATATCCAAAACCAGTGGAAGATTGCCCCATGATAACATCAAGGTCAACTTCTACAGGTGTGCAGTAGAGAGCATATTGACTGGTTGCATCACGGCCTGGTTCAGCAACTTGAACGCCCAGGAGTGAAGAAGACTGGCAAAAGTGGTGAACACTGCCCAGTCCATCACGGGCTCTGACCTCCCCACCATCGAAGGGATTTACAGGAGTCGCTGCCTCAAAAAGGCAGCCAGCATCATCAGAGACCCACACCACCCTGGCCACACGCTCATCTCACCCCTGCCATCGGGGAGAAGGTACAGGAGCCTGAACACTGCAACGTCCAGGTTCAGGAACAGCTTCTTCCCTACAGCCACCAGGTTATTTTTAACCCACCACTCTATCTCCAGGTCCCTCAGGTCGGCCGATTTGGGGCTACTCACTATCCCACGGTCTAGGCTTAAGCTCAGGGTTGACAGCGCTTTTGCGGTTGCAGCTCCTAGACTGTGGAACAGCATCCCTCTCCCCATCAGAACTGCCCCCTCCATCGACTCCTTTAAGTCCAGGCTCAAAACCTATTTCTAGTTTGAAGAAGGGGCCCGACTCAAAATGTCACCCATCCACGTTCTTCTGAGATGCTGCCTGACCCGCTGAGATATATAAGGTCATAAGTGATAGGAGAAGAATTAGGCCATTTGGCCCATCGTCTACTCCGCCATTCAATCATGGCTGATCTATCTCTCCCTTCTAACCCCATTCTCCTGCCTTCTCCCCATAACCTCTGATATCCATACTAATCAAGAATCTATCTATCTCTGCTATAAGTTTATTACACAATATTCCATCTGCCACTTCTCCGCCCGCTCTCCCAACCTGCCCAAGTCCTTCTGCAGAGTCCCTGTTTTCTCTACATCACCTGCTCCTCCACCTATTTTCGTACCATCTGCAAACTTGGCCACAAAGCCTTCAATCCCCTCGTCCAAATCATTAATATACAAAGTGAAGAGTAGGGGCCCCAGCACTGACCCCTGCTGAACTCCGCTAGTCACTGGCAGCCAACCAGAAAAAGCCCCTTTTATTGCCACCCTTTGTCTTCTGCCAACCTGTTGTCCATGCTAGTATCTGCCCTTTGATACCATGGGATCTCATCTTCCTTAGCAGCCTCACGTGTGGCACCTTATCAAAGGCTTTCTGAAAATCTAGGTAAACAACATCCACTGGCTCGTCTTTGTCTGTCCCGCTATTTACTTCTTCAAAGAATTCCAGCAGATTCGTCAGGCAAGATCTCCGCTTCACAAAACCATACTGATTTTATCATGAATTTCTAAGTACTCCCTGGCCTTATCCTTTATATTGGACTCTAAAAACATACCGACCAATAAAGTCAGACTAACCGGCCTATAGTTTCCACTATTCTGCTTTGTTTACGCCAGAACATTGTGTCTGTCTTTGGTATTAACCCATATCTGCAGTTCATTGCTTCTACATTCTATGTCCTTCACCCTTCAAACTCATCATGGTTCAATTTTGCACTCCATTTTAACTAAGACTAGCCCAAGTGGACCTGTTGGGCCCCCAACTCATTGGGTTGCCATTGTGATGTGGGACAAATCGCACTTTTTTTCTTTAAAATAAATGGCTTTTTAAAAAAAATTAAGAAAAAGAATGGGTGACGTTTCGGCTCAGAAGAAGGGTATTGACCCTAAACATCACCCATCATTTTTCTCCAGCGATGCTGTCTGACCCGCTAAGCTAGTCCAGCATTTTGTGTCTATCTAACCTTCTGACTGATGTCCGTCTGCCCCCACAGGTGCAGTAAGTGAACATTGCCGTGCGAAAGGTCTTGCCAAGTGAGGAGAGACTTGTGCAGTTGTTTGTTGTGCACAAGTTCCCATCTCTCTACCTGTACTTCAGGGATACCACCCACAGAGAAATCTCAGTATAACTCTACTGTCAGACATGCGAAACTGGCTCTGTATGTCATTGTCATTAGTTTTAGTTTTGCTTAGAGATACAGCTCAGAAACAGGCCCTTTCGGCCCACCAGGTCCGCGCCGACCAGCGATCCCCGCACATTAACACTATCCTATACCCACTAGGGACAATTTTTACATTTACCAAGCCAATCAACTTCCAGACCTGTACATCTTTGGAGTGTGGGAGGAAACCGAAGATCTCGGAGAAAACCCAAGCGGTCACGGGGAGAACGTACAATCTCCGTACGGGCAGCGCCCGTAGTCGGGATCGAACCCAGGTCTCCGGCGCTGCATTCACTGTAAGGCAGCAACTCTACCGCTGCGCCACCGTGCTGCCCTTGTCCTTGAAAACTTGCGACCACGAAGTTGGATGGCACAGTACCGCAGTGGTAGAGTTGCTGCCTCACAGCAGCAGAGCCCCAGTTTCGATCCTGACTAAGGCTGATGTCTGTACGGGGTTTGTACGTTCTTCCTGTGACCACGTGGGTTTCCTCCGGGTGCTCCAGTTTCTGCCCACACTCCAATGTCGCACGGGTTTGTAGGCTAAATCGGCTTTGGTTAAGTTGTAAATTGTTCCCAGTATGTAGAGTAGTGCTAGTGTATGGATGGGGTTATCGGTGGTCGGCATGGACTCAGTGGGCTGAAAGGCTTGTTTCCGCATTGTATCTCTAAAGTCTAAAGTCACTGAGACTGTTAACCTGTGCACTCATCATGAGAGGAACAGATTGGGTAAATGCACAGAATCTTTTGCACAGAGCAGAGGAATCGAGAACCAGAAGACATGGGTTTAAGCTGAAGGGCGAAAGATTTCATAGGAACCTGAGGGGTAACGTTTTCACACAAAGGGTGATGGGTGAACGGAGACAGCCTTTTAATCCTGTTGAGTCCATACTGACAATCTGCCATTTACATGAATATTGCATTGTTGCCTTTTTATTCTTATCCACCACTTACCGAAACATAAGGAACAATTTATGGTGGCCTATTAATCTACCAATCTGCAGGTCTTAGGGATTTGGGAAGAATTCTTGGCTTCAGGTTGTGCAAACTCCACACAGATAGCAGGTCAGGATTGAACCCGGGTGCCAGGTGCCGTGAGGCAGTGGCTTTAACAACAGTGCCATTGTTCATTGAAGATACTTGACTTGTATTCAAGTGACGTCCTCCTTTCTGTGACACACAACTGGACATTATATAGACATACAAAAGTAGAGCACAGGAGCAGGCCCTTCAGCCCACAATGTCTGTGCCGAGCATGGTGACGAGTTAAACTAATCTCCTCTCCTTGCACTTGATCCATATCCCTTAATTCCTTGCATAACCACATGCCTATATAAAAAACTCTTCAACCTCATAATTGTATCTGCCTCCACCAACACCCCTGGCAGCTCGTTCCATGCATCCACCATCGCATTCCAAATGTTAAGCCTTTCCTTTAGGAAGAAACTACAGCCTTTAGTTTGAAACTTTACTCAAGACAGGTCGGCACGGTAGAGTTAATGCCTCACAGTGCCAGAGACCCGGGTTCGATCCTGACTACGGGCGCTGTCTGTGTGGAGTTTGTACGTTCTCCCCGTGACCTGCATGTGTTCTCTCCGAGATCTTCGGTTTCCTCCCACACTCCAAAGACGTACAGGTTTGTAGGTTAATTGGCTTGGTATAAAAGTAAATTGCCCCCAGTGTGTGCAGGATAGAGTGAGTGTGTGGGGATCGCTGGACTGTGCAGACCCGGTGGGCCGAAGGGCCTGTTTCCACACTGTATCTCTAAACTAATTTAAAGACACCAACAACTGAACTGTTCATTGGAAGAGGTTCATTGATTAATTGTAAAACACAAATTTAAAAAACATAATTTCAAACATGGTAGTTCTAATTACTGAGCAGCAAATGTCAGTAAAGTATTTTGTTGGGTAGCCCAAATGTTTTTTCAGACTCTGCATTGACAGATGTAGTGTATGTTCAATACAGTGGATCCATATTGTGGCACTATTAACATTAAAAATATCATGGTTTTCAAATAACGCCTTCTCAATGAAACCCAGATGTATTAACTCTACCCGTTGCAAAATCTCTCTGAGTAATGGAAAAGGCATAGTGGAGGCCAATTCTTTTCCAAGGCACAGAATGCCTCACTGTTCCTTTCTTGAAGCATTTCTACTTTCAAATAGCATTTATTTCATGCCAATTTTCTTATTCTGGTCTCTGTAAGAGTTAGTGGCACTGCAAGTACATCAATGCCTTTGCTGTGATGGGCTGCTTATGACTCACAGTCCACACTGGACTTATGAGTCAAAAATCCTCACTTAATAATGTTTCAAAGGAGAATGTGTGTTTCTGTGTGTGTGTGTTTGTGTGTGTGTGTGTGTGTGTGTGTGTGTGAGTGTGTGTGATTCTGTGTGTGTGTGTGTGTGTGTGTTTCTGTGTGTGTATTTCTGTGTGTGCGTTTGTATGTGCGTGTGATTCTATGTGTGTGTGTATTTCTGTGTGAGTGTGTTTCTGTGTTTGAGTTTGTGTTCCTGGGGTGTGTGTGTTTCTGTGTGTGTATATGTGTTTCTGTAGGAAAATAACTGCAGATGCTGGTACAAATCGAAGGTGTGTGTGTTTCTGTGTGTGTATGCATGTGTGTTTCTGTGAGTGTGTTGGTTTCTGTGTGTGTGTGTTTCTCTGTGTGTGTTTGTATGTGTTTGTGTTTCTGTGTGTGTGTGTGTGTGTTTCTGTGTGTGTGTGTGTTTGTGTGTGTTTCTGGGTATATATGTGTGTTTCTGTATGTGTGTTTATTTGTGTTTTTATGTGTGTGTGTTTCTGTGTGTGTGTTTCTGTGTGTGTGTGTTTCTGTGCATCTGGTTTATGTGTGTATGTGTTTCTGTGTGTGTGATTGTGTTCCTGTATGTGTATATCTATGTTTCTGTGTGTGCATGTGTGTTTGTGTGTGTGTTTTACTGTGTGCGTTTGTGTATGTGTTGTGTTTATGTGTTTCTATGTGTGCATGTGTGTTTATATATGTATGTGTTTCCGTGTGTGTGTGTGTGTTTGTCTCTGTGGCTGTATGTGTGTCTGTGTGTGTGTGTTTCTGTGTGTATATGTGTGTTTCTGTATGTGTGTGTTTCTGTGTGGGTTTGTTTTGCTGTGTTTTTGTCTTCCTGTGTGTGCATGTGTGTTTGGATATGTGTGTGTTTCCGTGTGTGTGTATGTGTGTTTATCTGTGGCTGTGTGTGTGTGTGTGTTTCTGTGTGTGTTTGTGTTGTATGTTTGTGTTGCTGTGTTTTTGTGTGCTATATGTGTGTGCGCGCATGTGTGTTTACACATGCATGTGTGCGTATGCATGCCTGAATGCCTACCTGTGCATGCAGATATACATGTGTTTTGTAGATGCACTTTCGTGTGCATTTACATATACCTGTAACTTATATGTGCATTTGTCTTATATGTGCATTTGTGTGCGAGACCACACGTGTATGTGTGTGTGTGTATAATTGTGCATATACTTTTTTTGTGTGTGTCTATGTGTGAATGAATGCCTCTGCTTTTATGCTTGACTTTTTATCAATGTACTGGAGTGTGTTCGTGTGTAAACATACCTGTGCAGTGTATGTACGCATTAGGTTTAATGCATGCAAGTTGTTTGGTTGTGTGACTGTGTGTGTTTTTCCCCCTAATTGTCCTTATTGTGCTTTATCAAAAGCACAGGCCATCACAGAGCCTGTTGATCTGTTGTCAAAGCTGCCAAGGAGACGGATGTCGGGAAGCATTTGACACCAGGCTTCAATTCACCTCTTCCTCGACGGCGAGAAAAAATTACCCTCAGCTCAACGCCAACTCTGGGAGAACCAGGAGCTGAAGGTGCAAAGGGCTAGCGGCAGCATTCTGTGTCTTAGCAGCAGTTTAACAAGTTGCCAGTATATTGCTGGCACTAGGGTTGCCAACTGTCCTGTATTAGCCGGGACATCCCCTATTTTGGGCTAAATTGATTTGTCCCGTATGGGACCGCCCTTGTCCCGTATTAGGCCTGGGGGGCTCTGTAGGCCCGGACACTGTATGCCCGGGGGCCACTGTAGGCCTGGACACTGTAGGCCCGGGGGCCACTGTAGGCCCGGACACTGTAGGCCCGGACACTGTAGGCCCGGGGGCCGCTGTAGGCCCAGTCACTGTAGGCCCGGGGGCCACTGTAGGTCCGGACACTGTAGGCCCGGGGGCCACTGTAGGCCCGGACACTGTATGCCCGGGGGCCACTGTAGGCCCGGACACTGTAGGCCCGGGGGCCACTGTAGGCCCGGACACTGTAGGCCCAGTCACAGTAGGCTAACGGAGTGTGTTCGGGGAGGGGGCCGAGTGCTTTTGCCTAACGGAGGTAGGAACCCGCCTCCCGGCCCGGGTGGCCGCCATTGGTGGAGCGGGAGCACACGGCCACTGGCTGGATGAGATCACGTGGGGCGCGGGGCACCCAAAACACTGCGAAGAATCAACTGCAGTGTTTGTACGCTCTCCGTGAATTGATGGCCGTGCTGTGCAAGGCTGCTGGCTGGCAGCCACCACCAGTGCTGGCAGTGACACCTGCTGCTCGGAGGGAGGAAGGCAAACACAGGAAAGAATTGCAGTCTCGCAATTGACCCCATTGGTATTGCAGCGATTGCCAGACGGGGGAGTCAGAGACAGCATTATAGTTTGGTTTAGTTCTACCTCAGCTGCACGGAGGCAGAGAGGAGAGCTCTTCAGCGGGTAGTCCATAGAGCTCAGAAGACTATCGCAACACAGCTACCAGCCTTGGATGACATCTACCACACACGATGCCTCAGGAAAGCCACCAGCATTCACAAAGACTCCTCACACCCCCGCAACAGTCTGTTCGAACTTCTACCATCGGGCAGACGATACAAGCCCTTCTACGCCCGCACCTCCAGACTCAGGGACAGCTTCATCCCCAGGGCCATAGCTGTTATGAACCGGTCCTGCTGAGCCGGATGGTCACATCGCACAGTGAACCAGCACAGATCGATTTGCACTTTATTCTGTTTTAAAACTGTTTCTAATTTTGTTTCACTGGGTTGTATAAATTTATACTGATTAGCTAATTAATTTATTGCATCGTATGGAAGTCGCATTCCCAATCTCGTTGTACCCCTGTACAATGACAATAAAGATATATTGTATTGTATTGTATTGTATTGTTTATAGACACTGCACGGAAACAGGCCCTTCGACCCACTGAGTCCGCGCCGACCAGCGATTATCCTAGCATTATCCTACGCACCAGGGACAGTTTACAATTTTACTGAAGACAATTAACCTACAAACCCTTCGGAGTTTTTTTTTTGGAGTGTGGGATGAAACCGGAGCACCCGGAGAAAACTGACGCGGTCACGGGGAGAATGTACAAAGTCCATACAGACGGCACCCGTAGTCAGGATCAAACCCTGGTCTCTGGCGCTGTAAGGCAGCAACTCTGTAAGGCTGCACCAATGTGCCAATCCTGCTCACAACATGGCTTATACTCACCTGCTGACTAAAATTCACACGGCATCAGTCGTGTTGAGGAGCTGTTGGCCATGAGTGTTACCCAAGGATTATTTGACAACGCACTCACCTCCAGGTACCAGGGCCAGTCCAGAGATGGGCACAAAATGCCCATGGTGTGGCATGACCCGCTGAGTTACTCCAGCACTCTGTGAAACGTCACCTATCCATGTTCTCCAGAGATGCTGCCTGACCCGCTGAGTTACTCCAGCACTCTGTGAAACGTCACCTATCCATGTTCTTCAAGGTGAGGGGTGGCACGGTGGCGCAGCTTTACACCGTCAGAGACGTGGGTTTGATCCTGACTGCGGGTGCTGTCTGTACAGAGCTTGCACGTTCTCCCCGTGACCATGTTGGTTTCCTCCCACACTCCAAAAAAAAAAACTCCAAAGGGTTTGTAGGTTAATTGTCTTCTGTAAAATTATAAATTGTCCCTAGCGCGTAGGATAGTGCTTGTGTACGGGGAATTGCTGGTCGGCGCGGACTCTGGTTTGTAAGTTAATTGGTTTCTGTAAATTGTCCCTAATGTGTTGGATAGTGCTAGTGTACGGGGTGATCGCTGGGCTTGGTGGGCCGAAGGGCCTGCTTCCACGCTGTATCTCTAAGGTCTAAAGTCTTGTTACTGCTATGCCAGCTATCAAAGGAGATGCGTGTGCCCTAGTCCCCATGAGGAAAGGTGCTGTGCAAAATCATTGCCACCCCTCAATAAATAATGCAGATAGAGATATAAGGAATTGCAGATACAGTTTGCAAAAAACCCCCCACAAAGTGCTGGACTAACTGCTGGAGCTGTTCAGGCAGCATCTCTGGAGGGAACGGACAGGTGACGTTTCGGGTCAGGACCATTCTTGGAGACCTAGCATCATAGAAAATCATGTGATAACACAATAGTGTTTTAATAATGAGGTTCTGGGCTAGAGACTTTCAGACTCACAATAAGTTATTTTTCTTTCAGGATTTTCAAAAATATATGTGCTTTTAATAGCTGTAAGTGCATTTTTTTAACCGCCAGCTAAAAAAACTGAAAGCTCTATGTTGAAATGTTTAATAAAGACAGGTCCCGACCTGAGACATCACCTATTACCTTCTTAAGACCACACCTTCCCTATCCAACAATGGTCCTACCAGGCACCGCCCTCCCTAAGGTCATTTGTGGCTGGCCCTGATTGCTCCTGGTCTTTTCTTGCCCCCAGCTCTTCACCCTCACCCCCCCCTCCACCCTGCCACCCCCTCCCCACACCCTCTATTTTCAGTATGAAGAAAGGTCCCGACCCAAAACGTCACCCATCCCTTTTCTCCAGAAATGCAGCCTGACCCAATGAATCACTCCAGCTCCTTGCGTCTATCTTTGGTATAAACCTGCATCTGCAGTTCTTTGTTTCTACCTATCCATGTTCTCTAGAGATGCTGCCTGACCCGCTGAGTTACTCCAGCACTCTGTGAAACGTCACCTATCCATGTTCTCCAGAGATGCTGCCTGACCCGCTGAGTTACTCCAGCACTCTGTGAAACGTCACCTATCCATGTTCTCCAGAGATGCTGCCTGACCCGCTGAGTTACTCCAGCACTCTGTGAAACTCACCTATCTATGTTCTCCACAGATGCTGCCTGACCCGCTGAGTTACTCCAGCACTCTGTGAAACGTCACCTATCCATGTTCTCCAGAGATGCTGCCTGACCCGCTGAGTTACTCCAGCACTCTGTGAAACGTCACCTATCCATGTTCTCCAGAGATGCTGCCCGACCCGCTGAGTTACTCCAGCACTCTGTGAAACGTCACCTATCCATGTTCTCCAGAGATGCTGCCTGACCCGCTGAGTTACTCCAGCACTGAGTTACATCCACAGTGTACAGATCCACGATAAAGGGAATAACATTCAGTGCAAGATAACGTCCAGTAAAGTCCGATTAAGCGCAGCGGTAGAGTTGCTGCTTTACAGCGAATGCAGCGCCGGAGACTCAGGTTCGATCCTGACTACGGGTGCTGCACTGTAAGGAGTTTGTACGTTCTCCCCGTGACCTGCGTGGGTTTTCTCCGAGATCTTCGGTTTCCTCCCACACTCCAAAGACGTACAGGTATATGTAGGTTAATTGGCTGGGTAAATGTGAAAATTGTCCCTAGTGGGTGTAGGATAGTGTTAATGTGCGGGGATCACTGGGCGGCACGGACTTGGAGGGCCGAAAAGGCCTGTTTCCGGCTGTATATATATGATATGATATGATATGATAAAGATGGTCCGAGGGTCTCCAATGAAGTAGCACCTTTTCCACAGCCAAAAATGGACCATTGTGGGCTCCACCTTTCCTTGATCATCGGTGCTTGTTTTGATTTGATCTTTTCATTTTGATTTATTCTTTGTACCTTTTCATACCTCCATCTTCCCTTATGCTCAGTCTCGACACAAAACGTCACCTATTCCTTTTCTCTAGAGATGCTGCCTGACCCGTTGAGTTACTCCAGCACTCTGTGCCTATCTTTGGTGTAAACCAGCATCTGCAGTTCCTTCCTACACATTATAACCAATTTGTTCCCTAACTCATCACTCACATTGTGTCCAATCAGTTATGGAAAGGTGCGTTGTAGCAGAACTAGCTGTATTGAGGACAAAGGGAACTGCAGATGCTGGAATCTTGAGCAAAGCACAAAGTGTCGGGGGAACATGGCGGGTCGGGTAACATCTGTGGAGGGAATTGAAACAGAAGTTGCATTAAAACTAATTGTGTTCGGAATTTAATTGCACAAGGCATTCTGCAATCAGAATCAACTTTTCTCTGGAGGGAAATGTTATCCCTGCTTGGAGACTGTTTTGCACCACTCCTGGATTTAAGCCACCTCCAGCCCTGAGTTTTCCTCTCAGCACCGCTGCATAGTGAGTGGCATCACTGCCTGTGGGGCATCCTGAGGAACCTGGATCGCGTTGTACCAGGAACGAGCATCATCGACACACCCGGAGCAACTGGGTCTTCCCAATGACTGGGAACCATGTTAATAAGTCCCTTCAATAAGGATCACAGTCTGAAGAAGGGTCTCAACCCAAAATATCACCCATTCCTTTTCTCCAGAGATGCTGCCTGCCCCGCTGAATTACTCCAGCTTTTTGTGTCTACCTTCAATAAGTCCCTTCCATACCTCACATACCCTTGGTCCCTGGACCCCAACCCTCCTACGATCACCAGCAGGGCAGCACAGTGGCACAGCGGTAGAGTTGCTGCCTTACCTACATTATCTGCATTAAAGTTTGACAAGCAAGTCAACGCTGTGGTAAAAGCCAGCTTCTTCCAGCTTCGAACCATAGCTAAAATCAAACCATTCCTCCAATTTGACGACATTGAAAAAATCATCCACGCATTCATTTCCTCCCGCCTAGACTACTGCAACTCCCTATACACTGGGATCAGCCAATCTTCCCTGTCCCGCCTGCAATTGGTCCAAAACGCCGCAGCGAGACTCCTGCCGGGTACCCGTAAAAGGGACCACATCACCCCGATTCTGGCCTCTCTCCACTGGCTCCCAGTACAGTACAGAATCAACTTCAAGCTCCTCCTATTCACATACAAAGCCCTAAACGGGCTTGCCCTCCCCCCCCCACAATCCCATATCAAAAATCTTCTAACCCACCACTCTATCTCCAGGTCCCTCAGGTCGGCCGACTTGGGGCTACTCACTATCCCGCGGTCTAGGCTTAAGCTCAGGGGTGACCGCGCTTTTGCGTTTGCAGCTCCTAGACTGTGGAACAGCATCCCTCTCCCCATCAGAACTGCCCCCTCCATCGACCCCTTTAAGTCCAGGCTCAAAATGCTATAATGTTTGATTACCAGTGAATGATTGTCAGTTGGAGCACCCGAGATGACTTCCCTGCTCTCCTCTGTTTAGTTTAGTTTGTTGTCTCGTGTATTAAGGTACGGTGAAAAGCTTTGTTGTTGCATGTATCCAGTCAGCAAATAGACTACACATGATTACAATCAAGCCGTCCACAGTGTGCAGATACAGGAATAAAGGGAATAATGTTTAGTTTAGTTTATTGTCACATATTCTGAGGTACAGTGTAAAGCTTTTTGTTGCGTGCTATCCAGTCAGCGGAAAGACTGTACATAGACAATAAACAATAGACAATAGGTGCAGGAGGAGGTCATTCGGCCCTTCGAGCCAGCACCACCATTCAATGTGATCATGGCTGATCATTCTCAATCAGTACCCCGTTCCTGCCTTCTCCCCATACCCCCTGACTCCGCTATCCTTAAGAGCTCTGTCCAGCTCTCTCGAATGCATTCAGAGAATTGGCCTCCATTGCCTTCTGAGGCAGAGAATTCCACAGATTCACAACTCTCTGACTGAAAATGTTTTTCCTCATCTCATTTCTAAATGGCCTACCCCTTATTCTTAAACTGTGGCCCCTGGTTCTGGACTCCCCCAACATTGGGAACATGTTTCCTGCCTCTAACGTGTCCAACCCCTTAATAATCTTATACGTTTCGATAAGATCCCCTCTCATCCGTTTAAATTCCAGTGTAACATGGTTACTATGAAGCTATCCACAGTGTACAGTTACAGGATAAAGAGAATAATGTTTAGTGTTTAGTTCAGTTTATTGTCATGTATACTGAGGTACAGTGAAAAGCTTTTTGGTTGCGTGCTATCCAATCAGCGTAAAGATCGTACATGATTACAATCAAGCTGTCCACAGTGCACAGTTACAGGAATAAAGAGAATAATGTTTAGTTTAGTTTATTGTCATGTATACTGAGGCACAGTGAAAAGCTTTTTGTTGCGCGCCATCCAGTCAGTGAAAAGACTATCAAGCTGTCCACAGTGTACAGATACAGGCTAAAGGGAATAACGTTTAGTCCGAGGGTCTCCAATGGTTTCCAAGATGGACCCAAATGGCCTTTCCAATCCACCTGAACGAGCAGCCAGTTCAATGTCACGTTTCAGCAAGACAGCGGATTTGACAACACAGCTTCAGATGTGCTGGAGAGAGTTGGAGAGACAGCCTGAACATTGTGATCGGACCTCTGAAACAGAACCTACCACTCTGACAGGAGGACAAGACGTCTACCATTGCACTGTAGCTGGGAAAAATGATTCAATGCAACCTGGAGAGTGTAGAAGGTGTACAAGCTGTAGTACAACATACAGAAGTGTTGGAGCAACTCAGCAGGTCAGGAAGCATCAGTGGAGGGAACGGTAGGCAAAGTTTCAGGTCGGGACCAAAGATACTAGAGGAACAAGATGGACCAATCCATTGACGTGCAGGTATGTAGGTTAATTGGCTGGGTAAATGTAAAAATTGTCCCTAGTGGGTGTAGGATAGTGTTAATGTACGGGGATCACTGGGCGGCACGGACTTGGAGGGCCGAAAAGGCCTGTTTCCGGCTGTATATATATGATATGATATGATATGATTGGAATCGCCTATACTGAAGTGTAGTACGCAAAGGAGTGTAACGTAGGACGCCATTTTAGTAGGCAAAACCTGCCGTTCGCTATGCCTCTCACAGTGTAATCAGTGCTTTGGGGGAACAGTATGAGTGATGATACCATAAAAATGCAGAATATATCTCATCTATCAATTCACAGATTTTTGGTATTTTCCTTTTAAAATGTTTCTGCAATAGACAATAGGCAATAGGAGCAGGAGGAGGCCATTCGGCCCTTTGAGCCAGCACCACCATTTAATGTGATCATGGCTGATCATTCTAAATCAGTACCCCGTTCCTGCCTTCTCCCCATACCCCCTGACTCCGCTGTCCTGAAGAGCTCTATCTAGCTCTCTCTCGAATGCATTCAGAGAATTGGCCTCCACTGCCTTCTGAGGCAGAGAATTCCACAGATTCACAACTCTCTGACTGAAAAAGTTTTTCCTCATCTCAGTTCTGAATGGCCTACCTCTTATTCCTAAACTGTGGCCCCTTGTTCTGGACTCCCCCAACATTGGGAACATGTTTCCTGCCTCTAATGTGTCCAACCCCTTAATAATCTTATACGTTTCGATAAGATCCCCTCTCATCCTTCTAAATTCCAGTGTACACAAGCTTAGTCGCTCCAGTCTTTCAACATAAGCCATTCCCGCCATTCTGGGAATTAACCTAGTAAACCTACACTGCACGCCCTCTGCCTACTAAAATGGCGCCATGACATACTACGGTTTTTAGGGTCGAGTGGTCTATCTCGCTCTGCTCTATTATCTTTGGTCGGGGCCCTTCTTCGGACTGATTGGAACCATAGTGTCCTTTTCATAAGTTCATAAGTTATAGGAGCAGAATTAAACCATTCGGCCCATCGTCTCCTCCACCATTCAATCATGGCTGATCATTTTTCATTTTTTTATCATTTAGAGATACGGCGCGGAAACAGGCCCTTCGGCCCACCGAGTCCGCGCCGCCCAGCGATCCCCACACATTAACATTATCCTGCTCACACTAGGGACAATGTTTACATTTACCCAGTCAATTAACCTATATACCTGTACGTCTTTGGAGTGTGGGAGGAAATCGAAGATCTCGGAGAAAACCCACGCAGGTCACGGGGAGAACGTACAAACTCCGTACAGACGGCGCCCGTAGTCAGGATCGAACCTGAGTCTCCGGCGCTGCATTCGCTGTAAAGCAGCAACTCTACCGCTGCGCTACCGTGCCGCCCCTCTCCTTCCCTCTCAACCCCATTCTCCTGCCTTCTCCCCATAACCCCTGACGCCTGTACTAATCAAGAATCTATCAATCTCCGTCTTAAAACTATCCATTGACTTTCACAGATTCACTACCCTTTGACTGAAGAAATTCCTGATCATCTCCTTTCTAAAGGTACGTCCATTTATCCTGAGGCTGTGCCTTCCGGTCCGAGACTCTCCCACTAGTGGAAATAACTTCTCCACATCCACTCTATTCGTAGCCTCTATTCATATTGTTCGGAAGCATGTTCTTTTGTCCAAAAGGTGAGAATTTTGCAGATAAATATTTTGTAAGAGGGGGCAAGCTCATTGCAGATGTGCAGAGAAGGGTTTTTATAGAGAATAGTGGGTGCTTGAAGCGCATTGCCAGGGGTGGTGGTGAAGGCAAGTGCTATAGTGGCATTGAAGAGGCTTTTAGATAGGCAGATGGAAGTGCAGGGAATAGAGGACCATGTTTAGGCATCAGGAGATCAGGTTAACCTGGCATTGTGTTCAGCACAAACATTGTGGACAGAAGTGCCTGTCCCTGTACTGTACTGTTGTTCCTTGTGTAGGAAGGAACTGCAGACGCTGGTTTACGCCGAAGGTAGACACAAAGTGCTGGAGTAACTCAGCGGGACAGGCAGCAACTCTGGAGAGAAGGAATGGGTGACGTTTCGGGTCGAGACCCACCTTCAGTCTGAAGAAGGGTCTCGACCTGATAGGTCACCTGTTCCTTTTCTCCAAGGGTGCTGCCTGACCCACTGAGTTACTCCAGCAATTTGTGTCTATCTGCACTGTTCTTTGTTCTACAGTGAGAATCTGATTCTGGGGAAGGAAAAGGATCAAAACGAGAGCCCAGCATTCTTTCTGCAGTGCGTCCCCTCCCTTGCCTTGAGCCCGAAACAGTTAATGTTTCGCTGCGCAGAAAATGCACAGTGAGGTTGTGTGACTCTTTTTGCACAATAGGAAGATGTTCCAAACTGTTGCATGAGAACAATGGCGCTTTCCGGGTGACTGAAGAGTGGCAACTGGTGTGACTGGCGAGCTGAGAGATGAGCAGATGGGACGTTTGCTTTGTGAATGGATGATTAATGCCAAGGAGCTGAGCAGTAGCACAGCACAGGGACTAGCGGGGCCAGCGCGCAGTGCTGGGGTAAATGGGTCTTGCCAGGAAGAATTTCATCAGAGCCTGAGGGACAGATGTGCAAAGAAGCTAAAGTCAAGTGTGAGCCTGTCCCAGGCCACAGTCTCCCTCTCCACTGTCTCCGACGGCAGACGCCGGCGATAATTGGATACTGCTGATGACATTATCAGAGTGCCAGCCTTTCTTCGAAACTAGCGGAGGGGAAAATTATTTGTGATCGAGTACGAAACCTCCATCTGCTCACAGTTAAACAGAGATCCACAGCCCAGCGTGTGTCTTTAAGAGGGGATAAACAGAGCAGTAAATATCACAGCAAGGTCACGTACTGTTAATGACCAGGGCATGTTTGAACATTGCATCTTCAAAACCTGGAAGACCACCCAGCGATCTACACTTCCTCTCATTGCTTCTTATCCCTTCACTCTATACTTATCTGGTTCTTTCATCTCTCCTTCCCAGTTTTCACCTTCTTGTAGTTCCCTGCGTTTTCTTTGTTTTTCTATCATTTATTCTTCTTTCCAAGTTTTCCCTTTCTGTCACTCAGTTGCCATTACACATTTGTATTTACCTCTAGTTCCTTGCCTCTTTCTCTCCTGGATTCTTCACCTTTCTGTATGTGCAGTCACTTCTGTTGCTCTTTCACATTTTCTTTCTTTTTTTCTTGTTTGCTTTCTCTCTCTACTTTCTCTTCCACCTTTCTCTTCCTCCTTTCTCTCCCCTCCTTTCTCTCCCCTCCACTTTCTCCCCCCTCTCCCCTCTCCCCCCTCCTCTCTCCCTCACTGCCTTTATACTTTCTTTTCTCGACCTTGCTGCCTGAGGCTTTGCTCTCACTTGAGACTTTGGAAATAGATCCTTATTTGAGCATTTTATCTTTAACTTTGGGGAATATGGTAAAATGGCAATTATCCAATTAGGCACACTTTAAGCATCTGTCCCTCAGGATAACTGGAGAGATATATTGCAATTATTCCAAACCATGCATCAATATCCTTTGGTATTTTATTTTTAGGGTGGGATGTAAGCATTGCTTGTGAATCTGACATTTACAGTACATGCTTGTCCCTGAAGAGGTTTAATTTAACTAAGTAACTGGCAGAGATATTTCAGAGGCCAGATCAAGTCAATCATATTGTGCAGTCGTACGGACCAGCTCAAATGTAAATGGGAGGTTTTCTCTCCTTAAATGACGTTTGTGCACTAATTAGTTTAGTTTAGTGTGCAGATGCAGTGTGGAAACAGGCACTGCGGCCCACCGAGTCCACGCCGACCAGCGATCACCCCACACGCTAGCACTCTCCTACACACTAGCGGCAATTTACAATCTTTACTGAAGCCAAGTAACCTACAAACCCGCATTTTTTTTGGAGTGTGGGAGGAAACCAGAGCACCCGGAGAAAACCCACCAATCCCATTTGCCAGCGCTTGCTGCAAAGTTGACTATGCCATGGTAATTCAAGTGCTCATCCACATGTTTATAAATGCTGTGAGAATACCTGCTTCTACTGGGCACCATAGTGGCACACCTGGTAGAGCTGCTGCCCTACAGCGTTTGAGACCCAGGTTCGATCCTGACCTCGGGTACTGTCGATGTGCAGTTTGCAAGTTCTCCCTGTGACCACGTGGGCATCCTCCGAGATCTCCGATTTCCACCCACATAACAGAAGTGCGGGTTGTGTAAATTGTCCGTAGTGTGTAGGATAGAACTAGTGGTGAAGTGGATTTGGTGGGCCCTTTCCATGCTGTATCTCTAATCTAAACTAACCAAAACCAAATACGCAGGATTGTAGGTTAATTGGTCTCTGTGAATTGCCTCTAGTGCGCAGGGAGTGAATGCAAAACTGGGGTAAAATACAACTAGTGTGAACGGGTGATCGATGTTCAGCATGGACCCGCTGGAATGAAGGGCCAATTTTCATGCTGTATCTCTAAACTAAACCCAGAACCTTTCTCCCAGGGTGACAACATCAGCAATCAGAAGGCACAGCTTTATTGTGAGAAGGTCATGGTTTAACGGAGATATGTGTGGCAGTGTGGGCAATGCCTAGAACCTGCTGCCAGGGTGGTAGTTGAGGGAGATACCATAGTGGCATTTGAGAGACGTTTGGATGGGCACATGGAAATGCAGGGAATGGAGGGATAGGGATTATTTGCAGGCAGATAAGAGTTGGTCTTGGCATCATGTTCAACACGGACCTTATGGGCTGAAGGGCCCATTCGTAGGCTGTACAGTTCTATCTATATCTATGTACATGGAGTTGCAAGACATTTCAAGGTTGGGGGTCGTGGATTCTCCAGTTTCCTCCCACATCCCAAAGACGTGCGGGTTTGTAAGCTAATTGGCCTCTGTAAACTGCCCCCAATGTGTAGGTAATGGATGAGAAAGTGAGATAACGTGGAGTGCGAGTGGGAATGCGAAGACTGGAGCGACTAGGCTTGTGTACACTGGAATTTAGAAGGATGAGAGGGGATCTTATCGAAACGTATAAGATTATTAAGGGGTTGGACACGTTAGAGGCAGGAAACATGTTCCCAATGTTGGGGGAGTCCAGAACAAGGGGCCACAGTTTAAGAATAAGGGGTAGGCCATTTAGAACTGAGATGAGGAAAAACGTTTTCAGTCAGAGAGTTGTGAATCTGTGGAATTCTCTGCCTCAGAAGGCAGTGGAGGCCAATTCTCTGAATGCATTCAAGAGAGAGCTAGATAGAGCTCTTAAGGATAGCGGAGTCAGGGGGTGTGGGGAGAAGGCAGGAACGGGGTACTGATTGAGAATGATCAGCCATGATCACATTGAATGGCGGTGCTGGCTCGAAGGGCCGAATGACCTCCTCCTGCACCTATTGTCTATTGTCTATTGTCTATTGACTCGGAGGGCCGAAGGGCCTGTTTCCAAGCTGTATCTTTCCATTAATGGGCAGCATGGTGGCGCAGAGGTAGAGCTACTGCCATACAGCGGCAGAGACCCAGGTTCGATCCTGACTATGGGTGCTTGTCTGTACGGAGTTTGTATGTTCTCCCCGTGATCGCGTGGGTTTTCTCCGAGATATTCAGTTTCCTCCCACACTCCAAAGACGTACAGGTGTGTAGGTTAATTGGCTTGGTATAAAAATGTAAAACTGTCCCTAGTGTGTGCAGGGTAGTGTTAGTGTACGGGGATCGCTGGTCGGTGCGGACTCAGTGGGCCAAAGATCCTGTTTCCGCGTTGTATCTCTAAACTAAACTAATTTCCATTCCACTCCACTTCATTCCACTCCACTCCAAACCGCTGAGTATGTCCAGCACCTTTGGTTTTACTTCAGATTTTCAACATCTGCAGACTTTTATCTCTGTTGGCACAGGTGGACTTTGCCAGCAGAACAGTGCGGAGAATGGCCCATTGCCAGCCAGTGGACTTGCTTTGTACTGGTGAACACAAAGGATGAAACAAGATGCTTCTGCCCCAGGTGAGATGGTCAATGTTCTTCATGTTGACGTTGCCTTTATCTTGATCCATAGGAAAATAGAGACGCGCATCTTCTAGGCCTACTGCCTCTGCCGGTTGCCAGTGACGTGAGGAGCTACAGGCTGACAGTAGATCACTCTACCGACCGGGTAAGGTGAGGTAAAGTAGGGTGCTTTATTGTCAGCTGTACCGAGCGAGGTACAGTGAAATTCACTTTTGTGTACGTTCAATACAAGTGTCACCATACATAAGCACTTAGATAGATAAGCATCTCAGATACAGCACAAGTGTACAGCAGCAGTACACTGAGACAGTATGCAGAGTCACCACTTTGGCCCCATTTCCAAGTCCCAGTTGTTGTAAGTGCGGGCATCTTGGTCTGATCATGAAGGCCCGTTGCCACGGCGATGTTGCAGAGTCGGCCTGGCCGAGCGTAGCCACGGTGTCCTCCGCCCCTGCTCCACCGCTGTAGGCCGCGTGCAGGCCACCTGCTCGGCCACTTGGAGCGGCGCCCGGCCCAGCCGAGCCCCAGGCTGCTGCAGGGCCTCCAGCGGCCCACTCCCCAGTCCAGCCCAGCCCCAGGCTGCTGCAGGGCCTCCAGCGGCCCACTCCCCAGTCCAGCCCAGCCCCAGGCTGCTGCAGGGCCTCCAGCGGCCCATTCCCCAGTCCAGCCCAGCCCCAGGCTGCTGCAGGGCCTCCAGCAGCCCACTCCCCGGTCCAGCCGAGCCCCAGGCTGCTGCAGGGCCTCCAGCGGCCCGCTCCCCCATCCAGCCGAGCCCCAGGCTGCTGCAGGGCCTCCAGCGGCCCACTCCCCGGTCCAGCCGAGCCCAGGCTGCTGCAGGGCCTCCAGCGGCCCGCTCCCCCCGTCGAGGCCGTGCACTCTCCCCCACAGCAGGTCTGCTCACCGGCCCTCCAGGTGGGACTCAATGGAGCCATGGAAAGACCAACAGGTCAGGCATTTCTAGCAGGTGTTACTGGGAACTGCCATGGCCACCTCTCAGCACTTTCCCCTCACCCTCCCCAAACCCGTACCTGGTTCTGTTCCCACTGGGAGAAATTCTAGGGGAGAATCGTAGAGTCATGCAGCATCAAAACATGCCCTTCAGCCCACCGTGGGGCTAGGAGGCTGAGGGATATACTTACTGCGGTGTACAAGATCAGAAGAGGAAACCTTATTGAGGTGCACATGAACATGAGGGGAGACCTTATTGGTCTGTGGAACAGCATCCCTCTCCCCATCAGAACTGCCCCCTCCATCGACTCCTTTAAGTCCAGGCTCAAAACCTATTTCTACTCCCTAGCGTTTGAGGCTCATTGAGGAGGCGCTGTGAACTGTTTGCGTGCTACTGTATGTTTCATTTTTTTTTCCATTGGAACCTAATCAGATGTACAGCACTTTGGTCAACGTGGGTTGTTTTTAAATGTGCTATACAAATAAAATTGACTTGACTTGACTTGACTTATTGAGTTGTAAAGGGTTTTGAGGGAGACTTTATTGAGGTGTACAAGACCACGAGAGAAGATCTTATTGAGGTGTACAAGACCACGAGAGAAGATCTTATTGAGGAGTACAAGATTATGAGGGAGACCTTATTGAGGTGTACAAGATTGAGGGAAGATCTTATTGAGGTGTACAAGATTATGAGGGAAGATCTTATTGAGGTGTACAAGATTATGAGGGAGACCTTGTTGAGGTGTACAAGATTATGAGGGGTCTCTAGATGGATGTGAGGGAGGAGGCATAGGAACAGGTGTTACATCTCCTGCAGTTGCAGGGGAAAGAACCTGGGGAGGTGGCAGTTTGTATGGGAAGGGGTTGTGGAGGGAGCAGTCTCTGCAGAAGGCAGAGAGAGTTGAGGGATGTGAAGATGTGACTGGTGGTGGTTTCATGTTATATACCTAGAAAGGGTTGAGAGGACAACTGACCAAATGGAGGCAAATGGGACTAGCCCAATATACCAACTTGGTTGGCATGGACAAGGTGGTTCGAAGGGCACAAAGTAACTCAGCAGGTCAGGCAGCATCCCTGGAGAACAGGAGAGGCAGCATTGTGGGTCGGGGCCCTTCAATTGCAATGGCTGTGCTGTGCTGCCCCTTCTGAGCACCAGAGGGAGCTCATGGACAGTCACAATTCCACCAGTGGACACAAGCGTGTCCACTCTTGGCTAGCAAAGAGCGCAGCTAAGCTAAACCCAGTGCGGACAAGTCATAATCAGGCCATGAGCAGTGGACAGAGTTGCTGCCTCACGGCACCAGAGACCTGGGGTCGATCCTGACTATGGGGATTGTCTCTACAGAGTTCTCTCCTGAGATGGTGCCTGACCTGCTGAGTTACTCCAGCATTTTGTGAATAAATACCTTCATATGTTCTCCCCGTGACCGCGTGGGTTTCCTTTCGGCGCTCCGGTTTCCTCCCACATCCCAAAGACGTGCAGGTTTGTAGGTTAATTGGGCCTCTGTAAAATTGTCCCTCGTACGTACTGAGTGGGTGAGAAAATGGGATAACGGAACTAGTATGAACGGGTCGGTGTGGAGTTGGTGGGCCGAAGGGCCTGCTTCCATGCTGTATCTAAACTAAACTAAACTAAACTAAACTAAACTAAACTATACATCTTGCTATCTCATGGTTGTACCATTCAAGGTGTAACTGATTCTCTCTCCTCTCTCTCCTCTCTCTCCTCTCCCCTCTCCTCTCTCCTCTCTCCTCTCTCTCCCCTTTCCTCTCTCCTCTCCCCTCTCTCCTCTCTCCTCTTCCCTCCTCTCTCCTCTCTCTCCCCTCTCTCCTTTCTCCTCGCTCTCCCCTCTCCTCTCTCCTCTCTCCCCTCTCTCCTCTCTCCTCTCCCCTCCTCTCTCTCCCCTCTCTCCTTTCTCCTCTCTCTCCCCTCTCCTCTCCCCTCTCTCCTCTCTCTCCTCTCTCTCCCCTCTCTTCTCTCTCTCTCTCCTCTCTCTCCTCTCTCTCCCCTCTCTCCTCTCTCCTCTCTCTCCTCTCTCTCCCCTCCTCTCTCCTCTCCCCTCTCTCTCCTCTCTCTCCCCTCTCTCCTCTCTCCTCTCTCTCCCCTCTCTCCTCTCTCCTCTCTCCTCTCTCTCCCCTCTCCCCTCTCTCCTCTCTCTCCTCTCTCTCCCCTCTCTCCTCTCTCCTCTCTCCTCTCTCTCCTCTCTCTCCCCTCTCTCCTCTCTCCTCTCTCTCCTCTCTCTCCCCTCCTCTCTCTCTCCTCTCTCCTCTCCCCTCTCTCTCCTCTCTCTCCCCTCTCTCCTCTCTCCTCTCTCTCCCCTCTCTCCTCTCTCCTCTCTCCTCTCTCTCCCCTCTCCCCCTCTCTCCTCTCTCCTCCCTCCTCACATAACTAGGTCCTTCTCTCAGTACAATAATTAGCTTTATCCTTTCCTCTGTTGCAGGATTTCACCGTTTGCCCTTCCTACTATTAACGAGTAGCTGTCTCTCTCTCCACTCTCGTGTTCTCTGGCTCCAGGTAGAGCTACAACTGATTTGTCCATGGGTGAGGTGTTGATGTAGCCCTTTCTGGCCAAGGTATCCCTATATTAATATGTTTTTGTCTGTATTTGCTTTGCAGCTCCAGAGTGCACACGAGTGATCTGGAGTGTGCACTTCACTATTCACTCAAGATGAAAGTGAGGAAATGTCAGAAACTATCAGGATACACCCTTATTGCGCTGAAACACTTCATCACCATGTTCTCAAAAGTTGGTTGGTCACAGTTTAGCTTAGTTTAGCTTGGTTTGGTTTAGTTTATTTCATTTTAGTTTCGTTTAGTTTCGAGATGCATTGGGGAAACAGCTCCTTCAGCCCAGCGAGTCCATGCAATCATCCCTGTACACTAGTTCCATCCTACACCCACTAGGGACAATTTACAGAGGCCAATTATCCGACAAAACTGCACATCTTTGGAGCGTGGGAGGAAACTGGAGCACCCGGAGAAAACCCATACACCACTGGGAGAATGTGCAAGCTCCCTACAGACAGCACCTGTAGTCAGGATTGAACCCGGGTCTTTGGCGCTGTGAGGCAGCAACTCTACGCTGCGCCACCGTGCCAATCTTTATACAGGTACATTGTGGGTTTCATCATTGTAGCTTTGGTCATTCACTCCAAACCAGGGCGGTCAAACTACCGGCCCACGGGGAAAAAAGTATATTCATGACCATTTATTATGTATCCGAACGGCAGCAGCTCTCTCTCTCCCTCTCTCCCTCTCTCCCTCTCTCCCTCTCTCCCTCTCTCCCTCTCCCTCTCTCTCTCTCCCTCTCTCTCTCTCTCTCTCTCTCTCTCTCTCTCTCTCTCTCTCTCTCTCTCTCTCTCTCTCTCTCCCTCTCTCCCTCTCCCTCTCTCTCTCTCTCTCTCTCTCTCTCTCTCCTCTCTCTCTCTCTCTCTCTCTCTCTCTCTCTCTCTCTCTCTCTCTCTCTCTCTCTCTCTCTCTCTCTCTCTCTCTCTCTCTCTTTCTCTCTCTCTCTCTCTCTCTCTCTCTCTCTCTCTCTCTCTCCATCTCTCTCTCTCTCTCTCCATCTCTCTCTCTCCTCTCCCCCACTGCTGTCTGTGCCACCTGCTGTGTTGGCAGCTTGTTGTGTGTACATAGAAAACAATAGGTGGCAGTTAACCACCCGCTGTGCTTAAGCACCTACCGCCCTGCACTGCACTGAAGACCAACACATCGTCAGACACAGTATAAACATTGAAACATAGAAACCTAGAAAATAGGTGCAGGAGGAGGCCATTCGGCCCTCCGAGCCAGCACCACCATTCATTGTGATCATGGCTGGTCGTCCCCAATCAATAACCCGTGCCTGCCTTCTCCCCATATCCCTTGATTCCACTAGCCCCTAGAGCTCTATCTAAATCTCTCTTAAATTCATCCAGTGATTTGGCCTCCACTGCCCTCTGTGGTAGAGAATTCCACAAATTCACAACTCTCTGGGTGAAAAGGTTTTTTCTCACCTCAGTTTTAAATGGCCTCCCCTTTATTCTAAGACTGTGGCCCCTGGTTCTGGACTCCCCCAACATTGGGAACATTTTTCCTGCATCTAGCTTGTCCAGTCCTTTTATAATTTTATATGTTTCTATAAGATCCCCTCTCATCCTTCTAAACTCCAGTGAATACAAGCCTAGTCTTTTCAATCTTTCCTCATATGACAGTCCCGCCATCCCAGGGATCAATCTCGTGAACCTACGCTGCACTGCCTCAATTACATGGATGTCCTTCCTCAAATTAGGAGACCAAAACTGTACACAATACTCCAGATGTGGTCTTACCAGGGCCCCATACAACTGCAGAAGAACCTCTTTACTCCTATACTGAAATCCTCTTGTTATGAAGGCCAAAATTCCATTAGCTTTCTTCACTGCCTGCACGCCAACTTTCAGTGACTGGTGTACAAGGACACCCAGGTCTCGCTGCACCTCCCCCTTACCTAACCTACCAAAGCCAGTTAACCTACAATCCTATACGACTTTGCAGTGTGTGTTGGAAACCAAAGAGCTTGGAGAAAACCCATGCAAGTCACGGGGAGAACATACAAACTCCATGCAGACAGCACCTATAGTCAGGATCAAACCCGGCACTCATTGTAAGGCAGCAACTCTACCACTGCGCCACCCCTAATCTTATCCATTTTTTTGTGTCAATATTGATTCAGCAGTTCCTCTGGACAAAGGAAAAATGGTTTGGCTAAGTCAGTGAATATTTGTTTCAGGGATGAATTGATACATTATTTTTATCGTAAATCTGATCTAGCTGCGTACTTTCATTAATTCATTCATGGCTGTTGGCTCAGGTTGTAAAGCCAGCATTTCTTACTCATCCCACTGCCCGAGAGAACATGGAGTGTTACTTTCTTCTAGAGTCATACAGTCATACAGTGTGGAAACAGGCCCATCGGCCCTACTAGCCCACACCGGCCAACATGTCCCAATTGGTCCATATCCCTCTAAACCTCTCCTAACCATGTACCTATCGAAATGTTTCTTAAATGTCGCGATAGTACCAGCCTCAACTACCTCCTCTGGCAGCTTGGTCCATACACCCACCACCCTCTGTGTGAAAAAGTTACCCCTCAGATTCCTGTTAAATCTTTCCCCCCTCACCTTAAACCTATGTCCTCCTGTTCTTGATTCCCCTACTCTGTGCATCTACCCAATCTATTCCTCTCATGATTTTATACACCTCTACAAGATCCATTGTAATGTAGTTCCATTCTTGAACCATTGTAGTTTGTGTGATGAATGTATTCCAAAAGTGTGGTGAAGTTGGAAGTTCCAGGATTTTGAGCCAGCGACAATGATCCATTTTCTGGTCAGGATAGTGGATGTCCTGATGGGAAGATTCCAATGCACTCTTCACCCTGGACCTTCCCAGCATTGGGAAGTTGTCGGGACACATCTCTGAGAAGTTGCATGGTGCAGTCATGGTACAGCATTAGGCGGCACCTGGCAGTGAGGTAGCAGCTGGTAGAGCTGCCACCTCACAGTGCCAGAGACCCGCATTCGATCCTGACCTCAGATGCTGTCTGTGTGGAGTTTGCACGTTCTCACTGTGACCGCATGTGTGGGTTTCCTCTGGATGCTCCGGTTTCCAGTTTCATCCCACTTCCCAAAAACGTATGGGTTTGTAGTTTTAATGGGCCCCTGTAAATTGTCCCCTAGTGTGTGGGGAGTGGATGAGGTAGTGGGATAGCATAGAACTAATGTGGACGGGTGATCGATGGTCGGTGTGAGCTGAAGGGCCTCTTTCCATGTTGTATCCCTGAACTAAACCCATGGTGGATGGAGAGAGGAGGATGGTAGGTGAGTGGTTCAGTTCGGTAATGGCGGGAGGCAATCAAAGGCCACTTGACTGCCTCCCGTCATGCTTTGACCTGTATAGTTTTTTGTGAAGAGGATATAGAACAGTACAGCACAGGAATGGGCCCTTCGGCCCACAATGTGTACACAACACATGATACCATGTTAAACTGATCTCATCTGCCTGTACATGATCCATATTCCTCTAGACCTTGTCAAAACAAAGTACTGCAGATGCTGGTTTATACCAAAGATGGACACAGAGTGCTGGAGTAACTCAGCGGGTCAGACAGCATCTCTGGAGGAAAAGGAATAGGTGATGTTTCGGGTTGGGACCCTTCTTCAGACTCAGTCCCGACCTGAAACGTTACCTCAACATTTCTTCCAGAGATGCTGCCTGATCCACTGAGTTAATAATAATAATAATAATAATAATAATAATAATAATAATAATAATAATAATAATAATAATAATAATAATAATAATAATAATAATAATAATAATAATAATAATAATAATAATAATAATAATAATAATAATAATAATAATAATAATAATAATAATAATAATAATACTATATTCCTTTATTTGTCCCACACCGGGGAAATTTACAGTGTTACAGCAGCAAAGTGGATAGCAAGAGATCAAGAGATCATGCATTATAAATAAAAGATACATAAATTGTCATCAGTTTTCTGCGTGTTCTTAGCTGTTATTGTTGACTCGTCTGCTGGAAGCAGTGCTGGTTGTGCAGTCTCACAGCAGCGGGAAGGAAGGACCTCCTATATCTCTCCTTCACGCACTTGGGGTGAAGGAGTCTGTCACTGAAGGAGCTACTCAGTGCAGTGACAGTGTCCTGCATGGGGTGGGAGTCGTTGTCCAGCAGCGATGTTAGCTTTGCCATCATCCTCCTCTCTCCCACCGCCTGCACTGAGTCGAGGGGGCAACCCAGGACAGAGCTGGCCTTCATGACCAGCTTGTCGAGTCTCTTCCCCTCCGCCGCTGAGATGCCGCTGCGCCAGCAGACCACTCCATAGAAGATGGCCGATGCAACCACCATGTTGTAGAAGGTCCTTAGGAGTGCCCCTGCACTCCAGCACTTTGTGTCTATCCCTCTATTCCTTTCTCTTCCATATGTCTATCTAAAAGCCTCTTGAACACCACAACAGTATTGGCCTCCACCAATGCACTCCAGGGACTCACCACTCTTTGTGTAAAATAAATCTTCTCCCGCACATCTCCATTAAACTTTCCCCCTCTCATCTTAAAGATGTGCCCTCTACTGTTGGATATTTCCACCTTGGGGGAGAAAAGGTTCTGGCTGTCTACCCTATCTATGCCTCTCACAATTCTATCAAGTCTTCCCACAACCTCCGACGTTCTAGAGAAAACAATCCAAGTTTATCCAACCTCTGCTTGTAGCTGAAACCCTCTAAACCAGACACCATTCTGGTAAACCCCCTCCGCACCCTCTCCAAAGCCTCCCCATCCTTCCTGTAATGGGCCGACCACAACTGCACACAATACTCCAAACGGCACACTTCTCAGTGAATCTTATTAGACATTTTCTGACGAAGAGCCTGTTATATTCATCTTAAGTTGTAGACTTCCTTAAAGAGAGAGATCTGAAGGCTATTAACATTACAATGGAATTTAACAATGTAATGCAATGTGACTTTTCAAATGCAAAGTGTCCCAGAAATAGCAGAATGCTGTTTCCTCTCATGTCACATTATGATTTGTGCAAAATTACAAAGAATAATGAAAATAAAAGCCACCAGATGGCCATGGAATCCATCACTGACGGCTCAAATGTGTGTGGTAATCTGGAGTGGCACGATGGCGCGGAGGGTAGTGCCACCCTCACACAGCTGCAGCGATGTAAGTTTAATCCTGACCTCAGGCACTGTCTGTGTGGAGTTTGCATGTTCCCTCTATGATCGCGAGGGGTCCCAGCAAGTGCTCCAATTTCTTCCCACCTCCCAAAAACGTGCCTGGTGATGGGATAATCAACTACAGTAAATCACTCCCGGGAGAGGTGACCAGTGGAAGAATCGGAGTGTTCATGTCTTTGTTATTGGGCATGGAGCAAGGGTGGTACGGTGGCGCAGAGGTAGAGTTACTGCCTTACAGCGCCAGAGACCCGGGTTCCATCCTGACTACGGGTGCTGTCTGCACGGTGTTTGTACGTTCTCCCCGTGACCTGCTTGGGTTATCCCCCATATCTTCAGTTGCTCCCACACTCCAAACACATACAGGTTTGGAGGTTAATTTGCTTGGTATAAATGTAAATAGTCCCTCGTGTGTGTAGGATAGTGTTAATGTGCGGGGATCGCTGGGCGGTATGGACCCAGTGGGCCGAAGGGCCTGTTTCCACGCCGTATCTCTAAACTAAACTAAACATTAAAAAATACAGCACAGGAACGAGCCATTCAGCCCACAGTGCTTGTGCTGAACACAATGCCCAGCAGAAATGATCTCATCTGCCGGAAAGAGATCTCTGTCCCTCCATTCCCAGCACATCCATGTCCCCATGTAAAAACGTCTTAAACGTTATCATATCCACTGCCACCCCTGGTAATTCATTACCCTCAGTGTAAAAAACACTTGCCCCCCACATCTCCATTATATTTCCTCCCTCTCACCTTATAGCTGCGCCCTCTAGTGTTGGAAATGTCCACCCTGCGTAAAAGGTTCTGACTGTCTACCCTATCTATGCCTCTCATAATCTTATATACTTCTATCAGGTCCACCGGCATTCCAGATAAAACAATCCAAGTCTGTCCAGCCCTGTGACTGAAACCCTCCAATGCAGGCAGCATTCTGGCCACCCTCCTCTGCACTCCCTACAACGTTTCCACACCTCTCCCGTAATGGAGCGACCAGAACTGAACGCAATACTCCAAATGCAGCCTAACCAAAGTCCTGTAGAGCTGCATCAAGACTTCCTGACTTTTATATTCAATGCCCCTAGCAATGAATGCAAGGATACCATATGCCTCTTTACCACCCTATCTACGTGCTGTCACCTTCATTGAGCTATGAACTTGGACTCCAAGATCCCTCTGCACATCAATGCTGTTAAGGGTCCTGCCATTAACTGTATATTCTTTCTTTACCTTCAACCACACTTCATACTTGCTTGGATTAAACTTCATCTGCCATTTATCCCCTCAATTTTGTCGCTTTTGTACCTTCTGGCAGCGAAACTCGCAAGACAAGTCGGGTGGAGCGGATAGACACAAAGTGCTGCTGAAACTCAGCGGGACAGGCAGCATCTCTGGAGAGAAGGAATGGATGACGTTTCGGGTCGAGATCGAAGACATCTGAAGAAAGGTCTCGACCCAACATGTCACATATTCCGTCTCTCCAGAGTTGCTGCCTGACCCACTGAGTTACTCCAGCATTTTGTGTCTATCTTCGTTTTAAATCAGAATCTGCAGCTCCTTCCTACAAATTGTGTTGGGGAGGGACAGAGAGAGGAGTAATGCAAGGGTTACTTGAAGTTGGAGAAATTCATACCCATTTCACTGGGCTGGAAGCTGCCCAAGCAAAATATGAGGTGCTGTTCCTCCAATTTGCGTTTGGCCTCATTGGAGGAGGCTCTGGGCAGAAAGGTCAGTGTGGGAATGGGAGGGGGAGTTAAAGTGTTTGGCAACCGGGAGCTGGCATAGGCCAAGGTGGACTGAGCGTAGGTGTTCAGAGAAACGATCGTTCAGTCTGCACTTGGTCTCGCCGATACCTAGGATTCCACACCCAGAACAATGGATACAGTAGATGATGTTGAAGGAGGTGGGAGATTCACCTCCACTGGTGGTGAATCTGTAGAATTCATTCCCATTGGCAGCGGTAGAGGCAAAGTCATTGGGTATTGGGTAATTTTAAAGCGGAAGTTGACAGATTTTTGATTAGGAAGGGTGTCAAAGGTTCCAGGGGGAAGGCAGGAGAATGGGGCTGAGATAGATCAGCCATGGTGGAATGGCGGAGCAGACTCCATGGGCCGAATGGCCTCATTCTGCTCCTATGTCTTTTATGACCTTATCGCCTTGGAATCAGCCTTCTGCCTCGGTTGTGACCAGATGTCGTAGCAAACTCAGGAGTGATGGAGAAGATATTGTACCCTGGGTTGGCATATGGGGCCATTTTCCGAGAGCAACAGGAACCCACGGAGGTCGGGACGTCCGCATTTTAAGTTGGGTAAATTGTGGTGGGCGGTAACACTTAATTGAGTTTTTGTTGTAAACACCTGCCCCCCCCCCCCTGGTTCTGAATCGCCATCAATTGTACGACTGAAGTTCAGTGGCAAAGATTGCTGTTCAGCTCAAGAGGTCAGACTCAAAGCTGATCGAGACCTTTGACCCTTGTCCCTGTAGCCTGTCCGATTATGCAGGCTTGATTGTCCGATCCCCTTCATGATCAGCAAGTGGCCATGGAATCACCCTGTTGATCTTTCCAGCCACTGTTTACTGGGTTGCTTGTCCCACACAAAGGACATTGGCTGAGATGAATGTGTGTTTTGTCTGCTGTGAAAAGTGGACAGTTTAAAAGGACAAGGCAAACACCCCCAGGAGGAGTGGACAGAAGGGTCTCTCTATTCTGGGAGGTCCAAAACATCTCACCGATCAATCCCTACAAGCCACGGACTAAAACTTCACTTTGACAATGAAAAGAAGTGGAAGTCGTACATTTTGTTTAATTTCATGCCTCGAAAGTCAGTGTTTGGTCTGTTTGACAATAGACAACAGACAATAGGTGCAGGAGGAGGCCATTCGGCCCTTTGAGCTAGCACCGCCATTCAATGTGATCATGGCTGATCATTCTCAATCAGTACCCCGTTCCTGCCTTCTCCCCATACCCCCTGACTCCGCTATCCTTAAGAGCTCTATCTAGCTCTCTTTTGAATGTATTCAGAGAATTGGCCTCCACTGCCTTCTGAGGCAGAGAATTCCACAGATTCACAACTCTCTGACCGAAAAAGGTTTTCCTCATCTCCGTTCTAAATGGCCTACCCCTTATTCTTAAACTGTGGCCCCTTATTCTAGACTCCCCCAACATTGGGAACATGTTTCCTGCCTCTAATGTGTCCAACCCCTTAATAATCTTATACGTTTCGATAAGAAGGATTTGAAAGGATTTTTTTCAGGTCTGCACCATCAGAACCATTGTCACAAAGGGTGGCAGGGTGGCCAAGCGGTAGTGTTGCTGCCTCACAGTGACAGAGACCCAGGATCGGTCCTGACTACGGGTGCTGTCTGTACGGAGTTTGCACCTTCTCCCCGTGACCGGCGTGCGTTTTCACCGGGTGCTCCGGTTTCCTCCCACACTCCAAAGATGTACAGTTCTGTAGGTTAACTGGCTTCGGTGAAAATTGTAAATTGTCCCTAGTGTGTCGGATAGTGCTAGTGTACAGGGATCGCTGGTTGGTGCGGACTCGGTGGGCCGAAGGGCCTGTTTCTTCTAGTATGTATCTCGAAACTAAACCAAACTAAACCAAACTAAACTAAACCGGGCTGGACAGACTTGGAGTGTTTGCTCTGGAATACCAGAGGTTGAGAGGGGACCTGATAGAAATAAATCAAATTATGAGAGGCACAGGCCTCTGAGACAGCCAGAACCATTCTCCCAGGCTGGAAAAATGAAATACTAGAAGACTAGAAGCTTTAATGTAAGGGGCAAAGTTTAAAGGAGATGTGCGGGTTCATTTTATTTACACCGGAGGTGGGTGCCTGAAACGTGGGAGGCAGATACGATAGGGACATTAAAGAGACTTTTGATACACACCTTTGTGTGTGTGCATGTGCGTTTGTGTGTGCACGCGCATGCAGAGGTAGATGTGTGCACACTGGTGTATGTACATGGAGAAACAAGGAACTTCAGATGTTGCTTTATACCAAAGATAGACACAATGTGCTGGAGTAACTCAGCGGGTCAGGCAGCATCTGTGGAGAACATGGATAGGTGACGTTTCAGATCAGGATGCTTCTTCCTGACCTAAACCATCACCCATCCTTATTCTCTCCAGAGATGCTGCCTGACCCGCTGAGCTACTCCAGTACTTTGTGTCCATCTTTGGTGTATGCGCATGTTTGTGTACATTTATATATGTGCATGAGTATATGTGTGTACACCTGGTACACACAAAATGCTGGAGTATCTCAGCGGGACAGGCGGCATCTCTGGAGAG
This sequence comes from Rhinoraja longicauda, assembly GCF_053455715.1. Taxonomy (NCBI): domain Eukaryota; kingdom Metazoa; phylum Chordata; class Chondrichthyes; order Rajiformes; family Arhynchobatidae; genus Rhinoraja; species Rhinoraja longicauda. The sequence continues at coordinate 58,884,406 of NC_135963.1, read as the reverse complement.
AAGGAATGGGTGATGTTTCGGGTCGAGACTCTTCTTCAGACAATGTGTATACACCTGAGTGCGTACATGCGCAGATATGTATACATGCTTGTGTATGCACATGTATATGTACATACTTGCATGTTTGTATGTGTGGCTTGAGTATATGTGTACACATCTGTGTGTATATATATGTATGAGCGTGTGCCTTTGTGTGTTTATGTGAGTGGTGAGTGTGTGTATGTATGTGTGTGTGTGAGTGTGCGCATGTGTGTGTGTGTGTGTGAGAGTGTGTGTGCGTGTGCGCATGTGTGTATGTGTGTGAGAGTGTGCATGTGCGCATGTGTGTGTGTATGTGAGTGTGTATGCGCATGTGTGTGTGTATGTGAGTGCATGCGTGTGTGCGGATGTGTGTGAGTGTGTGTGCGCGTGTGTGCGTGCATTTATGTGTGAGTGCATGTGTGTATGTATGTGAGTGTGCGTGTGAGTGTATATGTGAGTGTGCATGGGAGTGTGACTGTGTGAGTGTACATGTGCATGTAAGTGTGATTGTGTGTGTGTGCGTGCGCGCGCATGTATGTGCGAGTGCGAGTGCGTGTGTGTATGTATGTGAGTATGTGTGAGTGTGCATGTGAGTGTGTGTGTGTTAGTGTACATGTGCATGTAAGTGTGAGTATGTGTGTGTGAGTGTGTGCACATGTGAATAGTTTCCAGTTGGCACTGTAGGGGGTAGGAACTGCTCAGTATGAGGTAGGAGTTGCCCTGTGAAAGGCTTTGAAGTCCCATTGTAGCAGCGTCAGTGGCGAACAGCTCCAGCCAAGGTTGCTGGCTTCATCCCGGGCTGTGGCAAAGACTGGCTGGGGGGATGAAAGCTCTTCTGTAAGTTGTGGTAATCTTGTTTCCACCCTCTTGTGGTGAGCCTGTCCAGCTCCCATGGTGTTTGTCTGCACACTGATACTAATTGAATCTTCGGTTGCCGTTATTGAACAGAAGTAGATTTCCCAGGTCCTTGGAGGCTGAGGTTGTTGGATTGAAGCAGACGTGATTTTGTCTCGGCCCGGATCTGAGTGTTTAGTGCGGTCAGCAACAGAATACAAATAGCATCCGGTAAAAACATGCTCCTGGCCTGTGGGGTGAGGCGATGGTGACAGAGACGCTGCAGAAATGATTTAGTTTGGAGATACAGCATGGAAACAGGCCCTTCAGCTCACAGAGTCCACGCCGACCAGCGATCAAGGGTCTCGACCCGAAACGTCACCCATTCCTTCTCTCCTGAGATGCTGCCTGACCTGCTGAGTTACTCCAGCATTTTGTGAATAAATACCTTCGATTTGTACCAGCATCTGCAGTTATTTTCTTACATACCCCCCCACACTAGTTACAGTCATGGAGCAATATGTCTTAGACACAGGCCCTTCAGCCCACCCCTCAGCTTCATATCCACCAGGTGGCGCCAGCAATGGCTGCCTCGCCAACAGACTGTCAGTCCCTTCCTTCTTTGTTGTTTTAATAGTATGTGTTAAATGTATGTTTCTAGTGTTCTTTAGCTTGCTTTATGTGGGGGGCGGCGGGGGCGGCGGAAACTTTTTTAAATCTCTTACCTCGACGGAGATGCGATTTGTTTTCCCGTGTGGTATCTCCGTCCGCACTGTGGCCTAACATCGTGGAGTTGGCGGCCTTTGCTGGAGACCGACTTTGGGAGCTCCAGCCATGGGAGCCTGCGGACTTTAACATCGTGGAGCTCGCGGTCTCTGGTTAGAGACCGACTTCGGGAGTTCCAACCGCAGGAGTTTCGATCGCTCCGACACGGGAGCTTCAATCATTCCAACGCGGGGGGCTTCGACCGCCAGCTGCGGGAGCTTCGATCACCCCGACGAATGGTTCGACTGCCCCGACCGCGGGAGAATAAAGAGGAAGCAGATTGGACTTTACTGCCTTCCATCGCAGTGAGGAATGTGGGGAATCCGCTGTGGTGGGTGTTTATGTTAACTTTTCTGTAGTTGTGTGTCTTGTTGCTTATTTTAGTATGGCTGTGTGGTAATACGAATATTACTGTACCTTAAGTGGCACACATGACAATAAAAGACCTTTGAAACCTTTGAAATCTTTGAACTTGCCCACATGTCCCAGCTACACAAGTCCCACCTGCCTGCATTTGGCCCACATCCCTCTAAACCTGTCCTATCCATGTACCTGTCTAAATGTTTCTTAAACATTGCGAAATGTTTCTTAAACATGTCTCAACTACCTCCTACAGCAGCTCGTTCCATACACCTGCCTGCCTTTGTGTAAAAAATTTACCCCTCAGGTTCCTATTAAATCTTTATCCCCACTCCTTAAACCTATGCCTTCTGTTTATCGATTCCTCTACTCTGGGCATGACACTCTGTGCACTTGCCCGATCTAATCCACTCATGATTTTGGACACCTCACTCCTCATCCTCCTGCGCTCCAAGGACTAGAGTCCCGAACTGCTCAACCTCTCCCTCTAGCTCAGGCCATTGAATCCTGGCTAAATGCTTACAAAGTTCAATGTTATCCCAGTTTTGCATCCACTTCCTACACACTAGCGGCGATTTATCAAAGTGTGAATGGATGATCGTTGGTCTGCATGGACTTGGTGGGCCGAAGGGACTGTTTCCATAGTAAATCTCTAAACTAAACTGAATCAGTCTGAAGAAAGGTCCCGACCTGAAACGTCACCCATCCTTTTTCTCCTGAGATGAAGCCTGACCCATTGTTTAGTTTAGTTTAGTTTAGAGATACAGAGCGGAAGTAGACACTTCGGCCCACCGAGTCCGCACCGACCAGCGATCCCCGCACATTAACACTATCCTACACACACAAGGGACAATTTACACTTATACCAATCCAATAACCTACAAATCTGTACGTCTTTGGGGTTTGGGAGGAAACCAAAGATCTCGGAGAAAACCCACGCAGGTCACAGGGAGAACGCACAAACTCCGTACAGACAGCACCCGTAGTCGGGATCGAACCCGGGTCTCCGGCGCTGCAAGCGCTGTAAGGCAACAACTCCACCACCGCGCCACCATGCCGTTTTGCGTTTGCCTTTGGTATAAACCAGCATCTGCTCTTCTTTGTTTCTCCAATAGCCATTCTCTTTTTTCTACCATGGTAACAATAGACAATAGACAATAGACAATAGGTGCAGGAGGAGGCCATTCGGCCCTTTGAGCCAGCACCGCCATTCAATGTGATCATGGCTGATCATTCTCAATCAGTACCCCATTCCTGCCTTCTCCCCATACCCCCTGACTCCGCTATCCTTAAGAGCTCTATCTAGCTCTCTCTTGAATACATTCACAGAATTGGCCTCCACTGCCTTCTGAGGCAGAGAATTCCACAGATTCACAACTCTTTGACTAAAAAAGTTTTTGTAACTGGTTCACTGGTTCATCAAAGATGGGCAAAGCAACAAAAGCACTTTCTGGGCTCCCAAACTAAGATGGGAGATGGCAGCTGTTGGCCCACACAAGGTTTTTTTTGCGCTGTCGAGTGCTTTAAGATGGGAAGTGCTGTGATCTCATCTGCACAATGTGGTGATCACAGGCCAAATCATTTACTTCCATGCTGCAACATCTCCACTCCTCCTGACCCTCTCTCATTACTGGCATTGTTAACAAGTGCGTCTGCTCAGTGGATCTATGCAGAGATACCCAACATTAAGGTTGACTTAGAAAACATAGAAAATAGGTGCAGGAGGAAGCCATTTGGCCCTTCGAGCCAGCACCGCCATTCATTGTGATCATGGCTGATCATCTGCAATCAGTAACCTGTGCCTGCCTTCTCCCCATATCCCTTGATTCCACTAGCCCCCAGAGCTCTATCTGACTCTCTTAAATTCATCCAGTTTTAACTTTACGTGTGTTTTTGGACAATCCCTATTAAAATTGTAGCCAAAGTTGTGCTGGATTACAAAATTCATTTGATAGTTTTAGTTTCTCCAAATCTTCACGTGAAATATTAAAAATAATCCAAATGTCAGGGTCAAAAGAAGGGTCCCAACCCGAAATGTCGACCATCCTTTTTCTCCAGAGATGCCTGACCCGCTGACTTACTCCAACATTTTGTGTCTATCATAAGTATGAACATTAAATGTTCCAATTTGAGGTAAATAGAAAACCCTGGCTCTCTTCCTTCAGCCTGCTAACGCCATCCAATGAGTAGTCTTTGTGCTGACTGGATAACACACAACAAAAAGCTTTTCACTGTACTTTGGTACAGATGACATAATAAATTATACTAAATGAATTATTTTGTCTCACACAGTCTGTTTTTTCATCCTTGTCCTTTATCCACCACCTGCTTATCGAAACCACCATCACCTTTCCCTCCCCCCCCTCACCTGTACCAGTCTATTACCTGCTAGGCTTTGACCTACCCTTGCTTTCTTTCAGCTTACTTTCCCCCACCCTACAATCAGTCAGAAGAAGGGTCCCGACTCACAACATGACCGTTCCACGTTCTACTGAGATGCTGCCTGACCCGCTGAGTTACTCCAGCACTCTGTGCCTTTTTTGGTAAACCAGCATCTGCTGTTCTTTGTATCCATAGTTATTCCTTAATTTACTTAGTCATAGAGTAATTCATGTTCACAAGGTCATAAGTGATAGAAGGAAAATTAGGCCATGGCTGATCTATCTCTCCCTCCTAACCCCATTCTCCTGCCCTCTCCCTATAACCCCTGGCACTCGTACTAACCAAGACTTTATCTATCTCTGCCTTAAAAGGTTCCATTGACGGCCTCCACAGCCTTCTGTGGCAATGAATTCCACAGATTCACCACCCTCTGACTAAAGAAATAATAGTGCTACATAACATGGAAACAGGCCCTTCAGCCCATCTTGTCCTTGAAAATCATTGGCGTACTGGCTAGTCCCATTTCCATGTATTTGGCCAATATCCCTCAAAAGCTGTCTTATCCATATATCGGTCCAAATGTCTTTCAGAAGTTGCAATTATATCTGCAAACATAGCTTCCTCCAGCAGCTCATTCCAGGTATGAACTATCCTCAATGTTATCTGTTTCATTCCACTAATTATCCTGAGTACTTTTGGCGGATGATTTGAAGAGGGGTCTGAGTATTTGACTCAGCAAAGAGTTGATAAAGAACGAAATCGCTCACCTTTTTCCAGTACTAGGAGGGCATTTTTTTCCTGAATAATTTTGTGTGTGTACTATAGTTACAAATAGGCAGCACAGTGGTACAGCGGTCGAGCTGCTACATTACAGCACCAGAGACCCGGGTTCGATCCTGACTACGGACGTTGTCTGTACAGAGTTTGTACTTTCTCCCCTTGACCTTGTGGGTTTTCCCTGGGTGCTCCGGTTTCCTCCCACACTCCAAAGACGTACAGATTTTTAGGTTAATTGGCTTGGGTAAAAATTATAGATTGTCCCTAGTGTCCAGTGTGTGGGGTGATCGCTGATTGGCGTGGACTCGGTGGGCCGAAGGACCTGTTTCCACACTGTACCTCTAACCTAAACTTAACTATGCTACATCCCAAGGATGCACATGTTTGTAGGATAATTGGCTTGTATTCAAGAGAGAGTTAGATAGATGTATTCAAGAGAGAGTTAGATAGATGTATTCAAGAGAGAGTTAGATAGATGTATTCAAGAGAGAGTTAGATAGATGTTTTCAAGAGAGTTAGATACAGCTAACGGAATCAAGGGAAATGGGGAAAAAGCAGGAATGGGGTACTGATTTTGGATGTTCAGCCATGATCATATTGAATGGCAGTGCTGGCTCGAATGGCCAAATGGCCTTCTCCTGCACTTATTTTCTACGTTCCTATATTTCTGTAAATTGCCCCGAGTGTGTAAGTGGGATAACGTGGAACAGGTCCGCGAGTGATCAATGTTCGGTGTGGACTCGGTGGGCTGAAGGGCCTGTTTCAACGCTGTATCTCTAAATGTAAATATGTATATCCTCAAACTCACTCACTTGCAGCAGTGTGGTCACGGGGCTTCAGTGACAGGTGAATAACCCATCACCCTCCACTCTTCATGAACATCAGGGTTTCTGCTGATTAAGAAGGACACAAATGCTGGAGTAACTCAGCGGGACAGATAGCATCTCTGGAGAGATTTCAGGTCGAGGTGACGTTTCAGGTCGAGACCCATCTTCAGACTCGAAACGTCACCCATTCCTTCTCTCCAGAGATGCTGCCCGTCCCGCTGAGTTACTCCAGCTTTTTGTGTGTATCTTCGGTTTAAACCAGCATCTGCAGTTCCTTCTCCCATTTTTCTGCTGATAAAACTGTGCTCAAACATTTACTAGCTACGTTGGCCTTTTGTAATCGCGTTCTTTGTAAAGTATTTAAAAACCTTTGCTCAGTTCCTTGCAGCTAAATGGGGGGAAATAAATACACAATTTGATTTTAAGAGCCTTCCCATGGGGTTGCAAATGGACACAAATAACAAATAATGCATGGGTGATTCAATCAAAGTGACGATGTGAAGGCCTTGTGATACAACGTTTTCAAGAGAGAATTAGATTTAGCTCTTAGGGCTAACGGAATCAAGGGATATGGGGAGAAAGCAGGAATGGGGTACTGATTTCAGATGATCAGCCATGATCATGTTGAATGGCGTTGCTGGCTCGAAGGGCCGAAAGGCCTCCTCCCGCACCTATTTTCTATGTTTCTATGTTTCTACAATATTTTCCGAACCAACACAAAAGATTGCAAAGGTTGTGTGCTGATTTCTGTTTAGTCTAGTCCATTTCAGTGTGGAGTTAGTGGTGTAACGTATATACTGTATAAGAAAATAACTGCAGATGCTGGTACAAATCGAAGGTATTTATTCAAAAAATGCTGGAGTAACTCAGCAGGTCGGGCAGCATCTCGGGAGAGAAGGAATGGGTGACGTTTCGGGTCCAGACCCTTGGGTCTCGACCCGAAACGTCACCTATTCCTTCTCTCCATTCACACTGTGCATCCATTCACACTGTGCATCCATTCACACTGTGCATCCATTCACACTGTGCATTAGTGAGGTGCTTACCTTAATCTTGCCAGACCCATTCCTTCTCTCCCGAGATGCTGCCCGACCTGCTGAGTTACTCCAGCATTTTGTGAATAAATACCTTCGTAACGTATATACTGTTGGCTTGCTTAAGGTGGGCCTTGGCACCAGTAGGGCGGCACAGTGGCACAGGTGGTAGAGCCGCTACCTCACAGAGCCAGACACCCCGTTTGATCCAGACCTCGGGTACTTACTGTGCGGGGTTTGCGCGCTCTCTCTGGGACCGCGTGGGCTTTCTCCGGGTGCTCCACCTTCCTCCCACACACCAAGGACGTACTGGTTTGCAGGTTAATTGGCCCTCTGTAAAGTGCACCTAGCTCGTGTCGGGCGAGGATGTGGAATGGCATAGAGCTAGTGTGTGGGTGAGTGGGCGTGGCCGGCACGGTGGCGCAGTGGTAGAGTCGCGGCCTTACAGTGCCAGAGACACGGGTTTGATCCTGACTACGGTCTGAAGAAGGGTCTCGACCCGAAACGTCACCCATTCCTTCTCCCCAGAGATGCTGCCTGACCCGCTGAGTTACTCCAGCATTTTGTGATATCACTGACTACGGGCGCTGTCTGGCAAGATTAAGGTAAGCACCTTACTAATGCACAGTGTGACAACAGACAATAGACAATAGGTGCAGGAGTAGGTCATTCGGCCCTTCGAGCCAGCACTATGGTGGTCAATAATTCTTGTTACTGGACTTTATCTCGGCCCCTCCATATCAAAAATCTTCTAACCCCCCTCTCTATCTCCAGGTCCCTCAGTATCTCACTATCCCGCGGTCTAGGCTTAAGCTCAGGGGTGACCGCGCTTTTGCGGTTGCAGCTCCTAGACTGTGGAACAGCATCCCTCTCCCCATCAGAACTGCCCCCTCCATCGACTCCTTTAAGTCCAGGCTCGAAACCTATTTCTACTCTCTAGCATTTGAGGCCCTCTGAGGGGGCGCTGTGAACTGTTTATGTATGTGCTGTTATGTTTGTGTGCCATTGTATGTTCGTTCTTAGTACCTGAACTGATGTACAGCACTTTGGTCAACGTGGGTTATTTTGAAATGTGCTATACAAATAAAATTAACTTGACTTGCTCTAAACCCACTGCACCACTGTGCCGACCCTTAACCTCAATGTTGATGTCCATAAAGGCTCACCACCACTGTCACTTTCTTTCCTCCTCTCATTTCTCCAGGGGTAAACCTGTCTTCCAATTGCAATCTCCAAACAACACATTTGGGAACAAATATTGCCATTCTCTGTCAGTCCCTGGTGTACAACTAGTCAGGAAGTCCCAGCAGTGGACCTCACTACAAGATACAGATCATAAGTTCATAAGTGATAGGAGCAGAATTAGGCCATTCGGCCCATCAAGTCTACTCCGCCATTCAATCATGGCTGATCTATCTCTCCCTCCTAATCCCATTATAGACAATAGACAATAAGTGCAGGAGGAGGCCATTCGGCCCTTCGAGCCAGCACCGCCATTCAATGTGATCATGGCTGATCATTCTCAATCAGTACCCCGTTCCTGCCTTCTCCCCATACCCCATGACTCTGCTATCCTTAAGAGCTCTATCTAGCTCTCTCTTGAATGCATTCTCCTGCCTTCTCCCCATAACCCCCGACACCCTGATACTAATCAAGAATCTATCTATCTCTGCCTTAAAAATATCCATTGACGACCTCCAGGGCCTTGTGTGGCAATGAATTCCACAGATTCATCACCCTCTGACTAAAGAAATTCCTCCTCATCCCCTTCCTAAAGGAACGTTCTTTAATTCTGAGGCTATGACTTCTCGTCTGAGACTCTCCTAGTTGAGGAAATTAGAGAAGGAATTGGTGGTGGTTCTCAACGTTAAACTGATGAATGAAAATATACTTACCTTGCCCACACAATAAATAGCCACTGAACTCCAGTTGCATCTTCCTTAATCGATTTTGAAGTGCCATGCTTTGCATTCCGACTGCATGGCATAAATTGAATAGGTGTCAAAAAGGCAATTTGCTTTGATGAGCTGAGAAGCACTTCATAAATGGCCGAATAGGCCTTACGGTCAAACATGCTGCCAACTCTCATAATTTTCAATCACCTTGTCAGCCATTGCCTGCGTTAAAGGTTTATAGAGTCACACGGCGCGGAAACAGCCTCTTCGCACCAACTCTTCATGTTGACCAAGATGCCCCATCTGAGCTAGTCCCATCTGCCCGCATTTGGCCCATGCCCATCTACACCTTAGATAGACACAGAAAGCTGGAGTAGCTCAGCGGGACAGGCAGCATCCCTGGAAAGAAGGAATGGGTGACGTTTCGGGTCGAGACCCTTCTTCAGATTGAAAGTCATGGGAAAGAGAAAGGAGAGATATAGACAATGATGTAGAGAGAGGTATAGAACAATGAATGAAAGATATGAAAAAAACAATGATGATAAAGGAAACAGGCCATTGTTAACTGTTTGTTGTGTGCGTACGAGAAGCTGGTGTGACTTGGGTGGGGGAGGGATGGAGAGGGAGGGAGAACAAGGGTTACTTGAAGTTAGAGAAATTAATATTCTTACCACTGTGTTGTAGCCTCACTCTGACAATGGAGGAGGCCTAGGATAACAAGGTTAGTGTGGGAATCGGAAGGAGAATTAAAGTGTTTAGCAACCTTCTAAACCTTTCCTATCCCTAAATATAAACTAAATTTACTCTGTTTTAGTCTGAAGAAGGGTTCCGACCCGAAAAATCACCCATCCTTTTTCTCCAGAGATGCTGCCTGACCCGTTGAGTTACTCCAGCACTTTGCAACTTTGCGTCTATCTTCGGTATAAACCAGAATCTGCAGTTCCCCCACTACTCATGACAATGGCTTCTCTTTTTGGAAAGATCAATTTGATGATGTTCCTCGTGCTTATTTATCCTGGGCAAAGCTGAGAACACAAGGGCAAAAACCTGTTTGTTCTGAATTGTTGAAAAATTCTGATTTTTCTTTGTGTGCTCTAGTTCTTTCCCGGTCGACCGTTCATTAAGAAGATGCTTCAGATCACTGACTCCTGCCTGGCAGATGTTGGCACAGAGAACGTTACGCTTCATGCCTTTACAAATGTGCTGGACAACAGGAATGAGCGAAGCTGTTCATTAATGGATCAGAATAACCAGAATCAGAATCAGAATCGCCTTTTGGACGAAATTCCATTACCCACAGTCCAACAATAAGAGCAATAAAAATAAGCAATTACACACACAATCACAAACCAAAATAAAAAAAAAAAAAGAAACATCCATCACAGTGTGTCTCCTCCAGTCACCTCCTCACTGTGATGGAAGGCCAGAATGTCTTCTCAGGCTGTTGACGTTGGCACGTCGGGGCGGTCGGGGCTCCCGACATTGAAGCCCCCGCCGGGCGGAGAAAATCCCGCGGCCTATTCCAGGCCGCGCCGGACGGTGAAAGGTCCGCAGATGGTACCTGTTCTTGTGCTGTAATCTTCCAGGTTCTGTTCTATGCATGTGTCCTGGTTTATCACTGTGGTGGTGTCTTCCTGGTACCACGGTGGTAGGATCAACCCGACAGCGAATCAGGGTGACTGTTGCAGAGGTTACATCGGCCTTCCTGAGGGTAAACCCATGAAAAACAACTGGTCCAGATGGAGTTCCTGGCCTGCAGGGTATCCACCTGCTTCAAGAAGACCATCATCATCCCGGCGCCAAAGGAAGGCAAGACCTCATGCCTAAACGATTACTGTCAAGTGGCCTTGACATCTACCATCATGAAATGTTTTGAGGGGCTAGTTATGGAACACATTAAATCAATAGACAATAGACAATAGACAATAGGTGCAGGAGTAGGCCATTCAGCCCTTCAAGCCAGCACCGCCATTCAATGTGATCATGGCTAATCATTCTCAATCAGTACCCCGTTCCTGCCTTCTCCCCATACCCCCTGACTCCGCTATCCTTAAGAGCTCTATCCAGCTCTCTCTTGAATGTATTCAGGGAATTGGCCTCCACTGCCCTCTGAGGCAGAGAATTCCACAGATTCACAACTCTCTGACTGAAATTTTTTTTTCTCATCTCTGTTCTAAATGGCCTACCCCTTATTCTTAAACTGTGGCCCCTGGTACCATAGCTAAAATCAAACCTTTCCTCCAATTCGACGACACAGAAAAAATCATTCACGCTTTCATTTCCTCCCGCCTAGACTACTGCAACTCCCTATACACTGGGATCAGCCAATCTTCCCTGTCCCGCCTGCAACTGGTCCAAAACGCCGCAGCGAGACTCCTGACGGGTACCCGTAAAAGGGACCACATCACCCCGATTCTGGCGTCTCTCCACTGGCTCCCTGTACGGTACAGAATCAACTTCAAGCTCCTCCTATTCACGTATAAAGCCCTAAATGGACATTCCCCCCCTACATCAAAAATCTTCTAACCCACCTCTCTAACTCCAGGTCCCTCAGGTCGGCCGACTTGGGGCTACTCACTATCCCGCGGTCTAGGCTTAAGCTCAGGGGTGACCGCGCTTTTGCGGTTGCAGCTCCTAGACTGTGGAACAGCATCCCTCTCCCCATCAGAACTGCCCCCTCCATCGACTCCTTTAAGTCCAGGCTCAAAACCTATTTCTACTCCCTAGCGTTTGAGGCTCATTGAGGAGGCGCTGTGAACTGTTCTGTCTGTGCTGTTAGGTTTGCGTGCTACTGTATGTTTCATTTTTTCCTTAGTACCTAATCAGATGTACAGCACTTTGGTCAACGTGGGTTGTTTTTAAATGTGCAATACAAATAAAATTGACTTGACTTGACTTGACTTGGTTCTGGACTCCCCCAACATTGGGAACATGTTTCCTGCCTCTAATGTGTCCAACCCCTTAATAATCTTATACGTTTCGATAAGATCCCCTCTCATCCTTCTAATTTCCAGTGTATACAAGCCAGTCTACCCAGTGGCTTTGACCCACTACAGTTCACCTACTGCCACAACAGGTCCATGGGCAATGCCATTGCCCTAGCCCTACACATCCCTGGAACGGGCGGCACGGTGGCGCAGCGGTAGAGTTGCTGCCTTACAGCGAATGCAGCGCCGGAGACTCAGGTTCGACCCCGACTACGGGAGCCGTCTGTACGGAGTTTGTACGTTCTCCCCGTGACCTGCGTGGGTTTTCTCCGAGATCTTCGGTTTCCTCCCACACTCCAAAGACGTGTAGGTTTGTAGGTTAATTGGCTGGGCAAATGTAAAAATTGTCCCTAGTGGGTGTAGCATAGGTTAATGTGTGGGGATCGCTGGGCGGCGCGGACCCGGTGGGCCGAAGGGCCTGTTTCTGCGCTGTATCTCTAAATCTAAAAATCTAAAAAAATCTAAATCTAAACACTTGGAAAAGAGAGACACATATTCATAAACTACAGCTCTGCCTTTAATACCATTATACCATCCAAGCTCATCACCAAACTCTTGGTATTTGGAGTCAGCACTCATCTCTGCTGGATGCTTGACTTCCTGACCAACAAACCCTAATCAGGGTTTCCTTAGAGGACAAATCATCCTCTAGGATAATCCTCGACATGGGGGCATGGCAAGGATGTGTTCTCAGCCCTCTTCTTCACTCCTTGTACACCCACAACTGTGCAGCCATGTACAAATCCAATTCCATTTTCAAATCCGACACCACCATTGTGGGCCAGATATCAAATAATGATGAGACTGAGTATGAGGAAGGAGACAGAGATCCTCGTGTCCCAGTGTCGCGACAGCAACCTTTCTCTCAATGTCAGCAAGACAAAGGAGGTAGTGATCGACTTCAGGAAGTGAAGTGGTACATATATCCCAGTCTGTATTGATGGCACCCTAGTTGAGATGGTTGAAAACTTCAAATTCCTAGGAGTCAATATCACCAACAACTTCTCCTGGACCACCCATATTGAAGCAATGACCAAGAAATCACACCAACGCCTCTAATTCCTTCGAAGGCTAAGGAAATTCGGCATGTCCCCTACAACCAACTTCCACAGATTCCCCCCAAGAAAGCATTTTATCAGGATGCATCACAGCTTGGTTTGGGAACAGCTGCATTCAAGATATCAAGAAATTGCAGCGAATTGCGGACGCAGCCCAGACCATCACACAAACCGATCTCCATTCCATTGATGGACACAAAATGCTGGAGTAACTCAGAGGGACAGGCTGCATCTTCGGAGAGAAAGACTGGGTGACGTTTCAGGTCGAGATCCTTCCTCAGAAGAAGTGCCTGAAAAAGGGTCTCGACCAGAAACATCACCCATTCCTTCTCTCCAGAGATGCTGCCTGTCCCGCTGAGTTAATCCAGCATTTAGTGTTTGTCTTTGGTGTAAACCAGCATCTGCAGTTCCTTGTAAATGCCTCAATTGTAATCATGTATTGTCTTTCTGTTGACTGGACAGCACGCAGCAAAAGCTTCTCACTAGGCTTGTCTACACTGGAATTTAGAAGGATGAGAGGAGATCTTATCGAAACGTATAAGATTATTAAGGGGTTGGACACGTTAGAGGCAGGAAACATGTTCCCAATGTTGGGGGAGTCCAGAACAAGGGGCCACAGTTTAAGAATAAGGGGTAGGCCATTTAGAACGGAGATGAGGAAAAACCTTTTCAGTCAGAGAGTTGTGAATCTGTGGAATTCTCTGCCTCAGAAGGCAGTGGAGGCCAATTATCTGAATGCGTTCAAGAGAGAGCTGGATAGAGCTCTTAAGGATAGCGGAGTCAGCGGGTATGGGGAGAAGGCAGGAACGGGGTACTGATTGAGAATGATCAGCCATGATCACATTGAATGGTGGTGCTGGCTCGAAGGGCCGAATGGCCTCCTCCTGCACCTATTGTCTATTGTCTATTGTCTATTGTCTACCTCAGTACATGTTACAATAAACGAAATTAAACTGAAGGCGAAACTCATTACCACAAGGAAAACTTGTGACAAATGTCATGCACTATCCTACACACTAGGGAAACTCTGTGACCGCGTGGGGTTTCTCTGGATGCTCCGGTTTCCTCCCACACACCAAAGATGTGCAGATTTGTTGGTTAATTGGCTTCGGTAAAATTGTAAATTGTCCCGAGTGTGTTGGATAGTGCTAGTGTACAGGGTGATCGATGGTCAGCACGAACAGTGGGCCGAAGGGCCTGTTTCCACACTGTATTTCTAAAATTGAGAAAGAGAAAGAGAAAGAGAAAGGGAAAGAGAAAGATGGGATGGGAGAGGGAGAGGGAGAGAGGGAGAGGGAGAGGGGGAGGGGAAGGGGGAGAGGGAGAGGGAGAGAGAGAGAGAGGGAGAGAGAGAGAGAGAGAGAGAGAGAGAGAGAGAGAGGAGAGGGAGAGGGAGAGAGAGAGAGGGAGAGAGAGAGAGAGAGAGAGAGAGAGAGAGAGAGAGAGAGAGAGAGAGAGAGAGAGCAAACAAACAAACAAGCAAGCTTGGGTCTGAAGAAGGCTTCCGACCCGAAAGGTCAGCCATCTTTTTTCTCCAGTAATGCTGCCTGACCCGTTGAATGACCCGAGCACTTTGTGTCTATCTCTGGTTTAAACCGGCATCTGCAGTTCCTTCCTACACTACCCAGTAGGTTTGTAAGTTAATGGGCTTCGTTAAATGATTGTCAACTGCCCCTAGAGCATGGGATAGAGTCAGTGTACAGGGGGATAGCTGGTCGGTACGGGCCCGCTGGGCAGAAGGGCCTGTCTCCGCGCTGTATCTCGAACGTCCACCACCAGTGCAGCACCAACGACTTCGGAGGAAGCAGATATTTTATTGCAGGGGATACTTTCTAAAACAATGAATCAAAGTGGAGAGTGCGAGCGGTGGGGCATGTGTGCCTTTATGGGCTGACAGATGAGGTCTCAGCTGCGTGGCCAGCTGCCAGCATCTGCAAGAAATTCAATTAGAACTTCTCAGCGACAGCCCTTGAAACTGAAATAGTGCAGCTCTGCCCATGCTGCATCTGGAAACCACACAGTGGAATGTCACCATCTTTATCAAACAGCACTAGAGAGATCTGCAATGCGGTTTTCAATGCCAAAGAAATTGACTCTGAGGAATTTCCAGCCCCCCCCCGTTTCCTTTCATTGCTGAGATTCCAATATTTCAAGGGGATATGCTATAAGTGCCATTTGGGGAGAATTTACAACACACAACATAGAACAGTACAGCCCTTCTGTCCACTACCTATTTGCAGATCATGATACCAGGTTAAACTAATCTCAGATTTCTACAAGTGATCCACATCCCTCCAGTCCCCGCCTCTCCCAAATGCCTCCACCCACCACCCTCTACGTGAAAAAGAACTTGCTCCACACATCTTTAAACATTGGAATTTAGAAGGGTGAGAGGGGATCTTTAAGATTATTAAGGGGTTGGACACGTTAGAGGCAGGAAACATGTTCCCAATGTTGGGGTAGTCCAGAACAAGGGGCCACAGTTTAAGAATAAGGGGTAGGCCATTTAGAACTGAGATGAGGAAAAACTTTTTCAGTCAGAGAGTTGTGAATCTGTGGAATTCTCTGCCTCAGAAGGCAGTGGAGGCCAATTCTCTGAATGCATTCAAGAGAGAGCTAGATAGAGCTCTTAAGGATAGCGGAGTCAGGGGATATGGGGAGAAGGCAGGAACGGGGTACTGATTGAGAATGATCAGCCATGATCACATTGAATGGCGGTGCTGGCTTGAAGGGCTGAATGGCCTCCTCCTGCACCTATTGTCGATTGTCTATTGTCTATCGTATCGTAATAGCACTTGACAGGCTTTGTCGAGCTCCCTCAGTTGCCCGTATCCCCACTATAACTAGCTGGAGGAAGGGTCCTGATCCAAAACGTTGCCTGTACACATCTTCCAGAGAGGCTGTCTGACCCGCTGAGTTACTCCAGCACTTTGTGTTTTCTATGGGAACCAACAAGTCTTGGGTTAATGGCAGGCGATGTTTCCTATCCATGTCTTCAAAGGACGCTGCCTGACCCGCAGAGCTGCTCCGACACTGTTTATGTACCTGAACTGATGTACAGCACTTTGGTCAACGTGGGTTGTTTTTAAATGTGTTATAAAAAATAAAATTGACTTGACTTGACTTGACTTCTTTTGTAAAGCAGTTCCTTGTATCGTATCAGTGTGTATACTGGCAGGGCCTCTGTACATGAAGAGGCAGGCATGGCAAGTACAAAAAGGCACTTGATTTCTACCTGGCTTTGTGAATGAATTTTGAGAGCATTTTCTCAGAATACACGTCCTTCTTTTTTGTGACTGAGTTGAATCTGAGCTACGTCGGTCAAGTGGAACAGTTTTTAGTAAACACTTGGTCAACTGTTTCATTTGTTGTGTAATCTGGTCTATATTTAGTGCCTGGAATGAAAGGATTGAGAACAGCTCCCACAGGAGGCTATTCCGGCCAATAAAAGCCTCAGAAATCCCTGCCGTCATTAGTGAGTTTGTAAAGACGGGAGGCCAAATTAATTGTCCTGACACTTTACAAATGGTAGGATTTGCCGCTTCATTGACCCTGAAGCAGTGGAGTTAAATGGCACTCAAACACCCCTCCCCTGGGGCAGCTTAGGCTCCACGTGTCGCTTACAACAACTGCCCCTCCCCTCTCTAAACACAAGGAGGCTGAATTAAATAACCAGTGGTCTGTGTGCCTACACACCAGCCACCTGCTGCCTCGCTAAAGCTTTGCAAATCCAAGGAAAGCTGTATGCCATCACTCCCAATCCCCCCACTCCACAAAGACTGAGCCCTTTCATTAACCCTCTCCACTCCCGGGCACCAGCGCAAAGCAAATCAGTTGTTTAGTTCAGTCTGAAGAAGGGTTCTCGACCCATTCCTTCTCTCCTGAGAAGCTGCCTGATCTGCTGAGTTACTCCAGCATTTTGTGAAATAAATACCTTCGATTCGTACCAGCATCTGCAGTTATTTTCTTTCACAGTTTAGTTTATTGTCACTTAGACAATAGACAATAGACAATAGACAATAGGTGCAGGAGGAGGCCATTCGGCCCTTCGAGCCAGCACCGCCATTCAATGTGATCATGGCTGATCATTCTCAATCAGTACCCCGTTCCTGCCTTCTCCCCATACCCCCTGACTCTGCTATCCTTAAGAGCTCTATCTAGCTCTCTCTTGAAAGCATTCAGAGAATTGGCCTCCACTGCCTTCTGAGGCAGAGAATTCCACAGATTCACAACTCTCTGACTGAAAAAGCTTTTCCTCATTTGTACCGAGGTACAGTGAAAAGCTTTTGCTGCATGCTATCCGGTCGGCGGGACGACTATACGTGATTACAATCGAGCCATCTACAGTGTAGAGATGCACGATGGTGTGTGTGTGCAGTTCAGGTTAAGAAGGGTCCCATTCAGTTGGAAAGGGTGCAGGAGGTCTTCACGAGGTATCCCACTTCAGTGAATTGTCACTTCAGACGTTTATGTACTTCTGTTTTGAGTCAAACACAAAGAGAAAACCTCGGTTGGCGGTTCAGTGGCGCAGCGGTAGAGTTGCTGCCTCACAGCACCAGAGACCCGGGTTCAATCCTGACCACGGGTGCTGTCTGTACGGAGTTTGTACATTCTCCCCGTGACCATGTTGCTTTCTCCAGGTGCACCGGTTTCCTCCCACACTCCAAAGACCTGCAGGTTTGTAAGTTAATTGGCTTTGATAAAAATTGTAAATTGTCCCCAGTGTGTGTAGGATAGTGCTGGTACATGGAGGAGATTGCTGGACCGAGCGGACTCGGGTGGCCAAAAGGCCCGTTTAGTAAAGTAAAGTAAAAAGTAAAGAAAAACGAAACCCAGTCAGCAGCCCTTTGTTTTAGCATCAGAGTGGCACAGCTTGTAGAGCTGCTGCCTCATAGCACCAGAGACCCAGGTAGAGTTGCAGCCTTACAGCGCTTACAGTGCCAGAGACCCAGGTAGAGTTGCTGCCTTACAGCGCTTACAGTGCCAGAGACCCAGGTAGAGTTGCTGCCTTACAGCACCAGAGACCCAGGTAGAGTTGCTGCCTTACAGCGCTTACAGTGCCAGAGACCCGAGTTCGCTCCCGACTACGGGTGCTAATTAATACAGAGTCTATACAAGTCAAGTCAAGTCAAGTCAATTTTATTTGTGCAGCACATTTAAAAACAACCCACGTTGACCAAAGTGCTGTACATCAGTTCAGGTACTAAGAACGAACATACAATGGCACACAAACATAACAGCACATACATAAACAGTTCACAGCGCCCCCTCAGAGGGCCTCAAATGCTAGGGAGTAGAAATAGGCTTTGAACCTGGACTTAAAGGAGTTGATGGAGGGGGCAGTTCTGATGGGGAGAGGGATGCTGTTCCACAGTCTAGGAGCTGCAACCGCAAAAGCGCGGTCACCCCTGAGCTTAAGCCTAGACCGCGGGATAGTGAGTAGCCCCAAGTCGGCCGACCTGAGGGACCTGGAGATAGAGTGGTGGGTTAGAAGATTTTTGATGTAGGGGGGGCTATATTTTGATATAGTTTGTACGTTCTCCCCGTGACCTGCGTGGGTTTTCTCTGAGATCTTCGGTTTCCTCCCACGCTCGAAAGACATACAGATTTGTAGGTTAATTGGCTTGGGTTTGTATACTTGGTATAAATTGTCCCTAGTGTGTGTAGGCTTGTGTTGATGTGGGGGGGGACGCTGGTCGGTGCGGACTCAGTGGGCTGAAGGGTCTGTATCCACTCTGTATCTCTAAACTAAACTAAACTAAACTAAAGATGGAGACACAAGAGACTGCAGGTGCTGGAATCTTGAGCAAAACACAAAGTGCTGGAGGAACTCTGCAGAGCAGGCAGCATCTGTGGAGGGAACGCTCCCTCAGTCTGGAGTCTGAAGATGTTACCCGAAACATCGCCTGGCCATTCCCTCCCCAGATGCTGCCTGACCCGCGAGTTCTTCCAGCACTTTGTGTTTTGCTAAGTGTCCAAAAGTGCTGGGAAGGGGGAGAAGGAGGGTAATCAGTAATACTTAACCTCTGCTATTATAACCAATTGCACCATCTTTCTAATCTCTATTCCATGCTCTTGTGCATATTTCCTTACAAGGAGACCATTTAAGGTCACAAATAATAGGTGCAGAATTAGGCCATTCAGCCCATCAAGTTTACTCCGCTATTCAATCATGGCTGATCTATCTCTCCCTCCTAACCCCATTCTCCTGCCTTCTCCCCATAACCACTGACACCCGTACTAATCAAGAATCTATCTATCTCTGCCTTAAAAATATCAATTGACTTGGCCTCCACGACCTTCTGTGGCAAAGAATTAGACAGATTCACCTCCTTCTCACTAAAGAAATTTCTTCTCATCTCCTTCCTAAAGGAACATTATTTGATTCTGAGGCTATGACCTCCAGTCCTAGACTCTCCCACTAGTGGAAACATCCTCTCCACATCCACTCTATCCAAGCCTTTCACTATTCAGTACGTTTCAATGAGGTCCACCCTCATTCTTCTAAATTTGACCCATCAATTCTATGCCGCCTCTCAAAACATTCCCATTCCCACACATTTTCATGAGTTTGCAAGCGATAGGAGCAGAGTTAGGCCATTCGGCCCATCAAGTCTACTCTGACATTCAATCATAGCCGATCTATCTTTCCCTCTTAACCCCATTCTCCTGCCTTGTCCCCACAACCCCTGACACCCTACCATTTTGCTGTAATCTATTTTTCTGTATCATGTTTATTATCCTCACCCCCCCCCCCCCCCCACTCAACCTCAATTTTCTTACACTGGGGACAATTTACCGTAACTAATTAATCAGTTAATCCTGGAGATGTGAGAGGAAACCAGAGCACCCGGCTGAGACCCACGCAGGTAGATCATGCAAACTCCACAGAGACAGCATTGGAGATCAGGATGGAACAGTGATCAGCCATGATCGCATTGAATGGCGGTGCTGGCTCGAAGGGCTGAATGGCCTACCCCTGCACCTATTGTCTATTGTCTATTGTCTACAACCTAGGTTGCCGGAGTTGTGAAGCAGCAGCACTACCCTCTACATCACTGCGTCAAGCCCCACCAGGCACGTCCCCTCTCAAAGGCATCAGGTATTAAATTAACTATTAGCCATTGGCACTTTGTACGTATTGAGCTGCAGAATGTGTCATGAGCACACAGTTTAATTAAACAGTCCTGGTGGTCTATCCTTTCCTGAGGACTCAAAACTAGTGGATTGGCATTCAAAACCAGTCATCAAAAGTTCAGAACGAACTTCTACAGGAGCTCAGTAGGTCAAGCTGAATCTGTGGAGGAAAGGGAATGCCAAGGATTAGCGTCAAGATCCTACTTAAGAATTGAGAGTGGAGTGGAAGAGGCAGCTCTTAGAAGGATATAACATGAAGCATAAAACAAAACTCTACCAGCTACCTGCAAGTGTTGCCACTGAATGACTAGGTGCTTCAACAATGGGAGATAGAAAGGAGAATGCTGTCAGGGGAATTGGGGGGACTAAGAAAGGATGGTCGTAGAATGATACGGCGTGGAAACAGGCCCATCAGCCCAACTTGCCCACACCGACCAGCATGCCTCTTCTGCACTAGTTTGTCCTGCCTGTGTTTGGCCCATATCCCTCTAAACCTGCCCTATCGATGACCCTTATATGTCTAAATGTCTCTTAAACAATAGACAATAGGATTAGGCCATTCGGCCCTTCGAGCCAGCACCGCCATTCACCGTGATCATGGCTGATCATCCACAATCAGTACCCCGTTCCTGCCTTCTCCCCATATCCCCTGACTCCGCTACCATTAAGAGCTCTATCTTCCTCTCTCTTGAAAGCATCCAGGGAATTGGCCTCCACTACCTTCTGAGGCAGAGAGTTCCACAGTTTCACAACTCTCTGAGTGAAAAATATTTTCCTCATCTCCGTTCTGAATGGCCTACCCCTTATTCTTAAACTGTGGCCCCTGGTTCGGGACTCTCCCAACATTGGGAACATGTTTCCTGCCTCTAGCGTGTCCAATCCCTTAATAATCTTACATGTTTCAATAAGATCCCCTCTCATCCTTCTAAATTCCAGAGTATACAAGCCCAGTCACTCCAGTCTTTCAACGTACGACAGTCCCGCCATTCCGGGAATTAACCTCGTGAACCCACGCTGCACGCCCTCAATAGTAACGTTGTGACAGTCCCTGCAATGTGGTGAGGACTGTTTCCCACAGGAGAGGTCTTCTCTGTGGAAGGGGGGAGGGGGGGGGGGCAAGGAGAGTCTTCAGGTTCATGGACAGTCACACGCTATGGTAAATCAGCAGAGACGACTCCATTCCCAAATTCCTGCACTTTGGGGAAGCTCGTGATACATGGCCTACTCCTGCACCTATTTTTTTGTGTTTCTCTGTTTCAAATGCCCATGGTCTCTCTGCCAACTCCAGTGTTATTGTATCTGCCTCCACACGTCTATTGGGAACTCGTTCCATAAACCTAACACCCTCAGTGCAGATCCTCTCCA
The DNA here is from genome assembly GCF_053455715.1 of Rhinoraja longicauda. Taxonomy (NCBI): domain Eukaryota; kingdom Metazoa; phylum Chordata; class Chondrichthyes; order Rajiformes; family Arhynchobatidae; genus Rhinoraja; species Rhinoraja longicauda. Next base: position 58,862,964 of record NC_135963.1, on the reverse strand, counting down.
GGCCACTTTTAAATAATAACAATAATATATTCCTTTATTCGTCCCACACAGGGGAAATTTACAGTGTTACAGCAGCAAAGTGGATAGCAAGAGAGCAAGAGATCTTTCATTATAAATAAAAGATACATAAATTGTCATCAGTTTTCTGTGTGTTCTTAGCTGTTATTGTTGACTGGTCTGCTGGGAGCAGTGCTGGTTGTGCAGTCTCACGGCAGCGGGAAGGAAGGACCTCCTATATCTCTCCTTCACACATTTGGGGTGAAGGAGCCTGTCACTGAAGGAGCTACTCAGTGCAGTGACAGTGTCCTGCATGGGGTGGGAGTCTCTCCTCCCTTGCCTTAAACCGATGAACGCCTGCCGTCAGAATTGTAAAAGTCAAATCGCCCAGTTCGAGGACTCTGCCAGGAGTACAGCTCCAGACAGTTTATCTCTTAGGATCTCACGCACACGATGACGATAATGATACACCTGCGCTCAGTCCGCGTTAACCAATCTGATCTCCCGGTGGCTGAGCACTTCAACTCCCCCTTCCACTCCCAGTCTGACCTTTCTGACATGCGCCTCCTCCAGTGCCATAGTGAGGCCCACCGGAAATTGGAGGAACAGCACCTCATATTCCGCCTGGGCAGCTTGCAGCCCAGTGATATGAACATCGACTTCTCCAACTTTAGATAGCTCCTCTGTCCCTCTCTTCCCTTCCCCTTCCCAGTTCTCCCTCTATCTTCCTGTCTCCACCTATATCCTTCCTTTGTCCTGCCCCCCTGACATCAGTCTGAAGAAGGGTCTCGACCCGAAACGTCGCCCATTCCTTCTCTTCTGAGATGCTGCCTGACCTGCTGAGTTACTCCAGCATTTTGTGAATAAATACCATCGATTTGTACCAGCATCTGCAGTTATTTTCTTACACTGACTATGGGTGCTGTCTGTGTGGAGTTTCTATGTACCCACTGTGAAAATTCACAGCTTTTCTCCATGATCTCTGGTTTCCTCCCACATTCCAGAGACAAAGGTTTAGATGCACGGTTTTGCAGGGGCAGCAAGGTGGCGCAGCGGTAGAGTTGCTGCCTCACGGTGCCAGAGACCCGGGTTCGATCCTGACTACGGGTGCTGTTAGTACAGAGTTTGTACGTTCTCTCTGTAACTGTGTGGGTTTTCTCCGGGTGCTCCGGTTTGCTCCAGCACTCCAAGGAAATACAGGTGTGTATTGGTGCTTCTGAAGATTTCGATTTTTTGTTAGAGATACGGCGCAGAAACAGGCCCTTCGGTCCACCGGGTCCACGCCGCCCAGCGATCCCCGCACATTAACACTATCCTACACCCACTAGGAACAATTTTTACATTTGCCCAACCAATTAACCTACAAACTTGTACGTCTTTGGAGTCAATCTTCAGTGTAAACCAGCATCTGCAGTTCCTTCCTACACAAAAAGCTGCAGATGCTGGTTTATACCAAAGATAGACATAGAGTGCTGGAGTAACACAGCGGGTCAGGCAGCATCTCTAGAGAAAAAGGATGGGTGACGTTTCGGGTCAGGATCCTTCTTCAGACTGGTTAATTGGCTTCCGTAAAATAAAGTGTAAATAGTCTCTAGTGTATAGAATAGTGTTAGTGTATCGCTGGTCGGCACGGACTCAGAGGGCTGAAAGGCTTGTTTCCACGCCATCTCTCTAAAGTTTCATGGAATCGAGTGGTCACTTTCTTGCAAAGGATGCAAATGCCATCAAAGATCATGAACTTTACTTTGAACATGACCCACCCGCGCGAACTGATGGGCTAAATGCGGTCGCATTTTAGTCAGGGTGGCCATTGTATTTGCATTGATTGTCCAAATGCATCACTGGGACACGATGTCTCTTGGGTTTCGAATGCAGCTGAAACCACTCTTTGCTCCAGCAATTCTGGTGAGTATAACTGTTAAGGGCAAGTTGGCCACTTCTGTTATTCATCCCTGTTAAACTGCAGTGGTTCGAGTATGCAGAAGGTTTAGTCTGGACAGGGACCAGGGGGAGTGATGCAAGGCGTAGCTTTGGGAAAGGCATAATAGACCCTGGGGAGAAGGTAGCAGCTGCACTCATCCCCCTTTGTAAAGATTGGAGGGGGTGGATTAAATACTCCGGAGGTTGAAAGGAACCAGCACAGGACATCATATGTGGTAGTAAATAGAACAGGCCCATACATCTACAGGGAATGTAGTGAAAATGTGTTGTCCCACAGGGTAATAGATTTATTCATGAGCATTAGGAACATTCATGAGAGGAGTTGCTACTGAATAAAATGGAAGCTCTGTTGTCCAAATGTAATTTTTACACCTATTGAGGTCTGCACTTGTCTTTATTTTGGAGTAGCTTTTATAACTACAGCTTAACCTTTAATTTTCCTTTAACCAACACAAATTAAGAAAAACGTCTTTAAAGTTCAGCTTCACTTTTCGTGAATATAGAAAATTATTTTTTAACTTTTCTCTACTCATGAAACGCTGAGCTGGGACTCTATTTTGTATGACTAACCGCGACATTTGCTTGAGGAATGCAACGATACGATACGATACGATACGATATGATACCTTAGAACTTTATTTATCCCAGGAGGGAAATTGATCTGCCAACAGTCATAAAAACACAAGATACATGAAACATAAAATTAAAGTGATGAGTGGAAAGGATTGGAGATGTGTAAAGATTGGGGAGGGGAGTCAGTCTACCCCACGACAGAAGGGGAATAGCCACGGGAAAGAAGGATCTCCTGGGGCGTTCTGTGCTGCATCTTGGTGGGACCAGTCTGTTGCTGAAGGTGCTCCTCAGGTTGACCAGTGTGTCACGGCTGTATTGCCCAAGATGCTCCACAGTTTGAGGAGCCTCCTCCCCTCCAAGACCACCTCCCATGGCTAATGCCAACGCTACAAAGGCTAATATTGTACATGGATTGCCACCGATACATTCATCAGTGCACCCTTAATCGAATGTGAACCTGCAATAAAAATACCATGAATGGCGTGGAATGCACAGCATTATAGTTTGTTAAAAATGTAGTTACAATTCATTATCGAAAATCACCCTCTTGGAAAGTGATGTCTTTCAGAGATGAAGATAACAACAACAAAACAAAACAAAACAAGACAAGACAGCAACAAAACAAAACAAAAACTGCTATTGGCATCTGTGGAGGCAAAGAGACGGTTGATGTTTTGACCAATCCCGCTATAGGGTCTCAACCCATTACCTCCACAGAAGCTGCTTGACCCATTGAGTTCTTCCAGCAGTGTGCTGCTTATTACTTTCAACTCTAAAAGGTGTCATTTCCAAGACAGCGATTATTTTCAGAAGTGATAGGAGCAGAATTAGGCCATTCGTCCTATCAAGTCTACTCTGCCATTCAATCATGGCTGATCTATCTTTCCCTCTCAACCCCATTCTCCTGCCTTATCCCCATAACCCCTAACACCCGTGCTAATGAAGAATCTCCACCTTAAAAATACCCCATGACTTGACCTCGACAGCTGCCGAGGGCAATAATTTTCACAGATTCACCACCCTCTGACAGAAGAAATTCCTCTTCATCTCCTTTTTAAAGGTCTGTCTCTGGCCCTGGAAGCTCCCACTAGTGGAAACTGTACATTGAAGTTAATTAAAAATGTTAGACCTCTCCATGTGGACCTGTACACGTTTTGTATTGACACAAAGTGCTTACTCTACCCAATGGATGCAAAGTGTAAATGGTTGTGACGTATAGAAGCTTTGTTCGAATCAGGTGGCATAAGTGGAGTTGGAGTGGTGGGATTTAAAAGCTTGCTTGAAATAACTCCGAACTTTGGTAATGCGCTGGGTCAGAGTTGTGTCAACCATGGAGAATATATCAGAAGATGGATGAAGGGAAAGCTAGAGATATTAGTTATTCGCTCACAATGTTACAGGCAAGGCTAACACTTATCATCCATCCATTATTGCTCCTGAACTGAAGATGTGTAAGAAAAAATCACGTGTGTGTGCCTTACGTTCCTTACAGACCACACTGATAAGAATGGTACATCGTCTTTACCATTTAAATTACCAATTTGTTTAATTACATGAAATTCAATTCTCCAGTTGCCATGGTGGAGTTTGTGTTCCTGACCCAGAATAACTGATACAGAAGTCCGGACACTAATCCACTAAATTATCCAATAGCACAGCTGGTAGAACTGCCGCCACACAATGCCAGAGTTCCAGAAACTCAGGTTCGATCCTGTGCTTGGGTGCTGTCGATGTGGAGTTTGCACGTTGCCCCTGGGACCGTGTGGGTTTCCTCTTGGTGCTCCAGTTTCCTCCCACATCTTAAAGAAGTGCAGGTTTACAGGTTAATTGGCCCTCTGTAAATTGTCCCTAATGCGTGATGTGAAGTTAATGTGTGGGCTTGTGTTAGTTGGCCTCTGTAAAACTGCCTGCAGTATGTAGGGGGTGGATGAGGAAGTGGGATCGATGGTTGGCAATGATGTGGTAGGCCGAAAACTGCATTTCCATAATGTATCTTTCAATGATTCAGTGAAAAAGACAAGTCCAGCGCCAGAGAACTGCCCCAGAGAACTGTGTAGGACCCAGGGCTGCACAGAAAAATATAAAAATACTCAATGAGATGAGGCTAACTAGGTTTAAGTTTAGGTCCATTATTGTCACGTGTGTGGAGGTAGAGTGAAAAGCTTTGTTTTTGCATGCACTCCAATCAAATCAGATAGTACTTCACGTGAATACAATCAAGTCAAACTCAAGTACAAGAGCTGGAGCAAAGGGGAAGAAACAGAAAGGAGTAACTCAGCAGGACAGATCTCTCCGAGATCTTTGGTTTCCTCCCACGCTCCAAAGACGTTCAGGTTCGTAGGTCAATTGGCTTGGTATAAATGCAAACATTGCCCCCAGTGTGTGTAGGGTAGTGTTAGTGTGCCGGGATCACTGGTCGGTGCAGACTCATTGGGCCAAAGGGCCTGATTCCACGCTGTACCTCTAAACTAAACTGAACTAAAAGACAATCAGCATCTCTGGAGAGAAGGAATGGGTGACGTTTCGGGTGGAGATCCTTGTTCAGACACAGAGTGCAGATTCAAGGGGTTTGCTCGCATACAAGAGACACCAGGTTTGGCGCCATTTTCAAAGTCCGGTCCACGCTCTAGGTTTGATGGAGCGGGGCCTGATCCAGATGACCCCCAGGCTGCTGTAGGGCCTTCATCCAGATCATCGAGTGAACCGACATCCTTCTCCTCACTGTTCCAGCTTAGCACCTCATTGGGTCCCTCCTGCAGCCGACGTTGAGGGCAGGGAAGGCCAGACCTTCTCTCCACTCTCCTACCGGCCTTACTCCTGGTATCAGTCATCGCTGGCTCCCTCCTCTCTGGCTTCAGGTCTTCGGGGAACAAACAGGAGCCGGCTAGGTGACTTCACCCTACCCAGGTCCCTGGCCTTCACAACCCACCAAAATCTCCCAAACATTGCGGGTCCTTCCATGACCAGAACCCACAGTTTCTCATGGTTGGTAGCACGCTTACCTCACCACCAGAAACAAGAGTGTGAAGAGGTAGAGACATGGGAGCACTTCCTAACAGGAGCATGCATCTGAATGCCCTAGCAGAAACTGAACCACTCTGCGATGACCAGCCATTTTGGTGGCTTAAGCAGGTCTCCAAAACATAGGTAAATCAAGCTCGCAGTCAAGAAGGTGACGTGACACTAGCAGTCAGTCTAGGTACACCTGACAATAAGCACTTCATGACATTGTGTGCAGTTTAGTTTAGTTTGTTTAGTTTAGAGATGCAGTGTGGACCCTTCTGCTCATCGAGTCCGTGCCAACCAACCAACCAACATGCCAACCCTACACTAGTTCTATTCCAAACTCCAGGGACAATTTACAGAAGCCAATTAACCTGCACTTCGTTGGAATTTGGAAGGAAGTGGGCAGCGTGGTGGCACAGCGGTAGAGTTACTGCCTTGCAGCACCAGAGACCCGGGTTCCATCCTGACTGCGGATGCCATCTGTACGGAGTTTGTACGTTCTCCCCGTGACTGAGTGGATTTTTCCCGGTGCTCCAGTTACCTCCCACATTCCAAAGACGTGCAGGTTTGTAGGTTAATTGACTCCGGAATTTTTTTTTGTAAATTGTCCCTAGTGTGTAGGATAGTGTTAATGTATGGGGGATCGCTGGTCATAGAAACATAGAAACATAGAAAATAGGTGCAGGAGTAGGCCATTCGGCCCTTCGAGCCTGCACCGCCATTCAATATGATCGTGGCTGATCATCCAACTCAGTATCCCGTACCTGCCTTCTCTCCATACCCCCTGATCCCTTTAGCCACAAGGGCCACATCTAACTCCCTCTTAAATATAGCCAATGAACTGGCCTCAACTACCTTCAGTGGCAGAGAATTCCACAGATTCACCACTCTGTGTGAAAAAAAACTTTCTCATCTCGGTCCTAAAAGACTTCCCCCTTATCCTTAAACTGTGACCCCTTGTTCTGGACTTCCCCAACATCAAGAACAATCTTCCCGCATCTAGCCTGTCCAACCCCTTAAGAATTTTGTAAGTTTCTATAAGATCCCCCCTCAAACTTCTAAATTCCAGCGAGTACAAGCCGAGTCTATCCAGTCTTTCTTCATATGAAAGTCCTGCCATCCCGTCTGGTCGGTGTGGACTCGGTGGGCCGAAGAGCCTGTTTCCTTGCCCCATCTCGAAACGAAACTAAACTAAATTGGAGCACCTGGAGAAAAACCCCACGCGTGCATACAGACTCCATACAGTGCCCGCAGTCAGGAGAAACCCAGGCCTCTGGTGCTGTAAGGCAGCAAGTCTACCGCTGCGCCACCGTGCCACCCCACAGTTCTCAAGTTCTTCGTTGGAACAGGATAGAGTGGATATGGAGAGGATGTTTCCACTCGAAGGGGAGCCTCCAACCAGAGGCCAAAGCCTCAGAATAAAAGGACGGTCCTGTAGGAAGGAGATGAGAAACAATTCATTTTGTCAGAGTGTGGTGAATGTGTGGAACTCATTGCCACAGAAGGCTGTGGAGGCCAAATCAATAGATATTTTTAAGGCATAGATAGATTCTTGATTTATGGGGATAAAGCAAGAGAATGGAGTTGAGAGGGAGAGATAGATGAGCCATGATTGAATGGCAGAGTTGACTTGATGGGTCGAATGGCCTAACTCTGCTCCTATCACATTATGAAGTCATTTATGAACTGTGATATTGCATTGCGTAAATGCTCTATGTGTCACCAGGTGGGGTGAAGGCTTTTGCACATCCTGATTAACTTGCGTCTCCTGAAAACGAGCGGTTTACCGAGCACTCTCTTGGCATTCTGATTAGCACGCAGAGTGAATGATGAAGGCAGGGAGGGGCAGGCGGACAATGGAGTGAGAGAACCACCCGCAACATAATGCGACACTAGGGATGGCCGGGCCCGCCTGACAGCAAACTGCTGGGCAGAGCATGGAGGTACGGGCTCTGTGGAGGATTTGCTTCTCAATCGCCCGAGCTCCTTGATGGATGGCTCAATGGTTAAAAGCTCTGCAGCTAACAAGGCAGATTGACTGGATACTCAATTACTGGGCCACCAGCTCGGACGTCAAGTGTTTCAAATCAGCTCGAACTCTTGACTGCTTGTTCATCTGTGGCCATCTGTCCCTCCAACTGTTCAATAAAACCTCGCAGTACTTTTGGATTTTAAACACAAAGGCCTGATCGTCACCTCCCTATTTTAGTTTAGTTTAGTCTAGTTTAGAGATACAGCGCGGAAACAGGCCCTTCGGCCCACCGAGTCCGTGCCGCCCAGCAATCCCCGCACCATTCACACTACCCGACACACACTGGGGATAACGTTTAGATTTATACATTCAGACCAAGCCAATTAACCTGCAAACCCGCACGTCTTTGGAGTGTGGGAGGAAACCGAAGACCTCGGAGAAAACCCACGCAGGTCACGGGGAGAACGTACAAACTCCGTACAGACAGCGCCCGTAGTCGAGATGGAACCCCGGTCTCTGGTGCCATGAGGCAGCAACTCTACCACTGCGCCTCGGGCTGCCCTGGTTCTCAATTGTAAACTATGCTTTCTTTCCGTGTTATTAGTGTTCATATGTTTTTGACAGAGCGGTAGATTGTTACATATTAAGGGTTACTGCAGGGAAATGGCACTTGGTGCAGGTCCACCTCTGATTTCCCAGCAACCCGTGATCCGGCACCTCCTTTAATCTGGACAAAAGTACGAGAGCGCACTTGAAATCCCCCCCCAAGGGGGGGTCCCGGATGTCCCCTTCAACCTCCCGAAAATGTGGCCCTCGGCGGTGGCGGTGATGAAACTTCGGCAGCGGTGGTGGAGCCTCACGGGTCGACCCGCGGTCGGCGGTCGATGAGAGCATGGGGGTACTGCCATGGGGGGGGGGGGGGGAGGGAGAACAAAGGAGGAGCGGGCGTACCTAGTAACTTTGTCAGGGCTGCAGGTGGCCGCTATTTGTATACCTTGGGTATGCAAGCAAAGAATTTCACTGTCACATGTGACAATAAAAATTAAAATATTCCATTCCGTTCCACCTACACCCCATTGTTGCCTGAATCCTACGATGTATCTGTGTTTAGGGAGAAGCTGTAGAATTGGCTGGGAGGGGGGGGGGAGTAGGGAACTCTGGGATCAAGTCATTCCCAAGAAGAAATGGATGAGTCTGCTGGGAGTGACGTTCTCCCACACGGATACCAGCTTGTGGCTGCTCCGTGTCTCCTGTCCATGTACCTCTACTTCAAAGCGAAGTTCTGCTGGTGGAAATGGAAATATCGGTTCATTTCTGCCTCCGCTGGTGTACAATACAGCAAGATCATACAGGCCCCAGAGGCAGGCCCCGGAGGCAGGCCCCGGAGGCAGGCCCCGGAGGCAGGCCCCGGAGGCAGGCCCCGGAGGCAGGCCCCGGAGGCAGGCCCCGGAGGCAGGCCCCGGAGGCAGGCCCCGGAGGCAGGCCCCGGAGGCAGGCCCCGGAGGCAGGCCCCGGAGGCAGGCCCCGGAGGCAGGCCCCGGAGGCAGGCCCCGGAGGCAGGCCCCAGAGGCAGGCCCCAGAGGGAGTACGATGGTAGATATTTCTGCTGAGATTAATAGACACAGAAGAATAATTTAGAATATCAATACACTAGCTGGGAAAACACCATCACCTTAGAGTCACCTGCGAATTAATTATCATGAGGACATTTGAGCACAAAATAAGGAATTATATCTAAATAATTTACAAATGAAATTTGGTGGCGCAGTGGTAGAGTTGCTGCCTTACAATGCTTACAGCGCCAGAGACCCAAGTTTGATCCTGACTACAGGTGCCGTCTGTACGGAGTTCTTACGTTCTCCCCGTGACCTGCGTGGGTTTTCTCCGAGATCTTCAGTTTCCTCCCACACTCCAAAGATGTAGAGGTATATAGGTAAATTGGCTTGGTATGAACGTATATTGTCCCTAGTGTGTGTAGGTGTTAATATGTGGGGATCACTGGTCGGCGCGGACCCGGTGGGCCGAAAGGCCTGTTTCCACTCTGTATCTCTAAAACTAAAACTAAAAACTAAATGCTGAAGTAACGCAGCGGGTCAGGCAGAATCTGTGGAGGGAATGGACAGGCAACATTTTGGGTTGGGACCCTTCTTCAGACTGAGTTGTGAACTCACTCATCTGTCTCTCCCATCTTCCACCCTGACTAGCTCACTCAATAGGTAAAATACTGAGATTTAAATCCCTCTCTCTACGATAATTCTCCATTGATTTTGCAAGGGCTTCTGGTTGGGAAGATAGACACAAAATGCTGGAGTAACTCAGTGGGTCAGGCAGCATCTCTGGAGAGAAGGAATGGGTGATGTTTTGGGTCAGGACCCTTCCTCAGGCCACTTTGGGACCACAAGCCTTAACTCTGAGAATACCACCTAACTCCACAAAGGGAAAGCTGTCATTTGGGCAACTATACAAAATTGTTATAAAAGGATCTTTGGGACAGTACTTAGCTGTTCCCCTGCCAAGGCACAGTGGATCACTCCTGCATGATTTGGTGAGAAAATTAGGCAAGGAGACGGAATCTCTGAGATTTTCCTCCCAGGAGCTGATCGTTTTTAAGGGCGGCACGGTGACACAGCGGTAGAGTTGCTGCCTTACAGCGCCCGAGACCCGAGTTCAATCCTGACCACGGGTGCTTGTCTGTACGGAGTTTGCACGTTCTCACTGTGACCCCGTGGGTTTTCTCCGGGTGCTCCGGTTTCCTCCCACATTCCAAAGACGTACAGGTTTGTATGTTAATTGGCATCAGAAAAATTATAAATTATAAATAGTCCTGAGCGTGTTGGATAGTACGGGGTGATCACTGGTCGGCACGGATTCAGTGGGCCGAAAGGTCTGTTTCCACACTATATATATCAAAAGTAAAGTCTAAAGACAATAATAATAAATTGTATTTGTCATATGTAGGTTGGCACAGGGTCAACAGTACAATGAAATGTATTTGACAAGACAACGGGTCACCTCAGCAGTAATATTCCAAGGATAAATAAGATTAAAAAATGACATTAGTAAGGTAAAAAGACAATATTAAAAATAGGTAAAAAGACAATATTAAAAATAATCAACATATATGATGTGAAATGTGTTCATGAGTTCAGAAGCCTGATGGTAGAAACTGTTCTTAAGTCTGGTGGTACGAGCAGCCATATCCTGTATCGTCTGCCTGACGGTAACAAGGAGAACAGCCTGCGTGCCGGGTGGCTGTGGTCCTTGATGATGCTGCGTGCCTTCCGCAGGCACCGCCGGTAGAAGATGTCCTGAATGGCCGGGAGACAGTTGCCAGTGACGTGCTGTGCCATCTTCACCACTCTCTGTAGTGATTTGTGGCTGTGGGCAGAACAGTTCCCGTACCAGACTGTAATGCAGCCCGTCAGCAGGCTCCCGATGGTGCATCTGTAGAAGTTTGTGAGGATGCTGGCGTTCATGCCAAACTTCCTCAGTCTTCTCAGGAAAAAGAGACTTGTTCCACAGTGGGTTCTGTGCTCCTCGTTGGGGGTAAAATAATGATGGAATCTCACTAATTGGATTGTACTTTCCAGTGACTTTTGGAGAAATTCTTTCAGTGATTATTGGTGAAGTATTTCCAATCGACTGACAAGATGCTACATTAGAAACTTGCTTTACGCCAATAAGATGGGCTCGATGGATAATCGCTCAGAAACACATACATTTAGGGACAATGACTTATCATTGATGGCTTGACATTCACAGGAAAAGTTCCATTAATAGCTCATTATGGCTTCACACTATAACTGCAAATCACTCACCTCAATACCCTGCAATGGTCTAAGCCTGATCGGGAAGATTTATTTCCTCTTTTATTTTAAATAGATGCACATGTTTTACTCGAACCCCTGAAGCAGTAACAAATAATATCCAAACGTTAAACAAAATACCAGACTTTGGTAGCCAGCAAGGGGCCACAGTTTAAGAATAAAGGGTAGGCCATTTAGAACTGAGATGAGGAAAAACTTTTTCATTCAGAGAGTTGTGAATCTGTGGAATTCTCTGCCTCAGAAGGCAGTGGAGACCAATTCTCTGAATGCATTCAAGCGAGAGCTGGATAGAGCTCTTAAGGGGGTATCGGGAGAAGGCAGGAACGGGGTACTGATTGAGAATGATTGTAATCATGCATAGTCTTTCCGCTGATTGGATAGCATGCAACAAAAGCTTTTCACTGTACCTCGGTAGATATGACTTTTAACGAAACTCAAACTCAAACTCAGCCTTTTCAATACTGGACTTAAACCATGGTCATTGCCAGGATAATGCACGCAATGTCTATCTGTTTTAACTCACCACCTGGCCATGTACAGAGGCTTATAACAATCGATGAGGGTTTTTACAATCGGGAGTTCGCTACCTATTGTACACACCGGCCAATGTTATTTTCAATTAATCCAAAGGAAGAGGAATTCAAGCAGGGTGTATAAATAATAGTTAACTAACCCACTGAAGGTTTCTACCCAGTTCAATTTGACACATTGGATTTTAGTTGCAGCATTAAAATGTCAGCAAAGCTTTGTCAGGGAACATGGCAAAGGCACCCTGTAGAATCTTTCAGACCTGACAGAAGGGTTCCTTTAACAAGACAACTGGAGTCTTGCATAGGATCATGGTGTCTGTTCCTCTGGGAGTTACTGTGACACTCCTCCAAGCTAATTTAATTAAGGGCTCTTGTCAGCCCAGCAGCCTAAGGTTCACCAGGCTCCTTCAAGAGCTGCCTGAAACCCGCTACCAGATTTCAGCAGCGGCTCGCATCCAAAATGCAGGTTGGCCTTCAGGATGGGAGGCCACACATTGAGCTGAGCGCCAGATCTTTCTGCTCCAGCAGCCCGATTGCCAAGTACATGGAGCCCCTGTAGGGGCGGCACAATGGCGCAGCAGTAGAGTTGCTGCCTCACAGCGCCAGAAACCCGGGTTCCATCCTGACTACGGGTGCTGTCTGCACGGAGTTTGTACGTTCTCCCTGTGACCACGTGGGCTTTCTCCGGGTTTCCTCCCACACTCCAAAGACTTGTAGGTTTGTAGGGGATCGCTGGTTGGCGCAGACTCGGTGGGCTGAAGGGCCTGTTTCCACACTGTACCTCTAAACCGAAACCTAAACCTACACAATTAATTACCATCCACCTGGCATGGATGACTCTGTCCGTTTGGTATTTATTAATGCTTACATCCATGGTACCTACAAAACTAATTCTACCAGCACTGTGAATTTGATCGAGTTTGTACTCGCTGGAATTTAGAAGACTGAGGGGGGATCTTATAGAAACATATAAAATTCTTAAGGGGTTGGAGAGGCTAGATGCGGGAAGATTGTTCCCGATGTTGGGGGAGTCCAGAACCAGGGGTCACAGCTTAAGGATAAGGGGGAAGTCTTTTAGGACCGAGATGAGAAAACATTTCTTCACACAGAGAGTGGTGAGTCTGTGGAATTCTCTGCCACAGAAGGTAGTTGAGGCCAGTTCATTGGCTATATTTAAGAGGGAGTTAGATGTGGCCCTTTTTGCTAAAGGGATCAGGGGGTATGGAGAGAAGGCAGGTACAGGCTACTGAGCTGGATGATCAGACATGATCATATTGAATGGCGGTGCAGGCTCGAAGGGCCGAATGGCCTACTCCTGCACCTAGTTTCTATGTTTCTATATTTCTATGTTAAAGGCAACACAGCCCGGAAATGAGAATATTTAGTTGAGTTTGCTTTATTATTGTCATGTGCACTGAGGTACAGAGAAAAAGCTTTTGGTTGCCTGCTATCCAGTCTGGGGAAAGACTAGACTTTAGACTTTACACTTTAGAGATATAGCACGGAAACAGGCCGTTCGGCCCACTGAGTCCGATCACCCCGTACACTAACGTTATCCTACACAATAAGGTCAATTTATTATTTTAACGAAGCCAATCAACCTACAAACTTGTACCTCTTTGGAGGGTGGGAGGAAACCGGAGCACCCGGAGAAAACCCATGCGGTCGCAGGGAGAACGTACAAACTCCGTACAGACAGCACCCGTAGTCAGGATCGAACCGGGATCTTTGGCGCTATAAGATAGCAGCTCTATCACTGTGCCACTGTGTCTTCCCTACGCCACTGTGCTGATCCTTATACAGTTATAATCAAGCCATCCACAACATACAGATAAAGGATACAACGTTTAGTGCAAGATAAAATCTGATTAATCATCAGAATTACAGAAACATAGAAATATAAAGTACAGAAATACAGAATTACAGATTCTGTTATGCTTCTTCAAGTAAGAATTTCATTGTTCTGTTTGGGACATATGATAATAAAATACTCTTGACTCATGAGGTCAAACTCAAGTACAGTATAGGTTGACTCTTGAGGTCAAACTCATGTACAGTATAGGTTGACTCTTGAGGTCAAACTCATGTACAGTAGGTTAAACAAAGGGGAAGGTACAGAGTGCAGAATGTAGTTCTCAGCTTGGAACGCACCAGTTACAGAGGCAAAGTCCAATGTCCGCAATGGGGTAGAGGTGAATCGGACAGTACCCTAGCTTATGGAAGAACCGTTCAGAAGCCTGATAACAGAGGGGAAGATACTGTTCCTCTCTCTTGTGTTACGCGCTTTTAAGCTTCTGTACCTTATGTCTGATGGAAGCAGAGAGAAGAAGGAATGATAAAGGGCGGGATAAGTCTTAGATTATGTTGGCTGCTGTTCCGAGGCATCGTGAAGCATAGATGGAGTCAATGGTGGGGAGTCTGGTTTACGGTCAACCAGGCTACATGTACAACTCTCTACAATTTCTTGCAGTCTTGGGCAGAGCTGTTTCCAAACCAAACTGTGATGCATCCTGGAGGTGTGCTTTCTAGGACATTTCTTATTTTATCGAACTTTCAAAAGAAGTAGAAATTTGGCATCAATAGCTCACATGAATTCAACACAACAATACCCGGTGTGTTAACATGAAATATAGTACTGTCTAAGTCATCCCTCTTCCTTGTGTTCATGGGCAGTAATTAACAAGGATTTAGACAGCATGTACCCTGCCATCTGGTCACTCTCCGCTGGCTAAATCCTAACAAATTCATTGGGATTACAGTGGCCCAATAATCCAGCCCTCCTTTGAACTGAAGGGGATTTAAAAGGATTTAAACCTACACGATAATAAAGTTTATTAGGATGCAATCCTCTTTGTAGTTCACTGCCTCAGATTGTATCAGAAGGATGTAAGCAAAAAAATTAAAGGGAGTGAGTCCTTTCCTTCCAATTCTGGGGTAGACAGACTGCACCCAGGGAGTCACTTTACATTAACACCCAGTGAATCAATCTGCCCCATTCCATCAACTGATTCACCAGAAAACGTTGAAAACATTGAAAACGTGTATTTGAACAACATTGGCCCAGTGTTGGAGGGATGAGTGGAACATAGAGAAAGAAAGCGAAAGAGAGAGAAAAGGTGGCAAATCGAGAGAAAAAGAGAAAGGGAGAAAATGGAGGAGAGAGAGGGAGAGGGAGAGGGAGAGGGAGAGGGAGAGAGGGAGAGGGAGAGGGAGAGAGAGAGAGAGAGAGAGAGAGAGAGAGAGAGAGAGAGAGAGAGAGAGAGAGAGAGAGAGAGAGAGAGAGAGAGAGAGAGAGAGAGAGAGAGAGAGAGAGAGAAAAGAGGAAAAGAGAAGTAACTAAGAGGGAGAAAAAGAGAATGAGAGAAAAAAAGAGAGGGAAAATGGAAGAAAAGGGGAGAGAGAGAAAGAAAAAATAGAGAAAAAGAGAAAGATAGAGGAAAAGAGAGAAAAAGTGCGCAGACTAGAGGAGAAAAGGAGAAAGAGAGAAAAAGTCAGGTGGCAAATTGAGAACGAGAGAAAATGGAGTAAAAAGGAAGAGAGAGAGAAAGCGAGGAAAAGAGAACAAAGTAAGTGACTAAAAGGGAGAATAGAGTGTGAAAGACAGGAGAAAGAGAGAAAATGGAAGAAAAGGGAAGAGAAAAGGAAAAAGTGAAAAGAGAAAAAGTGAAGAAAAGAGAGAAAAAAGTAAGTAACTAAAGGGGATAAATTAGAGGTGAGAAAAGATAATGAATGACTGCAGTTCCACTCTAACAACTGTTTATTTCCTTCCACAGATGCTGCCCAACCTGAGTTCCTCAAGTTTGTTTTTTTTGCTGTATATTTGGTGCCTGTGGTCATTTTACTTCCAAAGCGATTATGAAAATGTGTACCTGGCGACACCATCGCTTACGTACAGAGCTCAGGAGGGACTGTAGGAGGGACGTACCTCGTGTACATGGTGGTGGGTGGCCAGGAATCCAGTGACCTTACCTGGCCTCCCAGGTGTTGTAGTTAGGGAGCGTTAGACCATTCTGTCCGAGCAGTGTCCAACAACATGTGCCCTCAGGACATCACGGTTCAAATTCCCCTGCAAGGCAGCGACACAAGGGGACGGACTTCATCCCATACAATCTGAACCCAGTCTGAAGAAGGGTCTCAATAGACAATAGACAATAGGTGCAGGGGGAGGCCATTCGGCCCTTCGAGCCAGCACCACCATTCAATGTGATCATGGCTGATCATTCTCAATCAGTACCCCGTTCCTGCCTTCTCCCCATACCCCCTGACTCCGCAATCCTTAAGAGCTCTATCCAGCTCTCTCTTGAATGCATTCAGAGAATTGGCCTCCACTGCCTTCTGAGGCAGAGAATTTCACAGATTCACAACTCTCTGACTGAAAAAGTTTTTCCTCATCTCAGTTCTAAATGGCCTACCCCTTATTCTTAAACTGTGTGGCCCCTGGTTCTGGACTCCCCCAACATTGGGAACATGTTTCCTGCCTCTAACGTGTTGACCCAAAATGTCACCTATTCCTTTTCTGCAGAGATGCTGTCTGACCCGCTGAGTTACTCCAGCTTTTGTGATGTCTATCTGCATCCCATGCAATCCTGACATGGAGATTTTGTCAATAGCGCAGAACTGCCGGGAAATACTTTTGTTATTGTTCTTCTCACTTTATCCTTTTACTTTAGACTTTAGAGATACAGCGCGGTAACAGGCCTTTCGGCCCACCGAGTCCGCGCCGACCAGCAAGGCCCAAACACAAAGGACAATTTACAATATTTGCTGAAACCAATCAACCTTCAAACCTGTACGTCTCTGGAGTGTGAGGGGAAACCGGAGCATGCGGATAAAACCCACTGTTGGTGCACAGGGATAACGTACAAATTCCACACAGATAGCACCCGTAGTCAGGATCGAACCCGTGTCTCTGGCACTGTGAGGCAGCAACTCTACCGCTGCACCACTGTGCCGCTCACATGGAAATAAAGGATTTTTAATTTCATTACGTTGAGATAAAATGTTATCTATTTACATTTCCAGCTGTGTTTGGATCTCTTTTGAAAGTGTGCTGAGGCCAGGCAATTATTATGTTCTTTAATTCGTAAGTATAGGAGCAAAGAGGTCCCTCTGCAGTTGTACAGGGCCCTAGTGAGACCGCACCTGGAGTACTGTGTGCAGTTTTGGTCTCCAAATTTGAGGAAGGATATTCTTGCTATTGAGGGCGTGCAGCGTAGGTTTACTAGGTTAATTCCCGGAATGGCAGGACTGTCATATGTTGAAAGACTGGAGCGACTAGGCTTGTACACACTGGAATTTAGAAGGATGAGAGGGGATCTTATCGAAACGTATAAGATTATTAAGGGGTTGGACACGTTAGAGGCAGGAAACATGTTCCCAATGTTGGGGGAGTCCAGAACAAAGGGCTACAGTTTAAGAATAAGGGGTAGGCCATTTAGAACGGAGATGAGGACAAACTTTTTTAGTCGGAGAGTTGTGAATCTGTGGAATTCTCTGCCTCAGAAGGCAGTGGAGGCCAATTCTCTGAATGCAATCAAGAAAGAGCTAGATAGAGCTCTTAAGGATAGCGGAATCAGGGGGTATGGGGAGAAGGCAGGAACGGGGTACTGATTGAGAATGATCAGCCATGATCACATTGAATGGTGGTGCTGGCTCGAAGGGCCGAATGGCCTACTCCTGCACCTATTGTCTATTGTCTATTGTCTATTGTAACACATACTGATTTAACAACATCCTCTGCTTACCAAGTAGTTACCAAGTAGATCACCTTATTTATTCATCTTTTTAAATGTTATGTTGCTGCATTTCCATTCTATGCTTGCCTTTTGCAGGTTTATGCTTAAAACCTATGTGGCTGTAAGTGGCTTGGTACCACCTAAAATCCCCAGTCAAAAGGAAAACACATGCCAGATAACCATTGTGTAGAATCAAGGACTGCAGGTGCTGAAATCTGTAAAAGTGCTGGAGTAACTCAGCACGTCAGGCAGCTTCTCTGATGAACATGGATGCCTAGGATAGTGTCATCACCATCTCGAGGACAGAGCTTTAATGTGAGAGGGAAAAGATTTAATAGGTACCTGAGGGGCAACCTTTTCACTGGAACCTGGTTGGCATCTGAAACAAGCTAAACACAAAAATCTGGAGTAACTCAGCGGGTCAGGCAGCATCTGTGGAGAACATGGATAGGTGACGTTTCACAGAGCGCTGGAGTAACTCAGCGGGTCAGGCAGCATCTCTGGAGAACATGGATAGGTGATGTTTCACAGAGTGCTGGAGTAACTCAGCGGGTCAGGCAGCATCTCTGGAGAACATGGATAGGTGACGTTTCACAGAGTGCTGGAGTAACTCAGCGGGTCAGGCAGCATCTCTGGAGAACATGGATAGGTGACGTTTCAGGACGAGACCCTTCTTTAGACGCAGGGGAAGGGGAAACGAGAGATATAGTTGGTAATATAGGGAGATGTAGAACAAATGAATGAAAGATATGCAAAAAAGTCTCGATAGTCTGCTTGGGTAATATACAATCTTTACAATGATATGAGCATTGAATTCTCCAATTTCAAGCAGAATCCTCTGCCTGGCCCATTGAGTTCCTCCAACACTTTGTTATTTGCTGAAAGAAAGTCTTCCTTAATCTTGTTGTTCTGCATAAAAATTATAACCCTGTCCGTGAGCCTTTGTGAGGCGATGACCAAAGGAAGAAATGTATTTGCATCTGTCGGCACGGGCAGGGTTAACTTTTAGCATCACACGCTGCAGGTGTTTCTTATATAATTAACTCAGCAAAAGAACATGACACCATGGGATTATCTAACAAGTGACGGGCATATTGGCATTTAATGATTTTAGCGAAAGGCTTCACTCACCTGACAGAGATCCCCAACTGCTTGGAATTAGTTCCCTGTGATTGTCAAATGCTGCCACCGCCTGTTTTGAGCAAAAGCTCCTGTCAGCAATTTTATTTTGTTTTATTTCACACCTTCCCAAGCTGCAAACATTCTCGAAGTTACTTTGCAACAATACTTGTTCAATGGGTTAAGTGGGCCAGCACTAATAGCCTACTTACGGCAGAAAGACTCATTACTCAGGGATAAGGGAATACTC
Source organism: Rhinoraja longicauda (assembly GCF_053455715.1). Taxonomy (NCBI): domain Eukaryota; kingdom Metazoa; phylum Chordata; class Chondrichthyes; order Rajiformes; family Arhynchobatidae; genus Rhinoraja; species Rhinoraja longicauda. The sequence goes on along the minus strand of NC_135963.1, from coordinate 58,844,014 downwards.
AGTTTGGACTGAATTCACTGTAAAAGTAAGTCCAGCAGCTGACTCAGTCTACCCCTGGAAAGCTTGACAAGTTATTCTTCGAGAGAACCAGAGAGAAGGTGGAAAAGTGTAGGAAGGAACTGCAGATAGACACAAAAAGCTGGAGTAACTCAGATGGGCCAGGCAGCATCTCTGGAGGGAAGGAATGGGTGATGTTCCGGGTCGAGACCCTTCTTCAGACTGGTTAGGGATAAGAGAAACGAGAGATATAGACAAAGATGTGGTGAGATAAAGAACAATAAATGAAAGATATGCATAAAAGTAAAGATGGTAAAGGAAACAGGTCATTGTTAGCTGTGTGTTGGGTGAAAGCGAGAAGTTGGTGTGACTTGGGTGGGGGAGGGATAGAGAGAGAGGGAATGCTGGAGTGAAGTGAGAGAAATCAAATATTCATATCACTGGGCTGTAAGCTGCCCAAGCAAAATATGAGATGCTGTTCCTCCAATTTGCGTTTAGCCTCACTCTGACAATGGAGGAGACCGAGGACAGAAAGGTCTGTGTGGGAATGGGAAGGAGAATTAAAGTGTCCAGCAGCCGGGAGATCAGATAGGTTCAGGCGGGCTGAGCGAAGGTGTTCCGTGAAACGATCGCCCGGTCTACGTTTGGTCTCACTGATGGAGCTGCAGATGCTGGTTCAAACCGAAGATAGACACAAAATGCTGGAGTAACTTGGCAGGCCAGGTAGCATCTCTGGAGAGAAGGAATGGGTGACCTTTCGGGTCGAGACCCTTCTTCAGACTGATGTCAGGGGGGCGGGACAAAGGAAGGATATAGGTGGAGACAGGAAGATAGAGGGAGAACTGGGAAGGGGGGGGGGGGATGAGAGGGACAGAGGAACTATCTAAAGATAGTCCGAGGGTCACCTATGAGGTATATAGTCGTTCAAGACTTCTCTCTGGTTGTGGCAGGATGGTTCAGTTGTCTGAAAACAGCTGAGAAGAAACTGTCCCTGAATCTGGAGGTGTGCGTTTTCACACTTCTGTACCTTTTGCCTGATGGGAGAGGGGAGAAGAGGGAGTGGCCAGGGTGAGACTGGTCCTTGATGAAGCTGCTGGCCTTGCCGAGGCAGCGTGAGGTATAAATGGAGTCAATGGAAGGGAGGTTGGTTTGTGTGACGGTCTGGGCTGCAATTTCTTGTGGTCTTGGATGGAGCTATGCCCAAACCAAGCTGTGATACATCCTGATAAAATGCTTTCTATGACAGCCATGTGCTGTGCAGTATAATCTTCTGGCACATATGTGCAATAGACAATAGACAATAGGTGCAGGAGGAGGCCATTCGGCCCTTCGAGCCAGCACCACCATTCAATGTGATCATGGCTGATCATTCTCAATCAGTACCCCGTTCCTGCCTTCTCCCCATACCCCCTGACTCCGCTATCCTTAAGAGCTCTATCTAGCTCTCTCTTGAATGCATTCAGATAATTGGCCTCCACTGCCTTCTGAGGCAGAGAATTCCACAGATTCACAACTCTCTGACTGAAAAGGTTTTTCCTCATCTCCATTCTAAATGGCCTACCCCTTATTCTTAAACTGTGGCCCCTTGTTCTGGACTCCCTCAACATTGGGAACATGTTTCCTGCCTCTAACGTGTCCAACTCCTTAATAATCTTATACGTTTCGATAAGATCTCCTCTCATCCTTCTAAATTCCAGTGTATACAAGCCTAGTCGCTCCAGTCTTTCAACAACCTGCTTTTCACAAGGCTATGAGGTCTAATTTTAATACAGTCTTTTTACTAATTATCTCTTTGTCAGATTATCCATTTACTATTACCATAACTATGTGCCTAACTATATACACTGACGAGCCAAAACATTATGACCACCTGCCTAATATGCTGCTGGTCCTCCGTGTGCCGCCAAAACATCACCGGTAGCGCAGCGGTAGAGTTGCTGCTTTACAGCGAATGCAGCGCCGGAGACTCAGGTTCGATCCTGACTACGGGTGCTGCACTGTAAGGAGTTTGTACGTTCTCCCCGAGACCTGCGTGAGTTTTCTCCGAGATCTTCGGTTTCCTCCCACACTCCAAAGACGTACAGGTATGTAGGTTAATTGGCTGGGTAAATGTAAAAATTGTCCCTAGTGGGTGTAGGATAGTGTTAATGTGCGGGGCGGCACGGACTTGGAGGGCCGAAAAGGCCTGTTTCCGGCTGTATATATATGGTATGATATGATATGACCCACCGAGGTATGGACTCTACAAGACCCCTGAAGGTGTCCTGTGGTATCTGGCACCAAAACATTAGCAGCAGATACTTTAGCAGCACCCCACAAGCTTTGCCGTCTCAGAGATGCTCTGACCCAGTCGTCTGGCCATAACAATGTGGCCCTTGTCAAAGTCGCTCAGGTCTTTACTCCTGCCCATTTCTCCTGCATCCAACACATCAACGTCAAGAATTGACTGTTCACTTGCTGCCTAATATATCCCACCCCTTGACAGGTGCCGTTGTAACAAGATAACCAATGTTATTCACCTTGCCTGTCAGTGGTCATAATGTTTTGGCTGATCGGTGTATAACCACTGTATGTTGGTTCATCACAGTATAAAATGTGAGCTATTCTGTACAGAGTTTGTTTGTACATTCTCCCTATGATTGTGGTTCGGGGCACTCCGGTTTCCTCCCACATTCCAAAGACGTGCAGGTTTGTAGGTTAATTGGCTTCTGTAAAATGCCTCTAGTGTGTAGGATGTGAAATCAGGATAACGTAGAACTAGTGCGTGGGTGAACACATAATGTAGAACTAGTATAAGAAAATAACTGCAGATGCTGGTACAAATCAAAGGTATTTATTCACAAAATGCTGGAGTAACTCAGCAGGTCAGGCAGCATCTTGGGAGAGAAGGAATGGGCGACGAAGGACTGGACACACAGAACTAGTGTGTGGGTCATCGTTGGTCAGCACGGGTTCGGTTGGCCAAAGGGCCTCTTCCACATTGTATCGTGACCCGAAATGTCACCTATTCCTTTTCTGCCTGACCCACTGAGTTACTCCAGCATTTTGGTGTCTTTAAACACATACTAACTCAGTGGTAAACTGCATTTGGACAGTTCCTGTAATGTGAGGAAGCATCGCAAATGCTTCACTGTAGTTGGAGTGCTTCAAACTGCCGTGAATCGTTCGGAATGCATAGTGACATATCAGATGATTGGTGAAGTTACTCTGATTATAACTACTTCTTTATGCAACTGGACACCCAAAACTGATTGAATGCATTCTGTTTGAGGCAATTCCCTTGTCCCTGGACAAGGCTCTTGCAAGGGCAGCTGTAGTCTCGTATCACCCACGCCTTTCTAGTATCATTGAGAACCTCTTTTGGGAGTTTAATTTAGTTTCTTGTCACATGTACCGAGCGAGGGACAGTGAAAAGCTTTTGTTGTGTGCTATCCAGTCAGCAGAAAGACTTCTTCTTCTTGCGTTTGAGGCAGCAGAAGTTATGAAGCTGCTTCTGCTTCTGCTGTCTGTGTTTGTTGTCGTTCGACTGACTGAGGTCAGTTGACAGGGATCACCATGGGGAGGTCGACAATGTGAGCCCCAGCAGAAAGACAATACACGATTACAAATGAGCCATCTACAGTACACAGATACATGATAAAGGGAATAATATTTAGTGTAGGTAAAGTCCGATGAAACATAATGCCACGTTCTCCAGTGAGGTAGATAGTAGCTCAGGACCGCTCTCTGGTTGGTGGTAGGATGGTTCAGTTGCCTGATAACAGTTGGGAAGAAACTGTTCCTGAGCTGGAGGTGTGCGTTTCCACACTTCTGTACCTCTTGCCTGATGGGAGAGGGGAGAAGAGGGAGTGACCGGGGAGACTGACCCTTGATTAAGCTGCTGGCCTTGCCGAGGCAGCGTGAAGTGTAGATGGAGTCAATGGAAGGGAGGTTAGTTTGTGTGATGGTCCACATTTCTCTGCAATTTTTTTGCGGTCTAGTGTCATGCGTGTGTTGGCCTGACCAACATATCTAACTGGTGTGTAAGTGTGGCTCAGTGTTGGTCTGGGAGAGACAGTGGTATGGTTCACTTATCCTTCTGATCTCATTTGGAGGATTTTGCAGATGTGGCATTGATGGTACCTGTCCAATGCCTTGAAATTGTTGCTGCAAGAGTGATCCAACTTTCAGAAGTGTATAAAAGGGCAGAAGGAATAGGTGACGTTTCGGGTCGAGACCCTTCTTCAGACTGATGTGGTGTGGGTCCATGATGATGTTGGCTGTACACTACCCTACTTTCAGACCCCCCCCCCCCCCCATTCAATTTGGATTTCTAACATTCTTATCTTGTTTTCAAACCGATCCATGTTAATGGATCATCAGCGCAGAATGTCAGCAAATAAATCATTACCAAGGTCTTTCGTAGAAACATAGAAAATAGGTGCAGGAGGAGGCCATTTGGCCCTGAGCCAGCACCACCATTCATTGTGATCATGGCTGATCATCCACAATCAGTACCTCGTTCCTGCTTTCTCCCCATATCCCCCGTTAGCCCGAAGAGCTCTCTCTTGAAAACATCCAGTGAATGGGCCTCCACTGCCTTCTGTGGCAGAGAATTCAGCTCCAGCATCCAATGCTCTCCGTGTGGAGTTTGCACGCTCTCCATGTGACCACCTGGGTTTCCTCCGGGTGATTCGCTTTCTTCCCACATCTCCAAAATTTGCGGGTATGTAGGTCAATTAGTCAAAGAAGTGTAAGAACGTCACCCATCCCTTCTCTCCTGAGATGCTGCCTGACCTGCTGAGTTACTCCAGCATTTTGTGAATAAATAGGTTAATTAGTCAATGTAAATTAACCTTTGTGTGCATGGTCAAAATGCTGGAGTAACTCAGCAGGTCAGGCAGCATCTCTGGAGAAAAGGGATAGATGGGTCTCTTAAGGTTCCCTTAAGAAGGGTTTCACCCCGAAACATATCACATATCACACACATATCACACACACACACACCTCAGCGGGACCGGCAGCATCTCTGGATAGGTATGTATGTGTACATATATTATATGTATATTTGTGTGTGTGTGTGTATGTGCACACACTGAACTTTTTCCCGTTTATTATGTTGTTTACAGTGTACTATGTTTACATATTCTGTTGTGTTGCTACAAGTGAGAATTTCATTGTTCCATCTGGGACAGATGACAATAAAACACTCTTGACTCCTGACTCTTGATTAAATATATGCATGCAGGTACTAAGTCCAGTCTTACCACCTTTAACTTTTAATAAAGGGATCCATATTGAATAAACCGACGGTCAACTTTGCCCAAAGCAAAGCGGGAAACCTGTCCTTAAATGAGGTCAAGTCGTGGGCGACGTCTCGTCTGTAAGGAGTAAGAGATTATGTTTTTAAAAGAAGTGTGAAATGCAGTCATTTTGCTCCAACCCCCATTCAGTCTGAGTTACTCCAGCATTTTGTGAATAAATACCCATTTACTTTGCTTTCTCTTTCGCTTGAAAGGCCAGAAGTTAGAATGTGATGATTTGGCTGTTGTGGTAGTTAGCTGTGAGAATGCCCTGTCCCCGTATACTACCTGACGTCCATTGATTTTAAATTAATCAGCGGCTGCTTTGCTAGCACTAGGCTTAATTTCCCAAGATACCGTTTAGGTTAGAGGCATCCTGTCAATAAAGTGCAAATCTGAAAACCCCTCGCAGGCTCTCTGGCCTCCCTCCCTCCCTCCCACCTTCCCCGTCTCTCACCTTCCCCTCCGCGCCACCCATTCTCCCGGCTACCTCCACACTGGCCTTTGCACGAAGCCAGCTGGCTGCCCACAGGAGATTGATATGAGCAGTTCCCCTCAGTCTCCAACCCTTCCATAAACCATCTCTCGATCCCACTTCCCGTTCAATAATCACTCGATGAGAGAGACCGTGATGAATTTTATACATGAAATATGTCCGCTCCCTTCAACCCAACTGCTGTATATTATCCAGACCGAAAAATCGCCAGCATCAACCTCCGTAGAATTGCCCTCTCTGTCCACCCCAACACATTTATTTCGAAGGTCCCAGCGATTACCAAAGGAATTATAGGACAACTGGCCATTTATCCTGTTGGCCGAGCCAGCATCCATCCAGTTCGCAATCTACCGCTCTCCTCGCCAATTCTTTGAATGGAGAAACGTGTCGACTTGCAAAGCGTTCTTGGTAGATGACATTTGTTTTCCAAATTTAAATTAATATGATTTACATTCAAACCCGCTGAGTCCATTCCTCGTGTTAAATAATGTGTCGTTAGAGTACGTTTGCCATTTGTAAGCAGTGGCTTACAACATTTGCCACTTGTTAGCAGCATTTAGAGAATAATGCTCACGATTTCTCTACTGTAAGCAATCAGTGAGCGCCTTAACCTGAACGCAGTTTGCAAACAGTGTATTTACCTGCAGTTGTCGGTGCGAACGTAGAGACAGGCGAAATTGAACGACATTTCGTTTTTTAAATTCATTCTGTTTAGTTGAGTTTAGAGATACAGCGTGGAAACAGGCCCTTCGGCCCACAGAGTAAACGCCGACCAGCGATCAACGCACATTAACACTATCCTACACACACTAGGGACAATTTACATTGCACCAAGCCAATTAACCTGCACGTCTTTGGAGTGTGGGAGGAAGCCGACGATCTCGAAGAAAACCCACGCAGGTCACGGGGAGAACGTACAAACTCCGTACAGACGGCGCCCGTAGTCAGGATCGAACCCGGGTCTCTGGCGCTGTAAGGCAGTAACTCTACCGCTGCGCCACGTTTATGCCTGAACCTTATCATCGGATGTTGATGGTACAATCGCATCGACCTTGCAAATAGTTTGGAGAGTCTTACTATTAACTACACTGTTCATTGTGGCATCAGTTTGTACGTGCGTGCGACCATGTGTAACTAGTGGTACTGTGATGTTAAAAAAAGGCACAAAGTGCTGGAGTAACTCGGCGGGTCAGGCAGCATCTGTGGACAAGGAACTGTAACCAAAGATAGACAAGAAGAACTGGAGTAACTTGTGCAGGAAGGAACTGCAGATGTTGGTTTGCACCGAAGATAGACACAAAATGCTGGAGTAACTCAGCGGGCCAGGCAGCATCTCTGGGAACATGGATGGGTGACGTTTCGGGTCGGAATGAGGGAACGGTGTATATATTTGGGGAGGGAGGGGGGGGGGGGGGGGCTGGTGAGGAATGGGGAGAGGGGTTGTTGGTGGAAAGGGTGGGCGGGGCGGGAGGATGTTTTTGAAATGAAGGCATGTCTCCAGCCCAGAGTCGGGAGATGTCAAACATGGACAGCGGGAGAGAGCAGAGTCGGCGGGAGCGAGAGACAGAGAGGCGTGGACAAAGATTTGCTGCTGCTCTACTGGGTCCAAACCAGCAATTTCGAAACGGTGAGAGAACCAGCGGTAGAGTAAAGATGTCTTTAGAAGGTCTCTGTCATTGATAGTCCATTGAATTAAGCCGAGCACGCACCTTTAACCGACCGAATGCACTGCAACGCTTGAAAATGAATAAAAGCGATTTTTCTGGATAGGTAAATAACGATACAAAATGTTGGAGTAACTCAACGGATCAGGCAGCATCTCTGGAAAACATGGACAGGCGACGTTTCGGTTCGGGACCCTTCTTCAGACCCGCAACGTCGCCGATCCATGTTCCCCAGAGATGCTGACTGACCCGATGAGCTACTCCAGCACTCTGTGTCTTTTTGTTTTGTAAACCAGCATCTGCGGTTCCTTGTGTCTACACTTCACTTGGATAGGTGATGAGAGGAAGGATCTTTCCTATAACAAGTGACCTGCACAAGATTTTCTTCAGTCGGAGATCCAATCTTTATAAATCCACCCACGTTTATTTGACTTCGGGAGTAAATTTCTCTACAGACAGATAGACGCAAACTGCTGGGGCATCTCAGCAGGTCAGGCAGCATCTCTGGAGAAAGGGAATAGGTGATGTTTCGGGTCGAGACCCTTCTTCAGACTACAGATAGTTTGGGAGGTGAACGAGCGAGATTGTTACCCGGGGTCAAACAGAAAATAGGTGCAGGAAGAGGCCATTTGGCCCTTCGATCCTGGCCCTGTGATCATGGCTGACCATCCACAACCAGTAACCCGTGCCTGCATAGAATGCCAAGTCAAGCATTTTAATTATTTTTAAAAATCAATATATAATATCCCCCTTCTAAGTTCCAACGTGGTGCTTCTGTATTGTTCCCTTGATTGTACAAGTTTAAACTAGCAGGATACAGTTACATAGTCAATTAATCCACAAACGGGCTTGTCGAGAGACAGCAATTCCCTAATAGCATTTGCGCCAAAGTGCAATTTAATTTTCTCTCTCTTATCAATAGGTTTCTTCTCCATCTGACAATTAGGGCGGTCGGAGGGGGAAGCCAGGCTTTTTGTTTGTACTGTTTTGTGTGGCCTTCCACCAGAAAGAGACATTGTTGTTTTTTCTCTTCTTCCCTGTATCGATTTTTTGTTTTAAAATCGCCGTTATTATCGTTATTATTGAGAGATATGTAACTCCGCAAAGTGTCTTGGCTACAGGATGGGTCTGAGACCCAGTTAACCGGTAGGTCCGAATTGTTAATTCTTTACATTGTGGGGAAGAGATGAGAATCGTGTAATGTCTCGGAGCGTGTCGCTCATTTGGTTGCATTTCTTACATATTAGCGCGGATCATTTGCCTCTGAATAATATATCACCGTCTCCCTCTCCCCTTCGTACCTCGCCAGATGAGGATTGCCGTTTCGAAAGTAAACTGTTTATTGGCAGAATATACAAACGCTAAAAGAGAGACAAATACCAAACGGCGTCACCGTTTCACTGTTTGCACTCAGTTTGTCTCATATTTTCCTTGGGGCAGCTTACAACCCAACGGTATGAATATTGATTTCTCTAACTTCAAGTATCCCCTCTCCCCCCCCCCCCCCCCCCCTAGTTATTTTACTAGTTTCAATGTCGTCCTAGTTTCATTGTCTGTAACTCGTTTTCACCTAGCCCACAGCCAACAATGGACCATTTCCTTGATCATCGTTTTTTTTTTTGTATTATTTTATTCATTTGTTCTATCATTATGGTATCACAAAATGCTGGAGTAACTCAGCGGGTCAGGCAGCATCTCGGAGAGAGGGAATGGGTGACGTTTCGGGTCGAGGACCCTTCTTCATTTGTTCTATATCTCTAGATACCACCGTCTATATCTCTCGTTTCCCTTTCCCCTGACTCTCAGTCTGAAGAAGGGTCTCGACCCGTACGTCGCCTATTCCCTTTCGCCAGAGATGCTGCCTGACCCGCTGAGTTACTCCGGCATTTTTTGTCTATGTTTCCATTCACTGCATGTACAGTTAGTTCTATGTACTGAAATCCAGTTACTTGGTCAATTGTTCCAGCAGCAGTCTTGTGAGTAAATGAAATCCAAGGAGAATATCACTGGAAATGTATATCTTAATCCATAGAACAAACTGGACTGAGGTAGTGTGGGGGTAAACAATAACGGCACTGAATATAGAAAAAACAGAAACACAGAACAATAGCACCTATTCGGCCTTCGAGCCAGCACCGCCATTCAATGTGATCATGGCTGATC